>NW_027397100.1:4107888-4188411 GCF_003265705.2 Callorhinus ursinus | reverse complement strand
GAGATACAGTTTCTTCTAACATATCAAAATATACCCTAAATCTCTAGTGTATGGCTTTGTTCTAGTCTCCTGCCTGATCACATTCTCTCCCCCTTTTTTTCTCTTTTTTTTTAATCCTCTTCTTTCTTTTTTCAAACACCTTCTTATCAATTCCTTTTTTAAAATTTTTATAATTTTCATCTTTACAGTCATATTCCATCCCTTCAGCGTATCAACCCTTATTCTGTACATATTTAAGTCTGTCTTTCTTTAAAATTTTAGGAGGCACTTTCTTCTAACAGACCAAAATACACTCAAAATCAGTGTGGCACTGATCTATGCACCAGCCTGATCATATCTGATCATATTCTCTTTTTTTTGTTTTGTTCTGTTTTTGTTTGTTTTTATCTTTTTCTTTTTCATTTTTTTTCTCTTTTTTCTTTCTCTCCCTTTCTTTTCCCCTGGTTTCAGGTCTTTTCTGATTTCTTTAGAGTATATTTCCTGGGGACATTGTTACCCTGTTAGCATTTTGTTCTCTCATTCATCTATTCTCCTCTGGACAAAATGACAAGATGAAAAAAATCACCTCAACAAAAAGTACAAGAGGTAGTACCGTCTGCCAGGGACCTACTCAATACGGACATTAGTACGATGTCAGACCTAGAGTTCAGAATCATGATTTAAAGATACTAGCTGGGCTCGAAAAAAGCATGGAAGTTATTAGAGAAACCCTTTCTGGAGAAATAAAAGAACTAAAATCTAACCAAGTTGAAATCAAAAAGGCTACTAATGAGGAGCAATAAAAAATGGGGGTCTAACTGCTAGGATAAATGAGGCAGAAGAGAGAATCAGTGATATAGAAGACCAAATGATGGAAAATAGAGAAGCTGAGAAAAAGAGAGATAAACAACTACTGGGCCACAAGGGCAGAATTCGAGAGATAAGCGATACGATAAGACAAAACAGCATTAGAATATTAAAGAGGGCATGTTCTGCGTGGAGCACTGGGTGTTATGCACAAACAATGAACCATGGAACACTACATCAAAAACTAATGATGTCATGTATGGTGATTAACATAACAATAAAAAGTTAAAAAAAATACATCTCTCATCCTGCTCTAGCATTACCTCCATCTAGATTAAACTTATTCAAATATCCAATCATAGAACTGTCCCCCTTTCCTGACAGATTTCAGTCTACAGCAAATGCCTGCTCCCTCAGACCCTCCTCCAAATCATCCAACCAAAGCCCAAACTCTATACTAAGTCCTTCTAACACCTTCTTAATGAGACTCCCCAGGGCTCGCTGTGGTGTGCACTCTCACTCCCTGCAGCGAGTCACAAACCCAACTTGTCAACTACAAGTATATCTGCTGTAAATCACAGAGCACCCTGCAGATGGAGGCCACTGACACCTCAAAAAAAAAAAAAAAAAAAAAAAAGCTCTAATTCCTTGGCCCAGTACAGAACGTTCTCCATGATCAGGCTCTACGGCTGAATCCACCTCCACCGCCCTATCCCACTTTCTGCCACAGCACACTAAACACCATTGCGGGCCTTTGCACCTGCCTCATGCAGAGCCTGTTACCTGGAAAGCCCCTCCCTTCGCCCTCCTGGAGACCTAGTTTAGAAAGACGTCTCTGCTGTGAACATTAGGGTGCATATGGCCCTTCTTTTCACTACACCTGTGTCTTAGGGGTAAATACCCAGTAGTGGGATTGCTGGGTCATAGGGTAGCTCTATTTTTAATTTTTTGAGGAACCTCCACATTGGTTTCCAAAGTGGCTGCACCAACTTGCATTCCCACCAACAGTGTAAGAGGGTTCCCCTTTCTCCACAACCTCTCCAACATTTGTTGTTTCTTGCCTTGTCAATTTTTGCCATTCTAATGGATATAAAGTGGTATCTCAACGTGGTTTTGATTTGAATTTCCCTGATGGCTAATGATGATGAACGTTTTTTCATGTGTCTGTCAGCCATTTGTATGTCTTCTTTGGAGAAGTGTCTGTTCATGTCTTCTGCCCATATTTTGACTTGATTATTTGTTTTTTGGGTGTTGAGTTTGAGAAGTTCTTTATAGATCTTGGAAATCAGCACTTTGTCAGCCAAACTGTGGAAAGAGCCGAGATGCCCTTCAGCAGAGGAATGGATAAAGAAGATGTGGTCCATATATACAATGGAATATTACTCAGCCATCAGAAAGGATGAACACCCAACTTTTACATCAACATGGATGGGACTGAGGAGATGATGCTAAGTGAAATAAGTCAAGCAGAGAAAGTCAATTATCATATGGTTTCACTTATTTGTCAAACATAAGGAATAGCATGGAGGACATTAGGAGAAGGAAGGGAAAAATGAAGGGGGGGTGGAATCAGAGGGAGAGATGAACCATGAGAGACTATGGACTCTGAGAAACAAACTGAAGGTTTTAGAGGGGAGGGGGGTGGAGGGATGGGTTAGCCTGGTGATGGGTATTAAGGAGGGCAGGTACTGCATGGAGCACTGGGTGTTATACGAAAACAATGAATCGTGGATCACTACATCAAAAACTAGTGATGTATTGTATGGTGACTAACATAACATAATAAAATTAAATTAAATTAAAAAAAAAGAAAGACTTCTCTGGCTCCAGAAAGAGTTAATAAATCCTCCCTGCTCTCCATCACTTCCCTGTGCTGCGCATACACTGATTACGGCACACGTCACAATGAACTGTAATTATGTTTACCCTCTGTGACCCTCCCTCACCAGGTGCAAAGCTCTTTGAAGGAAAGAGGTGTTCGGTGTTCGGTGTCCAGTGCAGGGGCTGAAACTGAAACAGAAGAGAAGGTCTGTACACTGGCTATTCAGTTTTTTCCTGCACTGAACCAAGTGTCTTTGCTATTCAATTACTGCCATATTTCAAATTGTATTCAAAATAAGAGCCAAAATGATAATGTACAAATCAAAGCCCCTCTGAAAATGAAGGCTTTGGTCTGTTATAATAGTAGCAGATGTAATGAGTTAAGATGAGTGGTCATACTGGAGTAGAGTGGGCCCTCATCCCATATGACTGCTGTCCCTATAAGAAGACAGCCACGTGAAGACGTAATGAGACAGGGAGAACACCATCCGAAGATGGACGACTAGAGCAATAGATCTGCAACCCGAGGAACTGCCAAGGTCGCCAGTGCAGAAAGAAACTGGAGACAGGCAATGAGGGATCCTGGTATAGGTTTCAGACAGAGCGTAGCCTCACCAACACCTCAACTTCAGACTTCTAGCCCCCAGAATTGAGGGAGCACACGTTTCTGTCATTTTGCCATACCCAGTCTTTAGTGCTTTGCTGCTGCAGCCCTAGGAAGTGGAATACACCTGTAACAGGAGGTGGTGTGGTAGGCAGGATTCTAAGCATCTCCTCTGCACTCACATTCCCTGGTGTTAATGCCCTGTATTTCTTGGGTGGTGAGCAGGTGATGTCACATAGCACTCCTGACTCTAAGAAAGGGAGATGATCATGAGAAGAACTAATGAGATGAGCCCTTAAAAGAGATGAGGCTCTTCCCGGTGAAGGAGATTTGAAATGCAAGGGGGTTTTGGTGCAAAGGCGATTCTCCATCATTGGCTTTGAGGACGGAAGAGGCCACATGAGAACAAATGCAGGTGGCCTCCAGAAGCTGAGAGTGGCCCCTGGCACAGAGCCAGCAAAGAAATGCAGACTTGCGATCCACCACCAAGAGGAACCAAATTCAACCAACAGCAGAAATGAGTTGGGTATCAGATTTTTCCCCAAATAAGAATTCAACCCGCTGAGATTTTGATTTTAGCCTGAGGCCCAGGCTTCTGAACTGCAGAACTCTGAGAAAGGCACTCATTGTCCTAAAGCTGCCAAGTTTGTGGTCATTTATTACACAGCAACAGAAAACCAATACAGAGAGGTACACTCACTGTCTACAATTGTTAAATATAAATATGTCAAAGGCCATAAAGGAATACACAAAATATGGGTAATGTTAACATTAACCTAAAAATATGTGATATAAACATGGTATGGTATTCTCATCTGATTGCATCTCTGTCAAACACATACATGTGGACTAAAAAAACAAAAACAAAGAGACTTTGGATGGGCTAGGGTGACAAGACTGAGTGAGATTCAAAGCTGCCTTTAGTCTTCTTATATAATTTTAAGAATTTAAAAAATTATAAAAGAACAAGATTGTTCCTGCCTCCGGCCCATGAGTAACAGTCCAGTATAAGGTTTTACAGCAAGCGCAGCCTCCCACTAGCTCAAGCTACTTGAAAGAGAGGGCCATCGAAGAGCCAAGATTTCATAAAGTTCCACTGGAGAGAGGTAACTTCTTAGTTAGATCAATGCATCATCAAAGAGTCACAAATGACTCTTTTCTCTGGAAATTCCATATAAGTCCTCCCTGCTATCATCCACCTCCCTGCCTAAGGGGAAGCAACAGAGACATCCGCCCTTGTGGCTAAAATCACATCTGTGTCACGGGCCAATCACATCTGGTTGGCACACTCCATACTTTCCTCACTTACAAGGTTCAGACAGAAACTTTAAGAGCCAGTGCACAGCTCCCCACATGCTCTTTTCCTCTGTCACACTCCAGATGTCACAGCAAGGTTCCAGATGGTGACTGCTCTATCATCTTGGGTCTCAGAGAAGAGGACAAGTGTAAAGAAAAGCCCCCATCAACCTCCAATGGCCAAGTAATGTGAATAAAACATAAACCATGCTGTCTGCAGCCTCTGAAATGTGGGGTTGTTTGTTACTATAGCATTACCTAGCACATCTTACTGAGTAGGGTTAATGCTACCCTCCCCCTTTTATATGTGGCTAAAAGGCAGCTGACAGATAACTGGCTCAAGTTCACACACCTGCTAAGTTCTATGACAGGACTGAGATCCAAGTTCAGGGGGCCTGACTCCAGAGCCCATGACTCAAATCCCCTGGGCAGACGTTCCTCTACACCTTGATGCCAGGATAATCCAACATTTTCCTCAAGTGGAGGCAGGATGTTGACAAGAGTCCCACTTCAACATGAGGAGCATAGCGTGCTTCTCTTTACCTAGATAAATGAGTCACAGATGATGTGGGAGACACTGACTGCAAGGCAAAGGCATTTTGACTGATAGGAATTTCAGTTAAAGACTGAATGACATCTCTCTTCTCCCTGGAGAGTCTCCTATCGTTCAGGTGCCAAGATGGCCCCTTTTCACCAAATCCTGCATAATCTAATTGTGTGTTCTGCCCAGCCTGGATATCAGCTTAGTTATTCCTAGGCCATAGCTGATTTGCCAGTGGATAAACTAAACCTTATTTTAAGAGAAGCAAACATCACACTGCAGCCCAAAAGAGAGGCCCCTACTGAGAGCTTTAAATACTAAGAGTCAGGTTCTCTATACTTATATAATGAGCTGAGAATATACAGTGAGATGTCATGCTTTTCAAAGAATAGTCCACATCTGGGCATCCTGGGGTCCTGCAGACCATTCAGGCTGAGAAGTACCAGGATTCAGGCCCATCTCTGCAAACGACTATTAGAATGACCATGGTTGTCTGAGCCTCTGCATCTCTATCCATAGCACCAGGGGAAAAGAAAAGGTAATACATAGGGTGATTTCCAGCTTGAAAATACAACAGTCAAAACTGATGCCAACTCACACATATCACTGATAGGCATGTGAAACAGCACAACCCGTACAGAGAATAATTTGGCAATATCTACCAAAGTTTAAAATGTTCAGCAACCCCAGGCCTAGAAAATTACACTAAAGATATGTTTGCATAATGAAATGACGTTTGCACAAGGTTAGTCACTGCAGTATTGTCTGAAAGCAAAAGACTAGAAGCAATCCAAATGTTCACCCACAGCAACCAGTTCAATAAATGATGGTACATCCATACAATAGAACACCCTGGAGCTATCAGAAAAAAAAGAGGAAGCTCTTTATGTCCACTAATACAGAAAGATACCCAAGACACATTAAGAGGAAGAAAAAGTAAGACTCAAAAGAGCTTGTGTAATATGCTACAATTTATGTAAGAAAAAGAATAGGGATTTGATTAACCCACACATAAAATACCTCTGCAAAGATACACAAGAAAACAGTAACACTGATAATCTCTAGGGAAGAGAAATGTGTGACTGAGATAAGAGGTAAAAGGACAAATTTTCAGTGTATATTCTTTTGTATCTTTTGATTTTTGGACCAGTTAAATATATTCCCTACAAAAAAATAAGGAATAACATTTAAAAAATTTCTTTTTCACTGCCACCAGTCAACAGTTAAATAGGAAACAAGAAAATTCTTGAGCGCACATTCTAAAGATTGAAAACCTCAAGTATCTTCTTCTTAGAGCCCAGTACCCAAATGCTACTCATGGACAAAATCTCTCTCTCTTCCTAATATGCCCTAATATGCATTGTACTCTCTGCCTCCCTCCCACTCCCGGCTCTTCTGAAATTTAACCATATACCTAAAATGCAACTGTTAGACTAACACTTTCTTTTCAATTTTGAAAAAAAAAATACATTAAGTGTAAGAGAAAGGAGCCATGGAAAGGAGTAAGCGGAACGAGGATCTAGAGAGAGTTATAATTCCCAGAGTTACAATGAGATTGTTAGATGAGCCCTCTACCCTCTCAGGGCCTCTGTTTCTCCACTGGTTCAACAAGGGCTATGGAATAGGAGATGCCTCAGGTCACCTTCCTCTCAGCCTTATCATCCCAGAATTCTAAGAATTACATGGAATAGAGTAAAGGCAAGATTACATCCTGGAAGGAACTTTGGATCTGTTACCTGACATGTAGTTTCTCACTCTACTAAATGTCCTCTGGAAACATCTGATAGACCAATGAAGGTCCTGGTGCGGATAGGGGTGGTTCTAAATTCCAGAGTACCGGGAAGTGGAGCCCAACCAGAGCGTGGTGGTCTTGCTGAATTGATAAGGTAGAACTAGAGTTTGGGCAGCTGCCAGAGTGGCTGGAATTTGTAAGGCAGGGCACCAGAGTACATGTGAAGATTCCCTGCCAATCTGTGGATGATTGTTGGCCTGCACATATGCGAGGCAAAACTCTGGAAGGTGTAGAAGATATTGGTTAAGACAGGGCTGAGAGCTGAACAGAAATACCAGAGGTTGAACAAGGTTGAGAAAACACTGGAATTGTGGTCCAGCTACAGTGGAGATTCAGTTAAGACCCTAGAAAGAACAAGTCACATAGTGAGTATCACATGTGAAAGTAAGGAGTTCACACTAAGCTGACTGACAAAACCAAAACAGATCCATCGTAACAAAGAAAAAACAATCCTGACAGTCTCAGGAGGATGTGCCAGTAATTTAACGGCCTGACAGGATAGAATTCAATACCCTTGAAAGCCAACTGACATAATCCAGACTACTTACAGCGTATCAGCCACAGTTGTTATATGAAAAATCAGGAAGAAAAAAAAACCCACACAGTCAAGTAACAGACCTCAAGATACTTCAGATGTTAGAATCTACAGATGAGAACTTTAAAAGAACTACTACAAATACACTGAGGGTGTTAAGGAAATTTGGACAGAATGGGAGGACAGACAGGAATCACAGCAGAGGAACAGAAAGTAAAAAAAAAAAAAAAAAAAAAAAATTTGAATTCTATGACTGAAAAGTACCATATCTGAAACAAAAAGTTTACTCTGGGGTTAGCAACAGCTCAGATACTGTAGAACAAAGGGTCACTGAATGGGAAAACAGATAAACAAATGGGAAAACAGATCTGAACAAAACAGTAAAAATGACTGAAAAATAAAGAGACTCAATAACCTGTGGGATATCCAGTGGTCTAACATAGGTATATTTGGCATCTCAGAGGACAGAGCTGAGAGAATGGACTGAAATCAGTATTTAAAGAAATAATGTCACAAAAAAGGCAACCAAAAATAAAAACATCTTTAAAATTTTGCTGAAAAATGGTTTAAAATTTTTAAAAAATGAATCAAGAGATATTCTATATTCACAGATTAAAATATTCAATTTTATTAAGTGGTAGATTTTCCCATTGCTCTAGAGACTCAGTGTATATTCTGGTCAGAATCCCAGAAGTCTTTTTAAAAATTGGCATATTTATGTTAAAATTTATATGGAATGCAAAGAACCTAGAATAGTGAAAACAATCTTGATAAATAAGAGCACATGTATCGACCAGGGGTTTAGAGGAACTCTCTATATACTTCCCTTCAATTCTGCTGTGAACCCAAAACTCCTCTAAATAATAAAGTCTATTTTTTAAGTGCCTGTGAAGTGGGGTTTGCCTTCCCGCACATCTGTCATTGCCTCCACTTAGGGAGCTGATTTCTCCAGTCTGAGTCCCAGAATGAAAACAGAGCAGAGATCTGAGCTATCAAGACTCACAGCTTGAGTAGAGCTGTACTGATGAACCCAGGTGGGATCAGCCAACCTCTGGCTAATTCACAGACACAAAAGCAAATAAATAATTGCTAGTTGTTGTTTATATAAAAAGCAGAGTTGCAGGATTGATTTTAAGCCTTTATGATAAAGGCTCAGTAATCTAAACAATGAGATATCAAAATAGTGACAAGATGAAGAGACCAACAGAAAAGAATGTTGAATCCAGAAATGGACCTATACGTTTATGGACACCTGGTGTATCACAAAGGTTTAACAGCAACGAATCGGGGAAAAACAATATCTCTAATACGGTACTAGGTCAACTAGCATTCATACAGATAAAATGAACCCTGATCTTTATAAAGCACCTTATAAAAAATCAATCTTAGAGGACTTACACACTGACCTACATGTAAAATGTAGAATAATACAGCTTCTAAAAGATAATATAGGACAGTGATTTTTTGATAGTGTAGAACACAAGTATTTCTTAAACATGGTAAAAAAAAATGAAAAGATAATTGACTTCACTAAAATTAATATCTTTTATTCAACAACACACACCATTAATTAAATAAAAATGCAAGCCAAAGAATGGGAGAGGATATATATATGATAAATAAATAAATAAATGCATACACACACTAGACAAAGACTCATATCAAGTAAATACAAACAACTCCTGCAAATCAGTAAGATACAACATGATTTTTTTAAAAAAAGGCAAAATATCTGAATAGGCAATTCACAAAACAGGTTATCTAAATTGTCAAAAAAATTAAGGGGTGGGGCACCTGGGTGGCTCAGTTGGTTAAGTGTCTGCCTTTGGCTCAGGTCATGATCCCAGGGTCCTGGGACTGAGCCCCACATCGTGCTCCCTGCACAGCGGGAAGCCTGCTTCTCCCTCTCCTTCTGCCACTCTCCCGGCTTATGTGCTCTTTCAAATAAATAAATAAAATCTTTAAAAATAAATAAATTGTCAAAAATATGTGTGTGTGTGTGTGTGTGTGTGTATAAAGGTGCTCAACTTCCTCAGTCATCAGTATAATGCAAATCTAAATATCACAATGAGCAGTATATTACCCTATTCCTACCAGAATGGTCAATATTAATAGACTGACAACACTAACAGGTCACATTAGAATACTGCCTGGCAATATGTATTTGACCCAAAAAACAATTCCACTGCTAGTTATACACCCAAGAGAGATGGTGCCCAATACCACAAGAAAACACACACATATGTTCACAGTAGCACGATCAATTATGGCTAAAATAGGGAATAACCCTATTGGGAAACCAAGAGACATCAGTCATGGAAGCCCAGTCCCAACTGGGAGGCAGATGTCAGCAGTAGAATGGACATGTTTTGGTATATTCATTGTAACAAAACTCTGGTCAAGAATGAAAAAATGAACTATTGCTACACACAATATGAATGAGATTCACAATATAATTGTGAAAGGAAAAAAGAAGACAAAAACTACATACTTTATGATTATATTTATATAAAATTCAAAAACAGGAAAAACTACTCTAGAAGTTACAACAGCTTTGGGGTAAATTCATGACTTGGAGGGGACACAAGGAAGGTTTCTGTGGCGCTGGTTATCATCTATGTCTTGATCAGGGTGTTTGTATTAGGGTACAGTTAGTATCTGTGCCCTTCTCCAAACTAAAAGTCCGGGTCCCTGCCAAGAAAGCCACTGCAAGAGTCCAGTTGAGAACAGACAGGAGTGGAAGCAGTGATCCTAACAATGAGACAGAAGAGATATAATCAGGAAACATTTAGGTGATAAACTGGCAGGTCCATTTTGATGGGTTACATGTGGGATGGAGTGGGAAACGGTTGAGGAAGAGGTAGTAACCTCAGGTGGCTCTCAGGTTTCTTTCTGGTGTTAGTGATGAAATGAATGGCAGGGCCATTAATGGAAATCAAAGAATTGGGAAGAACATCTTGAACTTGAGGTGCCTGTGGCCATCCACAGGAACATCTCTGGCAGCTAATTAACTGGGAGTTCACTGGAACTGTCTGAGCAAGAGATATAGGTGCAGGAGTCATCAGCCTCCCTGGTCATAATTAAAATAATGAGACTAGGTGGTATAAGAGGGAGAACATGGAGCATGAAGGGATATGTGAGCAGTCCTCTGGGGGGATACCACATTGAAGGGAAGGAAAGGTATGGAAACACAAATCTGTGACTGGGACAGAAAGGTTAAGCTGGAGAAATAGGCAGGAAACAAGAGACATCAGTCATGGAAGCCCAGTCCCAACTGGGAGGCAAGGAAGAGTGGCCAAGGAAGTTGGCCAATTCTCTCAAAAACCTTGGCCAGAAGCCAAGGATTTAGCTCTGTAGCTGTGGTCCCTGGGCAGTTTATTTCTCCTCTCTGAGCCTCGGCTTCTTCAACATTAATGGGGCAATGGTGTTGTATCTGCATTAAAGAGTGTTATAGGAAATAAATGAGATAACACATATAAAGTGTCTTGTAAATAGTGAGAGGTCATCACCTGTAATTATCATGATCCTTGCATGTGCCCATCAAGCAGGGTGTTAGTTTTCAGGGTGGGGGTAATAGGGACAAGTTTATAGGCCAAGCAGAAACTGCCAGAAGGGGAAAATCCCTGGATACCACAAAGAGGAAACTGGACAGATGGGCCCCACCACCACAGGGACACCTGTTACTCTGACTCAAGAACAGATGTGGAGACAGACACAGGTGACAAAGAAGGGGCAGACGCTGCAGTGAAAGGCGTCACTCCTACAAGGCCTCCATGACATGCCACCCTGCCTCTGGGGAAAACATCTTTGGGACAATGAGTGCAGGTGTCAGAGATACTGAGGAAAATAACAAGCCTCATTCATCCACCTATGGCTCATTCACTCACTCACTCACTTTTGACAAGCACATACTAAACACCTCCTATGTGACTTCCGGGAAAAAGAAATAGTTCTTCCCCTAGAGGAGGTCACACTCTTTGAGGATGGCCAATGAGGAAGGAAAGGGGAGTTTACCTATACTGACCATTTCCAATGTACCAAACTGTGGGCTTTACCCAAGTGATAAATGTGCCATATCCTATGTACCTGTTAGCAGGACTGGGAGGTAAATTTCACTATCCCCATTTCACATACCTGAATACAAAGGCTTGAAAAGTTAGGGGGTTAGTTCAAGGTCATGTGAATAAAAGTGGCAGGGCCAGCAGTGGAGGAAAAGAATGTCATTATAGCGCAGTATGGTGAGATGCATGCCATACATACGTACACACTGTTGTGGGAAGTACGGAGGGTTTGATGAAGGAATAGACACAGGAGTTTGGTCCTGAAATAAGAGCTTTCCCAAAAGAAAGGGGGTCAAGAGAAAGAAAACGTTGACTAATGCTCAGATGTCACTAGGACATATGTGCCCATAGCCTGCTTCTCACATAGAGAAAGGGCTTAGCCCTAGACACCGAGTGCCTCCCCATTACCAAAATATGGCTCTTCTTACATAAGCACAATCCATTCTTCGGACCAAAGTTCTCTTGGATTTTCTCCAAGTCTTCCTGAGTACACAGAATTGTCCTTCTGCACTGTCAAATCCCCAGATCTCATACTTAGCAGCTGTTTTCAAGATACTTTGTCAAAACTGCATGCCATATAGGCACAGGATAATTTGTCGCAGGCATTTTTACATCTGGTTGACTCCAATCAAATCATCCAGAGATTAGATAAAAATTTACAAATTTTATCAGCTTTAATTACTTAAAAGAATTTTGATGGCCCTTTGAGTCCCTCCCGTCCCCCAGGTACTCAACTCAACACAAAGTTTCAGGAATAATAGGGAACAGATGGCAGAAATATTTAAGACTCTGATTTTTTTTTTAAACAAAGATGATCAAGGAAAGATTTCATTTATTTTGATTTTTTTTTCCCATTTAGGAGAAAACTGCTTTCCATGGAAAAGGGCATCTTCATAAAATCCAGCCTAACTTTAAAAAAAAAAAATCCCTTTAATCTAATTTTAACCAAAATGAAGCCTCCCTCCTAATATGACTATGATCAGGATAGACTTAAAGCACTTCGACAGACCTCAGGAGTGTGTTATGAGAGAAGAACACCTGTGGGTGATTTAACCTGGTGTCTTAGGGGTCTCCAAGAATCCCCCGCAACTGACCGATGAGCAGGGCACACACGGGGTTGGATGATGAACCTGCAGATTTGAAATCAGGATGTTTAGGTCCCCATGCACGCAGAGCGGAGCAGAGAGTGCAGGCCTTGGAACCGGAGTGGTAGGTGGAGAATGCCGGGCATCAGCAGAGAGCTGAGAGCATCTCCTCAGGCAGGAAGAGAGCCCGAGAGGGATGCAGACATCTGGATGCTGCAAGGGCTGCCATGCCCAGATTCCTTCCATAAAGTAGAAAGTCTTAAGGTAGAAGGAAAATTCGGAAGGAGAAATGCCCAAAGCTTTTGATAAAAGGCTTGGGCAAAATGGCCTCGGGGCTTCCTTCCAGCTCTGAGTTCTATGATCCTCAGGCTGATCTAGAGAAGAAGCTTCCAGAAGGATGCATTCTGATATGGATATCAAAGTGTAAGTGAACACCCCAGGCTTTAGGGTCATAAGCCTTAGATTCAACTCCCCTGTCTGCAGCTAACCAGCTGTACAACCTAGACAAGCCACTTAACCTCCCTGAGCACAGCTTCCCTAGTCCACTGTCTTTCTTATTTAACATTAAAAATACCGGTAGTATAGTGTCTTGCACGAAAGCACCAACCATAAGGAAGAGATCCCCCTCACCCTGACTCCACTACAAACAGCCCCTAAGTCGCAAAGACTTCCAATGAGTGGTGAGGGCCCCTTCATCCATCTGGCTCCTGCTCGTGCTTTGTCTGGGGCTCATCCAGCCCTGCTGTCTAAAGTAAGTGATTTAACCCAGCAACTGGTGGGCCTCCCCTGTCATGCCCCCATCCTGCCACAGGTGAGCCCCGGGCCTGGCGCCAGGCAGGGGCTCAGTTGTTCTTTCATAAATGAATAGAGACCATCTCACTTGGCAGAGACTGTCTGGCTGTTCACAGGCTGTGTCCCTTTCTTCCTTGGCACAAGGTGGCTGACACTCCCAGTCTCCCCTGCAGTTAGGTGCGGTCATGCAGTTCCAGCCAATGGCAAAGGAGTGAAAATATGTACCACCTTCAGGCTGGGTCCATCCAAACAAACAGACACAGCCCTAACATCAGAAAACGAACTTTTCCCTTCGAACATCTGATGCAGGAAGCCACACAGTGAAGGCAGCTGACAGAAGACAGAGCCTGGATCCCCAAGTCACCACCTGGAGAAGAGCCACCCATCCTAGATATTTCACAAGTAAGGAGTACGCCTCTCTCCTGTTTTAACCACTAGACATTCTCAGATTTGTTATGGCAACTCCCCTAAGTCAGTGAGTCTGCAACGCGAGTGGGCCTCAGAATCTCCCGGACGGCTTAGTCAAGCGAGAGATTCCTCATCCCCAAACTTTCTGATTCAGTAGGCCTGGGTCGGGGCTCAAGAATCCGAATCCCTCACCGGTTCCCAGGGGCTGCTGATGCTGCTGGTCCAGAAACCACTTTGAGAATCATGCTTTCTAGCTAGTGCATCTACAAGCCTCGTGCACTGGAGCTGGGGCTCAGTAACCCTGACGAACGGAGTAAGTGGGAGAGAGTTCCGCAGTGTCCAGCCTGCCCAGCTGCCGGGAACCCGCAGTGTGTCTGTGTGGGAAGACAGCCACGTCAACACACAGCTGAAGAACTGTGACAAGTGTCAAATGAGAGGAGTGTCAGAGACTGTGGGGAAAGAACTCCGTGTTACCTCTTAATGGGCAGCACTCCTTCAAGGACAGATCGGCGGGGTCTGCCACACGCACAAAGTCAGGGAGTCTGCACCTTCAGAGCAATGTCAAGAACTAAGGTTATGTGGGCCTGGACAGGGATGGGGTGCTTGGAAAGGGTTGACAACGGATGGCGACAGTGGGGCTCTGGAGGCTGAAATGCGTCTCCGAGGCAACAGGGAGCCCCTGAGAGGCGGGACAAGGGTGTGTGGAGAGGAGCGTGGGCTGGCGAGTTGGAGCTGAGATCGGTCAAAGAGAGACCGAGCTGGAGGGCAGCTCAGGAGTCCTCAGCATTGTGCAGGCGGGAGTGGGGACCAGTGCAAGGAGTGTGTGGGCAACGCGGCTTGTATGCTCAGCTGAGTGGCCTGCACCGGGGCTGGGGAGCAGCTCAACGGTGTGTGGACAGCAGTGCTGAGGCAGGGACACAGAGAAGCCAGCTGAGGGAACAGGGTCAGTCAGCTCAGTCTGGGGTATGAGGGCGGTAAGGCCTGTGGGATCTGTGGGCTCTCTGGGGTACCGGGGCTGACATCAGAGCAGCGGGGTTCCCACCTCATTCCTACCATGAACCAGGTGCAGAGTAAGGGACCTGGTCTTTTCCCAGGGCCCTCCTGGTGCCAAGTACACCCATGCATGTGCATACACGTGCGTGTGCGCGCGCACACACACACACACGCGCACGCACACCCCTTCTCTCACACACAGGTGCATCTCTCACTTCCATCTCCTAATTTCACAGACACCTCCTCCGTCCATCCATCAGGCCAACCCATGTGGTCAGTCAGTAAGCCACTTGGTGAACACCGATCCGCAGCCTGACCCTTCAGCGGCTGCTGCCACTTGCCTGAGGGGGCCCACATTCTGTGTCTGTCTTGATGCTGTACTGGAGCAGCTTTTCCAGAGAACACCAATGCCCTGGCATTCCCAGGTCTCCTCTCTATCCGCCCCCCCCACCCCGCCCTGCCTTACAGCATCCGACACTGCTCACCTTCATCATGACCCCTGCCCACTGGCCTCTTCACTTCCTCCAAGCCATCACCCTCCGTGAGCACCCCTCCATGCACACCCCTCCTCACCCACTCGGAATCCGCGCCCCACCGCTCCAGCAGCACTTGCCAACCTGTGATTCCCTTCGCCCTCGTCCCCTGTCTGGAAATACCCAACCACGCCCAAGGGCAGTGCTTCCAGAAGGCTACAGGCTCTACCAATCCCCTGATGAACTTGTCAAAATACAGATTCCAATTCAGTAGGTCTGGGGGTGGGGGCGAAATTCTACATTTCCAATAAGCTCCCACCTGATGCAATACTGCTGGTCTCAAATAAGAATCCTCTAGATCCGCTATCTCTACCACCTCATACCCACCCCAGCGTGGCTTCCGCTGCCCACCACCCCATCGGCATGGCTCTCACAGCTCACTAACAGCCTCGAGGCTGCTAAAGGCACTGCATGCTCACATTTGACCCTTCTACTCCTTGAAACAGCTTCTTCCCTTCCCTTTGACGCCACATCGAGACACCCTGAGACTTGTGCTTCTACTCAAAATGGGCTAGTCAAGGAACTCCCTCTTGAAAAGAAAGCTGGTGAATTCCATCTTCTCCATCCTAGCTGGGAGCTGGAATCCTCCTCATGGTCCCTTCTAAGACCCTCACGGAAACTCTGGGTCTGCCTGTCTGTTCTCTGGCCAAACTCAGGGCTCTGCCCTCATCCATAGCAACACTGTCCAACAGAACTTTCTGTAATGACAGAGATGTTCTATAACCACAGTGTCCTTATGGTTTCCACTAGGCACATGCAGCTCATGTGACTGAGAAATAGAAATTTTTACTTTTATTTAATTTTAATTAAAGTTGAATTTTAAAGGGCTACATATGGCCAGTGGCTGCCATATTGGACAGCACAGTTTTATAGGAATGAATACCTAAGAGACAGTCTCATCACACACCAGATGTTCCTTGGGCCCATGGCAAATTTGAACAGTTTTGCAAGTCTATAATTGGAGGTGGTAAACATGAACGGGTGGAAAGCTTGTCTATCAGACTCAGATGGCCTGAGTTCAAACCCTGCCTCAGACACTTGCTAAGTGAGTGACCTCAGCAAGTCACCACCTCTCTGAGCTTCAGTGTCTTCACACATACGTACAGCAAAGGGAAGAGCAGATCTTAGGGAACTGCTGTGAGCATTAAATAAGTAAACACAAGGCATTTAGGTCAACGCCTAATATGTAAGTGCTCAATCAATGCTCTCTTGTTACTATTTTTATTATTAAATCCTCATGCTAGTCTTGCAAAGAAAGGATTACTGTCTGTCTCTATATTACATGAGGACACTGAGAAGCAGAGGGGAAAAGGGGTCACTCTAGAAACACACAGAAACATGGGATTTGAACCCAATCCTGCCCAGCTGCAAAGCAGCCAGCAGGCCAGCCAACCCCCGACATGGGCTGCAGTGCCCACCCACCAGGACAGCCTTCCCTATGGGCTGTGGCAACTACAGAGTCTGGAAGGCAGTGGGGCTGGGTACTGGGGACAGCTGTCCCACAGCTCAATGCATAGCCCTAGAAGCAGATGGAGGTCCAGACACAGAAGTGGGTGTGGCATTTTGCCACAGATGTAGTGTGTGCTCTATCACCCTGGGTAGGGTGGGCCTGACAAGGAGTTGCACGCCACCCCCTTACAGATTCTCAAGTCTGGGGTCCCCTCCCTCTCCTGCTCTACCATCCAGGGTCATGTTTCCCTTTCCACTCAATGCTGCCAACTATGAGCTTCTAAATCCAGAGTGAACCCCAGGAAGAAGACACCTGCCTCTGAGATGTGCTCATCATGCTTCCTTGCAGAAAGCACTCCAGCCCAGGCACCTCCCTGAGGTCGTGCTGTCTCAGGGAGCGAGCCACCCAATGAGCCTACAAAGGATAAGCAGACCAGAAGGCCTAGGTAGCTGGAATGGAGTATGAATAACACTGGACTTGGACCCAGGAGACTGGGATTCAAATCCTGCCTCTGGTACTTAGTACCTGTTGACCTTAGAAAAATCACATGACACCTCTGAAGCCGGTCATAATTAATGAAAATGAACTTGTGTAGAGCAATCTGTGACCTTCAAAGTATTTTCATAGTCGTACATTCATTTATTCATTCACTAAACATTCATTGATCACCTACTCTGTGTTCTGTCCCTGGGGAGATGAGGAGGGGCAAAGCACCAAAGTTCTTGCCTTCAGTAAAACGATCACTTTTAATCTAATCATCTCACCATGAGTGTGGAATTACCACGGAGAGCAATGTTGTGAAGGAATATTACACAGCAGTGAAAATGAATTAACATGAGCTGCATGTTTGTGCACACTCTTCTCCTTGACCCCTGAATCCAGTCTCTGTTCTGCCCCATGCACCTGGACACCTACCCCGATCGACTGGATCCCTAGCTCCCTTGCCCTCAGCTCTCAATGGCAGTCTTGCCCTGGCCAACAAGAGGCTACCGCAGGAGATCAAAGGCTGAAAAGGAAGCACAGTCAGGGTGTCTTTTTCCTTTCCTCCCTTCCTCATTGCCTTTTCTTTGGCAACAGCTGCTTCCTCTGGGACCTGAGCTCCCCCACACCTGCCCTGCTGCCCACCAGCTCTCCCTGGGCTCTGGTACCACCTCTCCTTTCCCTATCCCTTTGGCCCTGGAATGTAACAGATTCCAGCTACTGCCTGTCCCCAGTGCCTCACTAATGGTTGTTCTCTTAACTCTGTCCCTATCCCAACAGAGGTCAAAATCCTCTCTTCATTAAACTCTCACAAGAGACAAACATGGGAAGCAAAGCGTAAGGTGTCTGAAGAACGTGTAATGCAGGGGTTGACATCATCTAAGGAGGAAGCAAGGTTTTCCCTGAGAAATAAAATCTCACTTGGGATTGGAAGAAGGAGTCTGGGTAAATCATAAACTTGCACAATGACAATTAACACCCGCTCACACCATTTTACAAATGAGAAAATGAGGCTCAGAGAAGGGAAGGTAGCTGAGGTTATACAAACTCAGTCTTGTCTCTGCATGCAGAGCAGGTAGGGAGGTGCCTGCCTTACAAGTTCTGGGAACCTCTATTACTTTCCTTTTGCTGCTGTAACAAATAACCCCAAACCTCGTCACTTAAAACACAATGAATGTAATCTTGTACAGCTCTGGAGGTGAGAGATCCTAAACATTCAGGTGTCAGCAGCACTGTCTTTCTTCTGGAGGCCCTAGGAGAGACTGTTCCCTTGCCTTGTTCAGATTCTAGAGGCCACCGGCATTCCTTGGCTTGTGGCCCCTTCCTCCTCCCTCAAGCCACTAGCACAGCATTTTCCAATCTCTCTTTCTCTCGCTCTCTCTCTCTCTCCTTCCTTCTCTCTCCCCTTCCATTGTCACATCTCCTCCTCTGACTGTGACCTCCCCACCTCCCTCTTGTAAGAACGCTTATCACTACACTGAGCCCAGATAAGTCAGTATCGTCTGCCCATCTTAAAATACGTCATCACATCTGCAGAATCCCTTTATTCACACAAGATAATAGTTTGACAGGTTCAAGGGATGAGGATGCGGGCATCTTGTGGGGGGAGGCATTATTCTGCCTACATACAGAGCCCTAAGGCCTTGGAAGTGGCTAGAAATTTGTCTAACATAAAGACTGACTCTTACTGCTAAAATGTTACCAAGAGTCATGTCATCTACACAGAGAATCACACAAAAGCAGTATTTCTGAAGCCTGGTGGTCTTTGGCAAAAGGGCAGCCAAGTGGCTGCTGTACAACCATGAGCGAGACACTTAACCTTTCTGAGCTTCACTTTGCTATTTGTAAAATGGGAACAATGTCTATCCCCACATAGAGAGGACCTCATGAGCTGGTGCGTGTCAAGAACAGAGCACAGGGTGGGCCTCCCCCTCCCCTTCTGCCCGCCATTCTGAGAACACACATGCACAGCCCACATTCAGCCCTCAGTGGCTGCCATCACTATGCTTTGGGGAGTGACGAGCTGTTACAAATGGGACTTTTCTGGTGGGGGTGGGGGGCGGATAGAAGAGCTTCGGCGCCTCACTCATCCTGCTGAGATTTTGACATAGACACAGATTTTAAGACAATTAGGCAAAGCAGTAGAAATGCTAATGAATAAATGTCAGCGTCCCTCACAAAATGTTACCTCCCAAGAGCTCACTTTTCGCCAGTGAATACTCTGGGATGTCAGGGTGTCTCTCCAAAGTGACTCTCATCATGTCACCCACCTCTTAAGAGACTGCCCTGATGGTGACAAGACAAAAAACCCTCCTTTGCTTTGAACCTCCGATGGCCCCGTGCCTGCCCCTGACTGCCCTGCTAGCTCTGTCCTGTACCCTGCGTGTACTTAAAAAAAAAAAAAAAAAAAAAAAAGCCTTCCCTAAACCTGATACCCTCTGATATCCTCTTTGATATTTATTCCTTTCCTTTTCAAGTCCTAATATATGTGACGCCTCTCAGTGAAGTTTCTTCAGCTGTAAAATGGGTCACTGTGAGCACTTTGTGAGACTATCCTTGGGACACCCAAAGAACACTGCCAAGGGGTAACAACTAGCAGTGATTACATCAACAATGCCATCTGCAGCGTGCCAGGTATTCAACAGAGGTTGGTCCCCTTTCCTTATCACACTGTGTAATAATCACGCTCATCATGCTTCTCAGGAAACTGTGGACCATGGTTGGGTGAGGATTGTTTCGCTTGTTTTATGTGTGCATCTCTGAATGCCTGGAGCACTACAGGTATTCAGTGAATATTTGCAGGGAGTTGGATGGAAGAACAACAAAAAAAAGACAACTGGTGTATACACACACACACACACACACACACACACACACCAGTAAATATACAATTTTCAGTAGAAAGTTTTTTTTCTGGAGACTCCAAGGACCATATTTGCCAGGATCCACCGAGTCTTCCTGCTAACCCCCTATAGCTTCCGTGACTCATCTTACCAACACCAAATCTTATCTTGTCACGTCTGTGTTTAAAGCCCATCCATAGTTCCCCAAGATCAAGCTCAAAGCCTTTGTCCTGGTCAAACCAGACCCTTATGATCTGACTCAATCAAGCTGTGTCTCTATTGGTGTGTCTCCAGCCACCCCTTCTCCTGGACTCCTATGCCTGTGCAGCACCACAGTTTGCACCATCCTCCAAACATCCCTGGGTCTTTGCCCACACTGCCTGCATCCAGAAGTGACCTTCTTAAAAATCTTCCGTCACCTTTCTAGAACTGGCTCAAATTAAAACTTCCAGTGAAGTATGCTGCACCCTTACTCACCATCTGTTATTTTTGTTCTTGCTGCAGTAACAGCTGTAAAACCTTTATTAATCATCAGTATTTGGGCAGGTTGTATGCTGGACAACTTTTGTACCTTATCTCTAACCCAGTACTTCTCAGATTTTAGTACACATCATAATCACCTCGCCGACTTTTATTTTTATTTTTTTTCCTGGCAGACTTTTAAAACAGATTCATATACCCTACTCCAGATTCTGATTTAATAGCTCTGGGGTGGTACCTGAGAATTTACTTTTTTGGGGGAGGGGGCTCCAGGAGGGGGAGAGGGAGAGAGAGAATCACAAACAGGTTCCACACCCAGCATGGAGCCCATCACGGGGCTCTATCCCACAACCCTGAGATCATGACCTGAGCTGAAATCAAGAGTTGGACACTCAACCCAATGAGCAACCCAGGTGTCCCTGAGAATCTACATTTCTAATACGCTTCCAGCAATGATGCTGCTGCTGGTCCATGACCAGAAGACTCTGAGTAGCACTGCCTTACTTGTAGGTAAAATTACATTACCAGTTTGCAGGGGAAGAGAAGTTAGGGGACTTGCCACAGGTCAAACTATTCAGCGATGAGGCCACATTTTGAACCCCCATCTCTGGAGCCACAGCCTGAGCTCCCTTACTCAACAACAGCAGGGACAGCAGCTGACATTTACGGACACCTCACTCCACACCAGGCATTCCACCAAGCATCACATATATATTATCTCATTTAATCCTTATACCCTTCTGAGATGAATGCTATCATTGCCACATTATAAATGAGGAAGAAACTGGCATGAAAAAAATTATCCAAGGTCATACAGGCAGTGTGTGTTAAAATGGAGAACAGGGCCAAGGGACAATGACAGCATGCCCATACATCAACAATGACCATTTCCAATATGTGATGTTGTTCACCCTTCACTGCAATCATCCATTTCCATACAATTCTCCCCAGCCAGATTATATCTTTGGGGTCAGGGAAATCTCTAATTTAACTTTACATCCTAGCTGCTGGCAAAATGCAAGTGATTTGCAGATACATAAATGTGTCTGATGAATGAATAAATATACAAGACCGAAGGAGTAAACAAAGGACATGAAAACAACGGAAATCTTTACCACATGACAAGTAGACTGCCCTTCCCTAATAAAGGGTGTGACTGGATCCCCCGAACTATTTGTAGAGGGGCTTCAAGGAGGCTAATTTGTCTTCAAATAAAAAAAAAAAAAAACCACCAAGGAAAATACCACCACCACCAACAAAAACACTGTCTCAAAGAAGCTGTGGGCTGGCATTCAAAGGCAGCTCCAGAGCCAGGCAAAAGACTGCAGGTTTGGCAAAATGAGGCTCCCCACTAAAAATGCTTCCCTTGTTACACTTTTAGCTAATTTCTCTTTTTTCTGAGCCTACCAGGGGTGTCGGTCTAGCAGATGCTCTTCAAACTAACAGCTGCAAAGGACAATAAAAAACAGAGAGGAACTTTTCTGATGCTTGTAATCAAGGGTAAAAATAAAAGAGGCACAATGAAAATTAAGGAAAATAAACAGTGATCAAGTCTTTTTCTTTTCCATTGCCTGTGGAGTCTCGCTGTGTGTCCAACAATGGGAGAAGAACAGGACTGGGGTGTGGGATTCCAGGTCGGCTCCCCGCTGCACACAAGGACAGCAAAACGCCCACACTGAGCCCAAGCTGTGGGACCGGGGAGACACGATTCTCACAGCCCCCTTCTCCCACGCAGAGGCTGAGCCTGTGGCTGCACAGGGAAAGAGCTGGATGGGAGGATGGCACGGGCAGAGGAGGGGCATGAGGCAGGACTGAATGCTGCTTGGCCCCTGGCTGTGAGATGTGGGTCTACACTTAGATATAGCCCTCGGGGCATCCATAATAATCTCCTGAGCAGTGGGCTCAAACTTGGCTGGAGGCCCAACCAAATTGTGCATAACCTGCTTCACCACACCTAGCTCATCTCATCTCAAGACTCTGCGCTACACTCAGGACAGCATTTCTGCAGCCAGGTTCTATGCTTGGCTCTGAGATTTGGCCTCAACTGCCCTTGGCCAGGATGAGTTGACCATGGCTGTCAATGAAGACAAATAATGACAATTTCTACCATGTGTTGGATGCTGTGCTGTGGGCCTGTCTTACTAGTCCTCAAACAGCTCTGTTATGCAGGTAGACATATCCCCATTTCACAGATGCAAAAGGTTCAAAATGATCAAAATACAACACAAAACAAATGAATCCACACCTGTGTCCCCAGTAGAGCTTATCTGGAGAGCAAAACAGTGGGGATCCTCATCCTGGTATCTGGCCTGGAGCCCACACAACTCACCAGCACACTCGGGTGCTCTGACAGAGGGGGGACATTAGGCTTCCAGACTCACTGCCGGGAACCAGAACCCCGAAAGGGAAACAGCACAGTGGGAGTGGGAGTGCAGTGGGAAGCTGCTTTCAGACACAGCTGATCAGCCCTGGGAAACCAAAGCCAAAAGCAGGAGAAAGGGAGCCCTGGAGGTCAGTGCAGGTGCTGGAAGCAAGCAGAAGAGAGGAGGGAGGGGAAACCAGAGTCCAGGTGGTCAATGGACTTGCTCCGTTTCACCTAGAACAGGTGGAGGACAGAGTAGAGAGGACTGCAACAGAAGGAAGTGTGGGGGTTCCTCGGAGTCAACATCTGAGGAAGAGGAGGCATGCCCAGGGAACCATGGGTTGTGGGTTCCTGCTGCCCTCGTAGTGGATACTGTAGTATTCTGCTTATGAGGCAGGTGCACGCCTCACCCAGCAGCTGGGAGTGTCAACTGCGAAGTGCTACCACTTTCATTGCTCTCCAGGAACTGCTTCATCCAAGGTTACTTTTGCTAGAGGTAAGGGGGCATGGCCAATGGCACATGGGAATGCCAAGGCCCATCCTTGAGCCCAAATTTAGGACAATGCTGAAGGGCTGTCCAAGCTCCAGGGATCTCCCACCTCCAGCTGTAACCACACTGCAGGCCAGCTTCGCCCCCTGCCCAGTCCTGCCTTCCTTACTCCCCTATGGGTGGGCCTCCATAGAACTTCCCTGAATAAACCATCTGCATCCAACTCTCTCAGATTTTGTTTCCAGGGACGCCAACCGAAGAGATTCCCTCTGTCTCAGTGCTTCCCACCACGTCCTTCAAGGAAACTTCTGGAGAGGAGGTGCACAGAATTCATGGGGAGGATGAGCAGTTGAAGTGAACACCTTCACCTGGACCCCAAGCACAGGCGGCTCCTCCAGTCCAACTGGACTCCATGGTTCCAATGACCAGCTGCAAGCTTTCCACACTGGTTCTGGCACTAGCCGTTTAGTACAGTCCAATTACACCAAATTTTATTTGAGTCTTCACTGGGGCTGTCACTTCATCCAATTAAGTGGAGGTTATGGGAGGATCCACTTGTCATTACAGCAATTCCTCCTTGCGCTAAATGCTCCCAGAATCTTAACTACCAAGCAGGCACAATCAGAAAAGATGGCTCCAGTGAAGACAGTAGTATTTCTCTTTCACAGAGACAAACATGGGCAGGCCCGTGAGCCCGACACGCACTACCCGTGTACAGCAGCTACATAAATTAGACAGGCCTAAATAAGTCAGGCTGGAGACAGGGATGGAAACAGAATGCAGATGAGGCTCGCCACCAGACCAGCATCGCACGAAGGTTGGGAGCCCACAGTGCTTGGGCAGCATGGCACAGCACAAGTCCTGAGCTGACAGCCAGGAGACATGGACTCAGTGCCCTGCTCTTTCTCACCTGAGGGGAAGACTTCCAACAAGCTCCCTCCTGTCCCCCATGGCCTCCACTGCCTTCAGCGATCTGGCCCCTAACCATCTAACCCCTCACCCCTAACCAGCCCCCACTCCCAGTACTCTCACCCACTCCATTCCAACCACTCTGACCACCTGCAATTCCTGCAGCATGCCACACTCATTCCTACCTCTAGTGTGGCCTACTCAATGTCCCCTTTCCCTAGAAAGTCTTCCCACTCTTTAAATGGCTGACACCTTCTCATCCCCCAGGTCTTCAATCAAAACATCACTTCCTCCAAGAAACCCTTCTTGTTCATCTACCAAAATAGGTCTCCCCTTATTCTCTGCCACTATACTCTGTTTGATTCCAACATGGCCCCATCACAAGTGGTAGTAATATAGTGATCTATTAACTCTTTCAAAGTCCATGGGGCACCTGGGTGGCTCAGTCGTTAAGCGCCTGCCTTCGGCTCAGGTCATGATCCCAGTGTCCTAGGATCGAGCCCCACATCGGGCTCCCTGCTCGGCGGGAAGCCTGCTTCTCCCTCTCCCACTCCCCTTGCTTGTGTTCCCTGTGTCTCTCTCTGTCAAATAAATTAAAAAAAAAAAAATCTTTAACTCTTTCAAAGTCCATCTCTCCCTATAAAATGGTGCTGTCCAATATGGTAGGCATTAGCCATGTGTGGGTAAACTAATGAAACTGAAATACAATTTAAAATTCAATGCCTTAGTCACAACAGCCACATTTCAAGGGCTCAACAGCCCTATGTGGCTACTGAGTCCAGATAGCAGACAGGAGACAGAGATTTCCATCATCAAAAAGAGTTCCCTTGGACAGTGCTGGTCTACAATACACACTTTGTGAGTCTGATCAGCCCCTGTATCCCTAGTATCTACAGCAGTGCCTAGGCATATAGTAGCCACCCAATAAATATTTAAGTGAATTAACAAAACCAACAACAAATAGTTCACATGGAGGTATGTTCAAAAGAGCTAATAAGAAGTGGGAATGTTCCTATCTGCTCGAGCAAGTTAAAGAAGTCTTCATGGAGAAGGTGACATGTAAACCGAACTTTGAAAGATGACAGGGTGAAAGAAGGTAAAGGGGCACAGAGCAAAGAGAATGGCAGAGGGAAACCCACGGAAGGAAGGAAGACCATGCCGTTTCCTGTTTGGGGACTTGGCCGGGTTCTTGTCCTTGCTGTTGGTAGCAGAGTTGAGATGAGCACCCAGGTTTCTTTCAAGTGTGATGTGCGAGGACTCAGGGCTGAGATATTTGCTTCAGGGTCCAGAACTTAAACATATGCTAGCGAGGCATGCCATTGGAAAGCAAGAGAAACACAGCAATTTTTTAAAATTCAAGGTGCGAAAAGGAATACAGACGCTCATATTTTAACAAGCTGTAAAAGATCCCATAGCCTCTTCCTGGTCTGCTTCTTGTTGCTTCTACGCTGAAGATACACTTTAGCACAAACAGGTTGCACAGGAGACTAGGAATCAATCTCTGGATAGATAAACAGAAAAGCTGACCTCTTGAGAAGGCTTCCGGGCATGAGAACACAGGGAGGCAACCTCATGAGGAAGTAAAGGTGCCCATAACGTGCTGGCACACACCTGCTCTCAATCAGTTCCCTCCCCAGATATAAGACTTAGATACCTGCCCTCCAGGTGAGAAGTGCATCCTGACATCCACCTGGAAACAGGGACACTCGGCTTCAGGAAGCCAGGGGGTGGGGGTCGAGGATCACAGGGGAGGAAACAAGGCAAATTACTGGGCATCATGACCCTTTAGAGGAGGAAGAGTTACTCTCTTCTGAAAGACCGGCTCATTGATACAAGCAAACAGATCAGAACATGGTACAGGGAGGAATTCCCAGGCTCTTCACTTTGCCTTGTGGAGATAAAAGGAAAAAGAAACAAAAGACTCAGGGAGAAAAGCTGGTAGGAGCCCATGAAGCTGCCCTGCATTAATCACCTTGTCACCCGCCCTTGCTGGCACCTTCTTCAATGCCAGCCCTGGGTCTTTTGCTGGGAAGATGCAGGTCGAGCTGTAGCTGGCTGGGGAGCTCATTAGTGCCTCACCGGAGCCAAGGGCTGCCTGCCTTCCAGAACGTATTTTGAACTCTCACTTTAGTTACTGCTTGGAATCAATATAATGCTTTGCCAGTCGGCTCTGTCTACTGCCCTTGCAGCCATTACGGGCTACAGGCTTCTAAGCAGAACTGTTTGGGCTTACCAACACACATGCCTTGACTGCATAGGAAACAGCACTCCATCCTTGGCACACTGGTCCTCTGGGTTCCTCCTACAGCAGGGCCCAGATCGCGCTGGAAATGGGGATCCAGTGGGTGCTGGGGCAGTGTGGACAGAGGGCCCTAGTGACAACAGGGGTTATACTGCAAGGTACTTCAGGCAGTTCCTGAGATGGCTTGAGTCCCAAGTGGGACCCAGACCCTGGAGCCAAGTCTCTTACTCAGACATGAAACCTCAAGAACACAATGTCTGAGATGTGTTTCTCTTAATGACTCCTCTGCTACCTGGCCCAGCTTCCAGCTGCCCTGCATATGGCCCCAGGGCCCAGGAGAATCTTAGCTCTACAGATGGCCCAACAGGCCTCACGCCTCTGACAGGCTGAGCTAGAGGACTCTGCAACTCTGCAACTCCAGCCGAGCTAGAGGACTCTGCGACGGGGATCCTCATGGGCCACTGGGAGTGTAAGTCCTGTGCAACAACATAGACTCCTGTTCTGCAGGGTGGTCCTCCAGAAGCCAATTTCTCTGCGGAGTATAAAGGACTGCCTTCAGCCCCACCACACACCAGCAGGAACCCAAGAGATGATGTCCCCTCCTGCCTTCAGATTGTCTCTCAGTCAACCCTTAGCATCCACACCCAATACAGTGACACTGTTCTTTGAGACCCCCTGACCACAACCTGAATAGAGAGCGGACACTGCCAGATTCCCATGGTTTAGGATTATAGGTCAGAGCTCAGTGGCATCCTCAAAGAAAATGATCTAGCCCAACCCCACATGTCAATGAGGGAACACTATAGCTACTTCCTTATTCAAGGTCATACTTTAGGGACGCCTGGGTGGTTCAGTCAGTTCAGCATCTACCTTCAGCTCAGGTCATGATCCCAGGGTCCTGGGATTGAGTCCTGCATCGGGCTCCTTGGTCAGCAGGGAGCCGGCTTCTCCCTCTCCCTCTGCCTGCCGCTCCCCCTGCTTGTGCTCTCTGTCTGTCTCTGACAAATAAATAATTAAAAAAAAAACCTTAAAAAAAAATCCTTTAAATGTGCTGTATTGGTCAGGGTTTGCTGTAGTAACAAACATCCCTGAATCTTAAACATGTATACAGACACTTCTCTTTCTCAGGTCTATGGGTCAGTGTGGCTTGACTCTGAGTTGGGTTCAAAATTGCTCCTTATGCCCCTCATTCCAGGAATGAGGCTGGAGGAGCAGCTGCTACCAACAATGAGAAAGACGAGGAGCAGAAACATGTGACCTTTTCTTGACACTGGCACCCGTTCCTTCTCCCACATTGTATTGGCCAAAGCAAGTCACACAGCCAAGCTCAAAGTTGGGGTCCTGTCAAAGTTCAATAGCAAGTGCATTCTGCCCACGGGGTGGGATCAGGAAAAGTAAATATTTGCAGAACAACATAACATTCCAGCAGGGCTCAGCGAGGGCTTGGCACATAGTAATCTCTCAGAATATGTTAGACATGACCAATATTAGTATCATTATCATGATTAGCAGGAGCATTCTGCTGATGATTCACTGACATTCAGATAAGATTGAGGTAGATGAGGCAGAATATTGGGGGTCTGCTACTTAGGAGTGGCTCTGGGGATGCTCAAGCCCTCTCACCTGGTCCAGACCAGTGCTAAGGACTGTGATGGGGCCAGCTGGGACTAATGGAGAGAAAAGACGCTGCAGCCAGCCCAGGCCTGAACCCACGGCTGTCCTTGGGACCAGCAGGAATGCAAGGCAGCCTCCCATGGAACAGTGAGGTCATGGTGGGGCCAGGATGTAAACCCAGTCCCCCTGACCTCCAGCCCCGGAGTAAATTCTCATTCCACCATCACTAGGGAGGAGAGTATGTTGAGATGGAATGGATTTTTTTTCTACATTACTTTTCTTAAGGAAAAAAAAAAAAAAAAACTCTCAATGTTTATTTTTATTTCTTTTAGGCTGAGGCTTAACTCCAAAAATAGACAGTCTTTTTCAGTAGCCCTGTCATTAGCAGTTGCTACAAACACTCTGTCCCCCACACACTGAACTGCAAGAACGATACTTGAAAAGAGCAGTTAGAACTGAAGTCTCCAAAGAATCCCAATGAGGGCAGTGGCTGCAGATCCTGGTGCCCAGAGCCTCTGTGAGTGTGCGGCCGGGAGCCAGGCCTCCCTCGGGGCTCCCTGGGTCTCTGTGGGTGCTGCCCGCACCCTAGCATTTACCCTCCCATGTGCTTGAGCATGCGTCTCCCCCAGGGGACCGCGGGGCCTCTCATCCCCCTGACTTCACGCCAGCTCTGTGTGCTTAGCAGTCCCTTCACCTCTGAGACTCTGATTCCTCACCTAGAAAATGGAAAGAATAAGAATTATAGCTTATTTGGGAAATACTCATCATTTTGTTTACATAAAGAACTCCTGGATTTTATTTAAGCAGCTATGAACAGAATTCCTTCTACGCACAGTGATCCTGGGAATAAAGAGAGAAACTGAACACAGTCCTTGTCTTCAAAGACATTCTAGTCTAGCAGGATTTTCTGCTAACTGGGTACAGATTTGGGGATGTATACCCTAATTTTCAGCGGTGGGGAAGGCTGCCAGGGAAGGCTTCTCTGGAGCGGAAATGCTTGGGCTGAGCCATTGAAGAGCTAAGTGGGGAGCGACATTCCGAGCCACAGGCCCAGTGTGTGCAAAAGGCTGACTGTAATGGCCGAGGCTGTTTTCTAGCCCAGGTGCAGTGTAAAGGTGTGGAAGAAAAGACTGCAAAGGGCTTTACTCATCCTTCCCAATAAGCAGTACTGAGGTCTTATAACAGCCGTGTTCACACGACTAACGTCCAATGAGCCAAGCAGTAGGGACACAGGATGAGCAAGCACAGACCTCATGCCTGAGCACATGGAGCCCTTCGTCTAATGGATTGGACACATTTGCTAAAAGATGTGCAGTTTAGAGAGGTCATCTTAGATGACTCGCGTGGGCAAGGCAGACTCAGAAGGCCAGGAACCAGGCACATCAGAAGGTCACATGAGGAGTGAGGCCACTAGCTGGTAGTGGGACTAAAGTCTGTGGGGTTATCTGAGAAGGGAGCTCATGGAAGGGGTTCAAGAGAGCTATGGGATGCAGAGGCACGGGGTCCAATTTATGGAGGCAGCTCCTTCTGTAGGCGATGGGGCCACTTAGAGGTGGGGTCCTGTTTGGAAACAGGGTCTTTGCAGATGTAATCAAGCTCATACTGGACTAGGGTGGGTCCTCATCCAATGATCTGTGTCCTAGTAAGAGGAGGAACATTTAGACACAGAGACACACAGAGAAGGTCATGTGATGATGGAGGCAGAGATCAGAGTGATGTGTCTATAAGTCAAGAAAGGGAGGGGAAGGAAAAGGAAAAAAAAAAAAAAGGTCCTACAAAAGGAACCAACCCTGCCAACACCTTGATGGACTTCCAGGCTCCAGAACAGTGAGGAAATAAATTCCTCTTCTATGAAGCCACTCTGTTTATGGCCGTCTGTCATGTCAGGCCTAGGAAACAAACACAATCGCAGACTGACTCTGTACCACCAGTGAGCCGCCCTGGGTGGTAAGCACAAGTACCCCAACAAGTGTATTGTGAACCAGGGCCCTGGGCTGGAGGCTCCCGTTCTGGCCCCAATGCCCGCTCATACCTCACAACCAAACTGAGAGGTGAGCCTCTTTGACGGGGGTCACATGCAGGGGGGAATCGAGGCTTGCATGAGCCCAGCAGCTCACCTGGGTCTCAGAGCTGCCAGGTGGCAGACCCGGGGTTTGAACACAAGTCATCCTGTGGCCTGCTTTGTGGCTGTAGGGACATACGTAAGCAGTACCTGTGCACAAAGCTCTCGTTATTTACAGAATTAAGAACCGCATTTTTAACACTCTCTGAAATGACCTCCCTTGTTAACTCCTTTCCCTCTTTTCTCCTCCTCTAGAATGTATGCTCCAAGATAAAAGCCCTGTCCCCACACAGATCTTTGGTGTATCCCTTGGGTCTAGAAGATTCCTGGGACAGAGGAGGTGTGTCATGAACATTTGCCTCATTGACCAGTCAGTTAATAGGGGCATTTGCAGACAGCACCGCCCAGGTATATATTTCTATACTGGCTTAACAAAGTAGTAAATGGAGTTAACTGCTTGCTGTCCTTGACCAGAGGAGAAGCCTCACAGGAAGATGCCATGCATTTGTGCAGCCCCAGCCCATTCCCAAGTTATCAGGACTGGGGAAGCCGCCGCCAACAAGTCCATTGGTGTGGACAAGACCTACAGTATCACCTCAAATGCTGGCATGTAACAAGGCATTAGGAAGTGATGGAAGGCTGAGATGCAGAGGGCAGGGACAGAGGGGGTAAGGAGTTGGGAAGGATGGGGAGGGAGGGGGACAGGGGAGGGGAGCGGGGCTTCCCAGGAGGAAGCATCCCACCAGGGGGCACCGGCAAGCAGGTACAGGGAGCCAGTTACCATTTGTGACCTGAAGGAATGACAGGGCTGTGGCGGGGGTGGGGGGGTGGGGGGGGTTTGAGAACGGAAGCCAGGAAGCAGAGAGCAAAGACAGACTGGACTCAGAGAGGGACAGACACAGACACATATCTGGTTCTGAAATGGCCGTGCATCGGAGTGAAATTCATTAAAACAAAGTACATCATTGTTACTTAAGCCTGAAACCAAGGGACCCAGATTTAGACCACGCCTACAAGTGCATCCTAAATCCTCCCCTCACTGTTCTAGAAAGCCCCAGAACTGCACATACACACGAGGGGTGCCCCGCCCGCACCCACCCAATTTCTGTCTGCCCAGAACCCCTTGTTCGGGGAAGGCTCCCACCCCACCGCATCTTCCCGGAGCACCTCAACTCCTCACACACTGCCTCGCTGGCCGCAGAGGGGGGCACTGTGTTCCTATGGGGACCTTCCGCATGCTACTGGGCAGAACAGCCGGTCCAGCATTGGTTATCCACCCAGGCAGGGATGTTCAAAATCCTCTCATGAGATGGACATTCAGACACAGAGAGACGGAAACTCTCTCACTTGTTAAACCAGAAGGGTGGACCTGAAGCTGCCAGTCCCCTGTTTTGCCCCCAAAATCCTCCACGAGCATTCCTACGAATAACATCGAGAAGGAACAAACAGAATAGGAAACAAAGAAAGGAGACAGAGTCCTGACTCCACCATTCAAGCCCTGGGATGTGACGCTACACGGAGGCAGCCCCATGCCCAGGCATCCCAGGGACACATACCAGCACCCTCCCTCTGGGGCTGTATCCAGTCAGACGGGGAGCACTGCCACTCAGCCCTGAGAGGGTCCAGACTGAGCACAGCTCCCCGTCTCCATCCTCGCCTCACAGCAGCCGCTGCTGGGCCCACCTGCCCTTGACTATGTCAATAACCACACACTTTGGCTGGACAAGCGTGAGGTGTGGGCAGGGCTGTGGCCTGCAGAGATCTCCAGGTAAGTCTCGAGGTCCTAGGCAAGAGTGGAATCCATGCAGGAGGTAAAATTGGGCCCCCTTCTGAGATGCACAAGAAAGGCAAGGGGAGAGTCATGCATCTGCCAGGCAGAATTAATCCAAAGCCAATGGGGAAATAACTGGCAAGTGGGGCTGGCAGAAATGAGCCGTGCAAACAGGTCCCAGAGCCGCTGTCTGCTGCCAGGATGCTCTGCCTCTGAGCTCCTGAGGGTGCAAGAGAGGGGAGGAGCCAGGGCAACAGGGCAGGAGGCCAAAGCCTTCAGAGGAGACAGCAGCCACCAAGAACTCCTTGATGGGGTGGCCAGAACACTTGCCAGAGCACGCATACCCCACATCCCATTTGGACGCATTCACATAACTGTGCTATAAGCCCCTTCCCCTGCCCTAAATCCTCCAAAGTCAGCCACACCTCAAAGTGTGTGTGTGGGGGGGAGGGGGAGCAGGGAGTGTACGCGCACATATGTATGTGTCAAGGAAAGGGGGGAGGGGGAGCAGGGAGTGTACGTGCACATATGTATGTGTCAAGGAAAGGATGAAAGAAAACTGAGGAAAGAAGACCAAGTTCCAAATTTGGATGGCGTAGAGCAGAGAAAATGTGTAAGGAGTAAGAAGTAACTGACACTGAAAACCAGGGGAATAGAAACCACAGAGTTACAAGTGACCAGAATCTGCATCCCCAGAAATATGCAAACATATGAAACAGACCTCATTCTACCCAAATCTCAAAAGGCAGGGTAACTTCCGTTGGCATCCTGGCTGCAGACAAATTTGGGATTACGAGAGCTCCTCTCAGATACAACCCCAGGAGCACCAGTCACGGGCTCTTCTCATGCGAAGTCAATGACAACAGGTGTTTCTACGAGCTGCCTCTCCACGGCTTCTGGAAATGGCAGGGCAGCCCTTGATGACACTGGGGATCAGGGGTCCCAGAGTCATGGCTGATAAGGTGGGGTGGGAAAGGTGGTAGCTGGGTATTGGGCCGTAGACGTGGGGCCCCTAGACATAGCAAGAGGACCAAGTCCACACCCAGCCAAGGCCTGGGAGGTGGGTATTTTGCCATTTCCTTCATCCCTGCTTATCACAGAAACCAAGGAATAAAATCAACAGAGCCTAGGATTCAGCAGAGATAGGCAGAGACATCTGGAGGAGTCACCCTTGTCCCTGGGTCTGTAGGCTTCTTTGGTTACTTAATGGAGTGCATCAGTATAGTCAGGGAAAGAAAGGTGATGGGGGAAAGGGGCAGTCAGCTCAATGCCCCCAAAAGAAGTCACAGGGATGAGTATAGACGTGCCTGGGGCAGCAGTGCCCAGAGAGCAGGAGCACCTTTGAGATGAGTCAGTCCAGACGGCATCAGGCAGAGAGAATCAGCTAACTCCGTTCACCATGAGGTCAAACTCAGCAAATCCCTTTCTGGCCGCTGTTGGTCTCCCACAAAATTCCAAGTGGGAAGTATGGCACTGTCCTGATGCTGTGGGTGTCTGTCCACTATACCGGTGGAAACCTTAGAAAGAAGTCTCTGTAAGCCATCAAGGTAGGAGAGGACGGAGTAAGGGACATTGGTCATGGCTGGTTCATCTACTGCTCATTCACGTAACAGCCTGATGAGATTATGGGTGGGGAACGTGGTGCTGGGCTCCACACATCATTCAGGGATGCAGACTTCTCTCTAGAGATGCCATCTGCCTCATCACACCATCTCCAATGTCACAACAGGAGGGGAAAAGACAGGGGCCTAGTGCATGGGAGACTTTGTATAGGTCTGGCCTGGAAGGGACATAGATCACTTTGGCACACATTCCTTTGGCCTCAGCTGGATGTAGGAGTCTCAGAAATGTAATCTTCCTGCCTACCCAGGAGAAAAAAAATAAATGATACAGAGAACAAATAATATCATCACATGAGTCTTTAAACTTCCCCAACTGGCATGAAGTAGGTCCCACGCTCTGGACTTCTATGCCTTATTTCACTGAGCCTCAGAAAATACAAAGCAAATAACAGCATTCTTTTCCCTTTTATAGATGGGAAAACTGAGGCTCAGTCCCTTGGTGCAGTTTAATTCAACAGCAAAAAGTGGGGAGAGCCAGGAGTCAAACGCAGCCCTGCCGGCTTCTAAAATACAGCCTCCCGGCCTTCCCTTAGGAAGGGCACTTTCAAAAAGCTTGTAAAAGGCAGGAGAATCCCAGTCCTCTCCCGTGGGGCTCCAGCAATCCCCCTCTCACGTGTGTGAGAGATGAGAAGAGCAAGCCATAGGGCACATTTTGCCAGTGATTAACTCAAACAGGAGGTCCTCCCTCCCTAGAACAGATGATGAGCTTCTCTGCCAGTAAGGGTCTGCTCCATATCACCAGGCCGAGCTCCATCAGAAAGAAGCAGTTCCATTTATTGGGCTGTGAGTCACATCTGCCTCTAGATACACATAGAAAGCAACAGACCTGCTACTCTGATTAATAATGAAAAGCTGGTGCAAGCAAATTTCATTTAAAAGAGAAGAGGCCACACCCTAGCCCCACTGCTACCAGGGTCCGGAAAAGTATGAAGAAAGACAAGGATCATATGCATTCAAAAACAAACACAAAGACAAACAAACAAAAAAACACCCTTAGATAAGTAAAGAAATCCACCTGCCCAGCTGGTGGTGAAACAGAAATTTTATATCATTCTAAGAGCCCCATGAGCTGTGTCACTGGTTTTCCACACTATTTATGGAAAGCATTCTATTGTTTCAGGGGAGACTAAGTTTGAAACCCACCTGTATAATACAGCCCTGGCTTATGACAAATGGGGAAGCAGAGGCCCAGAGAAATGGTCACTCAAAGCTAATTAGCTGTAAAAGGGAAGCTACCTTGGTTCTAAGCTAAACCTCACCGAAGCACTGGTTTGGAATTTCCTGGATCCGGATGGCAGCACACCCTGGGCAGGGGACAGGAGTGTGGGGTTTAACAATGCGATGTAGGCATAATGAACCCCACTGATGATACTGGGAACCTGCTGCTCCCCCCACCCCCCAGCCCAAACTGCTAAAATACTGCTTTTTGGCATCTGCATCTCACTAACTGCTCCAACTTTATTTTTCTGTAATGTTTAAACATGCTGCCACAATGAAGAGCCACTTCTAAATGATTGGAGGTGCTTGTTTTGAAGCGCCAAGTGCTGCGCTCTTCCTCCTCTCTCCATCCCATCCACTCCCAGTTGGAATCACTGGGCTCCACTGGTAGGTAGACTGACTTGGTTGGAGAGGTGGTGTGCTGGGGGAGACCGGGCACAAGGACAGCTCCCCTGGTCACCCTGGGCTGACTCAGACTGTTCACCTGGACAGCCTGCCTATTGCACCAGGTCCTCATGAGACCAGAGCCCCAGCCCACTCCCTGCCCCACCATTCTGCTCTCAGGTTCCCTCACGTGGGGCCGGGGTCTTACACTGTGATACACCTGACAGGGCTATTGCTGGTCCTCAGACCCACCCTTCTGGATAGGGCTTCCAAACTGTCCCATCTGGCCAGACCCTGCCTGAGCTCCCATTGTTCCTGAGCTTCACATGCCACAGCCAAGGCCATGCCCACCCCCTTTCCTTAACATAAACACACAGTTTCTGCCCTCATATGTTGCTCTGGAATTTGTAGTCTTGACATCAATAAATAATAGTTGGAAAGAGAAATATTTCTTAACCTTTAAAATAAAAGCAACACCTGGAAGAAAAAAAAAAAGGATAATCATCCAGCCAACTGGTAGGCTTTTGGACCCAGTATCAGTGAGAGAGAGGAGAAGTATCTTCTCATCTCTTCCGAAGTAGGAGAGAAAGCTCTGGTTCAAGAGAATAGGCCTGGGGAGGCTGCTAATGACTTTGCTTCATCCAACCTGTATCAGTTAATCTAATGCTAGCTGCTATAACAAACAGACCCCAAGGCACAGTAGCTTCACACAATAATAATTCATTATCGTTTCAATAACAGGCCTGTTATTGAATTTTTCTCCACAGGGTGGAGAAAATTTTTTCTCCACAGGGTGACTCAAGGACCCAGAATTGTTTGCTATTTTGACTCCTCTGCCTTCTAGGGGCTTGGAGTCATCTGCACACAGCCAACTAAAGAGGGAAGGAACAATGTGGAGAATAACTGCCTACTTTTTTTTTTATTTCAATTCAATCAGCCAACATATAGTACACATCATTAGTTTCAGATGTAGTGTTCAATGTAATTCATCTGTTGCATATAATACCCAGTTCTCATCACATCACTTGCCTACTTTTTAAACACTCTGACCCTGAATGTACTTCCACTCACCGTTCTTTGTCTGGAGTGAATCACAGGGTCCCGTTGAGCAAGGCAGGCTGGGAAATGTAGTCCTTGGTCATGCAGCTGCTCTGAATCACAGCTCCACTCAGCAGAAGGGGAGGCTCATGTGTTTGGTGCACACATAGCAGCTTCACGGACCTGACAGCCAGAGATTCTCACATTCCCAGCACTGGGTAGTTAGTCTGCAATTTCCTTTTACTGTGTCTCCATAGGTGTTTAGTGGAGAAATGGGAGAGGGGAGGCCACAAGAGCACAGGTCACAGTAAACCGAAAGTCAATGTCAATTTTTCAGAGACTGTGGCTCCGACCAGCAGAATCACTCCTTCACAGCCACATAACTAGCTCTACCTCCTTTCTCCCACATCTCTCCACCCCCCCACTAGCCACCAGAAGCCCACAGGATTGCACATGAAGTGCAGAGCATCAGGGATAAAGAGACCATCCCATGGTGAGGGGGGAGGGACAGGGTTTCACAACTGGCCCCTGGGGCTGGCTAACTGTTGGCTATGGAGGCTGTTCTGTGCTTTGTAGGAAGTTTCGCAGTATCTCTGGCCTCCACACACTCCCTCCAAGGTATGACAATTAAAAATATCTCTGGACATTGCCAAACATCCCCTGGGGGACAGAAGAACCCCCAGCGAACGGTCTAGACGGAGGCCATACATAACATTTCGAAGAGGAATTCAGCTCCAGGGCGGGGATGGAGAAAACGATCTGCAGCATCCCTTCCAAACCTGGAGTCCATGGCTTAATTGAGTTTAACTGGGCCTAAAACTTAGGTTCTCAGAAGCAATATTCCATGAATATCTGCCACAGAATAGAACATTATGGAAAATTAGCATGAGGAGAGCCAGAAAAAAGTCTCCATTACAGTAGGAATAGGACAGATTTCAGGCAGTGGGACCCTAAGTAGGCTGGGTAATCAGGCTTCAGCATCCTCATCTGAAACATGGGAGCAGGTGAGGATCTAACGGAACCTCCTGTGAAATATCCAGGGCAGTGTCTGGCATGCAATAAAGGGTCTACAAATGCCAGCTAACTACAGACCTTGCAGCTCATTCCATACCCCAGATAATCCTTCCATTTGAACACAGGAGGGTAATGTTCTAAGTGAATGAAGATTTAATGCAATTGCCATTTGATTTAATTTCCCAAAGCGTTAAAAGTGTTAACGCAACACATCAGCATGCAGCTGATAAAGTAGTCAAAATAATTCAAGGAAACCAATACTTGTCAGGTTTTATTTATCCACATTTACGCTTTTTTAAAAATAAGCTGGTCTTTGTGCCCATATAGAATACAATATACATAGATTTCTCCCGGTTCGCCTCCCCCCCCACACACACATATGCTCAAGTTAAGTTTCCCACTTTCTTTCCATCTGTCATTTTTCCCTTCCCATGAAAAGCTAGCAGTGACATTATGCAAGGAGGAGGGAGTTGGGGCTAAGACTGGGCAGCTGGCAAATGCGGGGCTGATGGGGTTGATGAAGACAAGCATAAACATATGAACAGCACTTTGTTTACACAAGATGAACGTATCTGTGACCCCTCCCTCAAATCTAGGGGGATCGGCACTATTGTTCCTTTTTATAATTAGGGAGTCATGAGGTGACATTCCTAATTCACATAGCTAATACAAGATTTGAACCCAAGACCTCTGATTTGCAATTTAGGTGTTCTTGCCAATAGCAGCCATGGCAAAAATATAATAATAATAATAATAATAATAAAATAAATGCAACCCATTAATAAAAGTTAAGACTGAAGAAAGACGAACCTAAGAACCCAAGCATCAGGTTATTTTCCTACTGAACATGAAGGCTGCAAAGAAGATGAAGATGCTCGGGGTTTTTTTGCATAGCATCTTTCTGGAAACTCAAGGTCAGACATGGGGGTTGGGGGGGTGGAAGGGGTGGGCCAAGACTTGGAGACGTGGGCTGAAAGAGGTACACTCAAGTGGGTAGGACTTAGTGGGGAATGGGGAGGGCTCAACCTGAGACAAGCTTTCCCTCGACCAGCACTGAAGAAGGCCCAGAGGTTTCTTAAATAACCATGAGAATGGCCCCATGGTAGACGGGATGAGTAGCATGGCCATGGCAGGTCAACTGAGACCCCAAAATTGCAACAAAGCAGGACAAAGGCCACACAAGTAATGCAGGGACCTGTAAATCTTATGGCTTCCACAGCCAGGAAAAAAAGAATAAAGCAAAGGAAAACAACACTAAAAGGAAAAGATAAAAAAAAGTGGTATAAAAAGTGGCATCCATCAAGAGGATGGAACCTGCCCAGAGACAGGAGGGAAACCTAAGGTTCCAAGAGTAACGAGAACCTTGGAAAAGGAAGGTGTGAGGAAGAATCTGCAATGCTATGCATGCCTGTGAAGGAAGCACTGAGAATGTTGCTGGATATAGCAAATGTTCGAGCCCCTTCTATATGCCAGGTATCCTGGATCCAGCAGGAAGCAAGACCTACAGAGCTTCTGCCTTCAGGAGATTATGCAGTACAGAGATGTAAATGACAATGGCAGACAGTGGTAAGGGCTGGGAAGAAAACCACAGACTGGAACAATGGTACAGGATTACAGGTGGTAGGATGGCTTGCTATTTTAGATGAGGTGCTCAGGGGAGGCTCTCTGCGAAGCTGATGTCCACGCAGAGACCAGAATGAATAGAACAAATGAGCCATGTAATTATTTGGAAGAAAAGCATTTTAGGCCAAGAGAGAACAGCAAGTGCAAAGGCCCTGAGGTCAGACCTATCACGGTGTGGGGTTCAAGGAAGAGGAAATGGACCAGTGTGGCTAAAGAAGAGGATGAAAAGACAAATACAGGAGGCAGGGGGTCAGGAATCAGACAGACAGATGAACCAGATCTAGAAAGCATGTTAAGAAGTTTAGATTTTATTCTGAGTGGGAGATAGGACTACCGGAGGGTTTTGAGCAACAAAATGCCATGACTTGTTTTCAAACTATCTGCCACAGAGAAAGTGGACCTCAGTGGCACAGGAGTGGGAGAGGGAAAGAGCTGGTACAGTCATCCAGCCGAAAGGAGGGAAGGGCTGGTTCCGGGCAGCAAACGGCAAACTGCCCTGGGAGCCAAATGCAGACCCCCACTGGCTTCTTTAAGTTTTATTGGCACACAGCCACACTCCTTATTTACATATTTTCTAAGGCTTCTGCCACAACAGCAGAGTTTAATAGTTGCAACAGAGCCTATATGGCCCCTGAAGCTGAAAATATTGATTACCGTGCCCTGAAAAGGAAAGGTGTGCCGACCCCTGGTCTAGGGTGGAGAGTGGCAGGGTTCCAGGCACACCGAAGGAGTGAGTTTACAGGGCAGAGGCTCTTCGACCCCAAGCCCACTCTCTGACTGCTGAGCAATACAGCCCCTCAGCTCCTCCTGGCCTCTGAGGGCTGGCAGAGAACAGGGACAGATGCTCCAAGTCCAGTCCGGACAGCAGCCTTTGAAGAGCTCCTGTGGCCGCCCAAGCGAATCGCTCAGAGTGGGTCCTGGCTTTGTGTCTTCTCCTAGCATACAGCTGCCCTTCCCGGCCACTGTCACTGATGAGGCACGGATGGGCCAAGAGCCTCCGTCACATCAGAAGCCTACAGATGCCGCAGGGTCCATGTAGCACAAGATGCTGGATCCCACACTTGCCTCTCTCAGGCCTTATTTTTTCAGTGACTGGGGGCCAACTTCCAACTCTCCTAATCTGAATCTCACTGGCTATGGGCTTTCTCCAAAGCCCCGGAAGGCCCCCCTCTGTCCTACCCAACAAGCCTGAAGTACCAGGACCTTAACACGCCAGGAACAGCCCTCGACCACTGACTGGTGGGGGCTGGGGTACAAATACCCCAGCTCTCTCACACCTGAGGAATCTACATGGAATCCTCAGCTCCCCCAGGAGGAATGAGCTTCAGATGTCCACAACGGTCACTTGCTTGAAAATGCCTTTTGTGACTGCCCTTTCTCCCCACCTCACCTCTCAATGTCCCAAACAAACCTCTTATACTCAAATTCCTGCCAAGTCTGCTTCTAGGGGCCCCTGTTCTGTTTGCCTCTGATCTTCACTTCTCTTCCAAACACAGGCTGTATCTTTTACCATGGCCACCTGCCTGACAATGGCTTTCCACTGGTCACAGTCAGGACCAGGGAAGAGAAAAACAGATGGATGGCAGAGGTCCAGCCTCATGAGTGCGTGCACTACTGTCTATGGACCATGGATGGGGGGAGTTCCATCAGAGCCCCCTGACTCCTACAGAATAAAGCTCCAACTCTGCTCTAGTACGAAGACTTCCAATATGGCCCCCGACCTACATCTGCAACCTCAAACATGTCACCCATTCACGTCTGAAAATTGCCCCAGGCCGCCCCTGCTCATGATCCTGCCAGGCTGAAGAGTCCTCGCAGACGGGAGCACTTAGTAAACTTTCTAGGACTTTGTCAAATGGCATCCATTGTTCCCTCTATTTTCTCAGTTCACACCGATGACAGGGCTACTATATTGAATTTTCTAAGAAATGTATAGAAGAAAGAGCACAGTCTGGGGCACCAGTAGGCCTGGCTTTAAATCCTGGCTCCATCACATATAAGCTGTATGACTTTGGGAAAGTTACTTAACTTCTCTGAGCCTCTGTGCCCTCATCTTTAAAAGGGACCTCTAACAGCCCCTATAGAATACTGTTATTAATAGTATCAGTAAAATAGGGCAGTAGGTACCCAACACAAACCAAATGACCATGCATTACAGGTTTGCATGATTCTTCCCACTAAACCATGGGCTTATCACACTATCTGAACCGTAGTTGGCGCTTAACAAACTATCAAACAAATGAACACAGAACAAGTCTGCTACTCCAGTCATGCAATCTCTAATCCAGAAGCTGTAAACTCAAATGCCTACAGAAACCAGACTAGTGACATCAGCAAAATGGGCCAAGGGAGTGGCTGTGGTCAACTGTGCAGCATGTGTCCCAGAATGGGGCAGCCACACTCACCCGCAGCTGCCACTGCAGGCTTGATGTGGCCCAATCTGATGCGGTTTCAGGATGCCTTTACATGTTGGAACACAATGTTAGAAAAAAAAATACAGAGCAACACAATAAAGCATTTCTGTGACTGAACAACAAGCTGCATTTGGTGACCTCAACCCTATTTCAGAGACAGACCTTAAGATGGCTAAACTTAAATTTATATCATAAAGTCATTGTTCCTTTATGTGGACAAGGAAAAACAGCCAAGGTACTTAAGCCATACCCCTTAAATAGTAGTAAAATAGGATTACTGATACTTACAGATACAACTGTATGGGTGTCCACTTTGTACTAGAATCTATACATGTACTATCTCTCTCTCATAATGGATCCAATGAGATACACTCACCCATTGAACAGATGAGGAGCCTGAGGCCCAGAGGGAACATGTGATTTACCTGAAGTCACCCAGATAGCTGGGGCCAGGACTGATATTGAAACTCAGGCGTGCTCACATCCCAAATCCCTACTCTTGACCCTACCAAGCTGCCGTGGTAGGAAGTCAACATCAGTATTTCATTCAGAACACCTGACTCACACTGCCAGGATTCGATTTCTTCTGGGCACTAATCCACATATTGATAAGAGGGTTCTGAGCCCAAGGTACATTGTTATATGGAGTTGGAAGATGGATTTAAAAATCACTACTGACAGCACATTTTTATGTTAGCAAATTTTCGTCAGGACCCTATCTGCATAACTTGGGTTGAAGACACCTATGTCCTGGGAATCCCCTGACTCCTACAGAATAAAGCTTGGGATAAGCAAAAACATCTTGGAACCGAAGACAGGAGGAAACACAGAAACGGGGAGAGAATGAGTGCATTTGTGAGCACTGGTCCGGAACAGGCAGGTTGAGGGGCCGGACTGTCAACTGAGTGAAATCTCAATTACAGAGTAATCTAACGTATACCCAGGTACATTATCGCAACTCAATAAAGAGCTCTTCAGAATTAAGTAATTCCAATTTGCTTTCGTTCTGATCTGTGTTGCCCCGAGAATTTGATATTACCTACACTCAAATTACATGGCATCTTCTAAAGCCCAGATGCTCACAATCCCAGGATAGCACATGAACCATAAGCCAGCCAGCCATAAACACACAGACTGAGAGAGAGACATTGCTCGACGTGGTGCAAGCACCGGCTATGGATACCGTCAGAGGGGCCCCTATCCAGCTCCTGATGCCCTGTGACCTCCCAGCCCCAGTATGCCCGCGTTCTGAATGGATGAGGCCATGTGGTCAGATGGCGGAGCCCCAGAAGGACCAGCTAACTTCTCCTTAGTTCCCAGATTTCCTGGCTCACCAGTGGTGGATAGAGGAGGGGACACAGGGAGCCTGGCCTAGCATGGACCCCATGACACAAACTTCCCAAGCCCACAGGTCAACACCCACTTTTATATTTCCACCCTCCCTTTCCCTATGCTTGGCACAGGACTGTATGGGGAGAGACCACCAGTGGCCCTCTGCAGGGGAGGACCACCACCCAAGCCCTTCACCATCTCTTAACCTCCTTACCTGGGAAATTACACCAACCTCGGCAAGTTATTTTTTTAACAAACGCTTCTAGGGCAATGGGCCAAGCACTGCTCTAAGAAACTCTACACACACTGTCTTCTTGAATCCTCTGGACACACACCACTCTGAGGTATGGAATCCTATATTCCCATTTCCAGATGAGCCAGTTGATGCTGGAAGAGGTTTGATGTTCAAGGTCACAGAGCTGCGACGAGATGGGGCCAGGATTTAAACCCACATATCGGGGCTCTAGAGTTCTTTCCTGTCTCTGAATTGGAATGAAGTGAAGAAAATCTGGGGAAAAACCTGCCCAGGGGTGGTTTTCCTTCTGTGACATGCTCAGGTCAGCTGCCTGCCCCCCAGCCCACATCGACCTGTGTGATGTGTAAACCAGGAGTAAGAAACTCAATTTGAACAGCAGCACCATCCCCTGGGAGAAGACTTAGCCCTTGAGAACACTTTCGTTTTGTTCTTCCAAATTTCCTCCATTTCCTGAAAGAAGGAAGATTTATGTTTATTCCTTGTTGTTTTTTTTTTTAACAAGTGCAAATATTTCAGTACTAAAGTATCTGACCGTCCTGCTAAGTCATGGCAAGGAGCTCTAAGGGGCCAATGAGTCATTCTTCATAAGACACTTTCCCCCACATGCTCTGGTTTGCTGCCTTCCCATGGGCTCCTGGCCAGACATCCAGGGCGACAGGCCTCCTCTGATGAGGATTCCACTGATTCCTGCTGCTCTGGGCATCCCCTGCCTTTCATTTTCTTATTTGGCTTGGTTACCACTAGCTATGGGTGTGTGTGTGTGTGTGTGTGTGTGTGTGTGTGTAAAAAGGGTTAAATTCATTTCTTTGGGAACCTAGAAGGTAGTAAATACTCCATTCCAGAGACGTGGAGAGCAATTTAGCAACAGGTCCAGAGATTTGTCATGAGCTTTGCATGCAGTCTGGACCCTTTCAACACTGTTTATAACATCATGATACCAGGTGCCAACAAGGCTGCACGTGGCCAGTGTACTGCTCCCCCCAGCCCGAACCCCAGCCCAGGGTGCAGAGCCCACAAAGGATAAACCACTGTCCCAATAAACCCTGGCCACCCCTCCAAACAAAGGCAATGATGCTTCCCCATGGAAATGGCATCCTCGGCCTCAAAGCCCTCCGGATTTGGCATCCCACACCTCCTCCTCCTCAACAAGGGATGTAAAGGAAGAATAAACCCAGCTTTCTGGTTCCACTGGTCTGTGTGGAAAGATCAGAGCACTCCGGCAGTGGCCACAGTCACTCATCCCGTTATCTCCTTACCAGCCTCACGCCGGGCACCTGCAAGCTGCGGGTGAGCCCGCGGAGGGAGTGAGGGGATACAGTCCAACCTCTGGTGGGTTCCCACTCCAGTGTGTGAGGCTACCACGGAAGAGGTACGATGAACTGCCAGAGGGGGCAGCTCTGGAAATCACAGATTCACTGAGTGCCTGAGAGGCCTGCAAAAGGCTGCTTCATCACAGAAGTCAATCTAACGGCCCCAAAAAAGCAAATATATGAGCCTAATGCAATGGAAATGATGGTTTCTTTTACATATTAATGGCTCTCAATGTAAACGATTTTAAGATGGGTTTTTTTTTTTCCCTATTGGTTGTTTTGTTCATGACTGCTTAATTTGTTGATCTTCAGCTTAAGTGTTCATGGTATTATGGAGATGAAATGAGTTCCTCCTGAGGCTAATAATTCATTCACTCATCCATCATTCAACAAGTATTTTAAGGTTCAGCCTTATGAAATGACCAACCGCACAGGACCAAACAGCTAAACGCCGGTGGTTTCATATGTGGGCGTGCTTGGGACGCATGCCAAGCACTCGGCTAAGCCTGGGTGGACTTGTACAACATGAACCAAACCAAACAATGCCCCTATTCTCACAGTGCTCGTGTTCTAAAGGACAAGATGGAAAATTACCAAGAACACACACGAATAAAGGAAAAATGTAATTTTGAAGTGCAGTGCTATGTTGAACAAGGGACAAGGTGACCTGATAGAAAGCATCTAGCTGGGGTGGGGGCTGGGGATATCCCCTTGAAGGAGATGGCATGACGACATTCAAGCTAAGACCTGACTGATGACAAACGGTCAGCCATGTGAATATCCATCTAGAGTCAGGACAACCCAGGAGGGAGAATCTCAGACTAAAGCTCCCACCCCCCACCACCCCAGCAACCCTCAGTTTGTTTCCTGAGATGAAGAATTCCTCGTATCAGTGAGGTCATATGATACATGTCCTTCTCTGATTGACTTATTTCGCTTAGCATCATACCCTCTAGTTCCATCCACGTCATTGCAAATGGCAAGATTTCATTTTTTTTGATGGTGGGGGGTGGGAGGGATGGGGTGTCTGGGTGATGGACACTGGGGAAGGTTATGTGCTACATACAGTGAGTGCTGTGAATTGTGTAAGACTGATGAATCACAGACCTGTACCTCTGAAACAAATTATATGTTAAAAAAAAAAAGATAGTCGGAAGGGAAAAATGAAGGGGGGGAAATCGGAGGGGGAGATGAACCATGAGAGACTATGGACTCTGAGAAACAAACTGAGGGTTCTAGAGGGGAGGGGGGTAGGGGGATGGGTTAGCCTGGTGATGGGTATTCAAGAGGGCACGTTCTGCGTGGAGCACTGGGTGTTATGCATAAACAATGAATCATGGAACACTACATCAAAAACTAATGATGTAATGTATGGTAATTAACACAACATAATAAAATAAAATTAAAAAAAAAAGGTTACAGCTCCCAGTCTAGGTTCAGGCAGGGCTACCAACTAGAGGTTAAGGGGCCAGCAACTAGAGGTCAAGGCCCTCACAGCAACCCTTTGACCAAGGAAACCGACTCAGGAGACTTCCGGGGAAAGGGGGGGAGGGGGCGTCGATCCATGTTTTCACCTTCATACACACCAGGTGTCATTCCACAGCTAACATAGGAGGAATAGCTTCATTATTTCATTCACTAAAGTAATGCTATGTTAAAATTTTAATCGGTGAACATAACGCTAGAAAATGAGTACATCCATACACTGCAATTTTCCAGTGTAAACTGTCAAACCCATTTTTTTTTTTTTTTGCAAAAGCAATATTGCAACACAAAGAAAAATCCATAAAGATGCTGGTATTCTTTGGCCTACCAACTCTACGCCTAGGGAATTTATCCAAGGAAATAATTTGGTTCAATAGAATAAAAATATTCTCTTTGGAAGAACTCCATTGAGGTGTTAATTGATGCAGAGGAAAGATAAAACAAAAACCAAAAACACCTGGAATTACCTAAATGACTACAAATAGGGAGATTTTAAGAAATGGGGGGACTTGCTTGATGAAACAGTATACAACCATTAAGCATGACAACAGAGATTATCTAGACTTTCAAAACTAAATGGGATATCCAGCCCTTGGAAGGAGCAGAAAAGGCAACAACAATGTGCATATTTTAATGTAAAGCATGTTGACAATACCTCAAGGTGAACAAGAACAAGAAAACTGGAAAGAATTGAATCAAAGCCAGTGGGCTGGGGGGGGGGGGGGGATTTTAAAAATCCTTCAAAAAATTGTCATCAAATCGCGTTTTCAGTTAAAAAAAAAAAAAATCCCTCAGAAACAATTGTACACTCTCCGAACACGGCAGAAGACCACCACCAAAACACAAGGACGTTGGTTCAAAGTTTAAATGCAAAATAAAGCCAAACCTGGAGATGCCTTCCATGTTGTATACCCCAGAGGCTCCCACAGGTGGACCCTATAATAAGACTCAACTTGTTGAATAACAATGCAATATGCATGATTTTACAGTAACTCTGCCCCTTTCTCTGCAGGGTGGGAGTAGGGGACTGGAAAGGGTGTGTCTTTCCACTGAGATGAGAAGGGGCACCTGGATTCCTCCCACCCTCTGAGGGTGGGGCCGAGGCAGCCCGTGGGATCAGCCCTGTGGGAGGGGCCACTCACCTTTCACAATCAGCTCAGCATAGTTGGACACACCGGAACCGCCGTCAGAACGGATCACACAGCGGTACTTGCTCACACTCCGATGGGCGGTGTCGGCCACACTGACCGTGGCTGAGAAGCGTCTGTGGTTGACCACGCGAGTGACCATGAGGGCTGTGTCCCTGCCGTTCCATTGCTGCAGGACAGAGGGAGGGAGGGGGAGGAGAAATCACATCACCTTACGGCCCCCAGGGACTCCCCACTCGGAAGCTCCACCTGTCCCCACATCCCTGGGGCCATGGCTTTCCATAAGGAGTATCCACGGCTGGCTTTTCCAAGTGATCTGACTCAAGTATAAACTTTGCTAGCGAGCTGATTCTGGAGGGCAGTGCCTGATGGTAAGAAGAGAGGGCACGGGCCTCCTCCCGACACCTTGGTTCCCTGCTTGGCCTGAGCTTGAGGCTGGCATTTGGCCCTGAGCCCTCCTCCCATCTTCCTTCATCTCTTACACAGAACCCACAAGGTTCCCCCAGAGAGAGACTCAGATAGGCTACTGAAAACATAACCCATGAAGTGACAATAAACAGCCTGGCCCTCAGCCCATGGCTGGCGCCCTGATACCCCACCCACAGGCCCTGAGGGACCCGTCTGTCTCCAGGCGTGGTGTGGATGGTGGTTTCCCAGCACCTCTCCTTTTTCCTCAGCCTGGGACCTCCCGTCTGCCTGGGGTCAGTCCCTCACCCCTAAAACCTCATGCTCAGCACATCGCCATCTCCGGTAAGTTCGCCTGTCACACCACCTTCTAGAAGCTATTTACTCTCTACTGGTCTTGTTGTGGTTTCGGGGTTTTTGTTTGTTTGCTTTTTTGCCTACACGTTTCCCCCTTTAGACTAGACTCGGAGCTCTCCGAGGGCATCCTTTAGCCCCTTTTCATCTCCAGCACTGTGCCCAATTTCCCAACTTGGTAAACAATTCTAGAATCAAGGTGAATGCACAAGCGTTTTCATCTATACTGTGCTGAATCTCAGGTGTGATAGTCTGAGTCTGAATGAGCCCCTTCTGTAGCAGCAGCAAGCAATGACAACTGGTAAGGTACATGCCTGAGGATGCAACCTGAGTGACTATTAAGCACCTTCTATGAGCCAGACCCTGAATCTCCTTTTTAATCCTCCCAGCCTTGTTTGAGGTATTACTGCTGCTCTTCTTAGCAGAATCCAAATGTCAGTGTGGCTGAGTAAATATGCAGAGCAAGGAAGTCCCTTATCCAGCTTTTCCAACTTCGGGTCAAGCATCTTTTCACTGAGACCCTATCCTCACTGCCTTTATTTCGTTTCCGAAAGTAAAATTGAGTGCTTTAATTACCTAGTTGGATTTCGGGAAACTTGAGGATTTAGGAGCTTCTCCACAACTGGAAACTTCCACGATGCGATCTTCATCCCTTCCTGTCCACAGTAAACACCTCCAGCACACACATGACCTGCTTCCACCCATCCACGCTCCCATTAGCGATGGGTCAGGCCTGGGACATGGGACGGGGCAGGGCTCCAGGGCTCAGCTGTCCCAGGCCAATGAGATGGAACAGCAGGGAGGGCCGGGAGCAAACAGCCAAGAAACATGGGGAAACCTAGGCCTCTGTGTGACTTGCTCCAGACTGGACAGGGAGATTGGAGGGGCTGGCTTTCCTCTTTTTACTTTTTGGCATTCTCTAGACTTTCTGCCTCAAACACTGCTTTTATACTTGAAAAGAATAAAGGAACTAAAGGAAATACCAGACTTAAAAGCATGGCAAGAGGAGGGGCAACCATCACCCCTTCCCATTCCAGAAACTCTGCAACAGGACGGCACAAGATCAATGCAAGGGAACTGAAGGGAGAAGTCACTGGGGCGGAAACTGCCCACCACCTGCCTCATGCTCGGATACGTTTTTGCAAGAGATGGTACAACTCGCTCAGACTCTGAGAACTGACGACCCCAGACACGATCCCCTCTCCCAAAATATGCAGTCAGGAAGTAGAGGAAATTCTGGCAAATGCCAGGAATGTGACCTGATCTGAGGAAAAGTTGGCTGAAGGCACAGAAAGGTCTCAGAAGAGATGGGTCACCAAAACAAGCCCATTTTCTCCTCACTGCTGAGCAGTCCCTTTCACACCTGGGAAGGGAGCGTTGAGGCTCTGGCTGGGTATTTTCTAACCTGATTTTTTATAACATCATAAAGATTTTGATCTTTCTTAAGTTGACAGTGACTAAGCACTACTGTGGGCTAAGTGTTTTACATTCCTTCTTCATTAATTCCCCACAAAAATCTGTGAGGGGGGCCCACTTCTTATCTCCATTGTATATACAAGGAAGCTGAAGCTCAGAGAAGTGATCTGCCTGCCCAGGCTTGTACAGCTTGGAAGTGGCAGAGCTGGGATTTGAATGCAGGCCACCAGGCATCAGGACTTTGCCCAAAGATACCATGTGGTGCTCTAATGTGGGGTAACTACTCCCCACCCCACACCTCCTCTAGCACACTCATTCCCACATGTGGAGAAGAGAGTGGCCAAGAGCTACCTACGCACCACCAATTTCTTAGCTGAGGATCGCACCCCCCCCCTCCAAAAAAGGAAAGACAGGTAGAGGAAGCAAAAATGCCGGACGTCCCAGCCAGACAGTTCCTCAGACACAAGGCTTTTCCTCAGACCTCCAATGCTTTGAACAGCCAATAAATTTATTTGGGAGATAAAAAGGAAGACACCAAGCATGAAGCCAGCACATGAACTCTACAGACCATCATCTAAGAGGTGAGTGGAGAAGGAAAAGTACTAAGAAAGAAAATAAACCTCAAAAGAATTACAGGAAACAAACAAGGGCACCATTTGCAGGATTCAAAATGGTGCTAGAAGTGAACGGCAGACTCAACACTGCAGAAGAGCACTGACAGCTGGAGGCAGGGGTGGGGGGAGACGTTAGAAAATAACCCAGATTTCCAAGAAGGCACCAATAAAAGGAGAGGAGGGAGGCAAATTGAGGAAGAAAACAGAGATCAGACAAGTATTTGGTACGCCTAAAGATGGGAGCTTAGGGAATGGAACACAAATCCTGTCCTAAGTCACATCAGCTCACTTGCCTGGATGAAAACAAGACCCAAACCCTTAGACTGAAATGGCCTACCATTCACTTGACAAAATTTAAGAAAACCACAACAATTGAGGTACGCATTTTACTTCACAAAAATATTAGATGTTAAGGATAAAGAAGCATGTAAAAATCTAGGCAGAAAAAAAATACTGTGCTCAAAACGCCTCATCTGCAACTGCTCCCAAAGCCCAGACAACCTCTCTCCTGGATGTGGCTGGTCCCCCAGTGGTCACAGCTGAGCTCCCAGGAGGCTAGATACTTGAGAGAGGCCAGGGCAGGAGCTAGGGAAACATGGGACAGGGAATGATAATAAAACAAAAGCACACAAATGCCCAATATGTGCAGCCTTGGGCCCTGATTCCATTTCTCTCAGCTTTGGTTTCCTTACACCATTAATGGATGTGATACTGGTGCCCACTTTATGAAGTTCTCGTGATGCATAAATGAGAAAGTGTCCAGAGCACTGAGCCCATGACGGCGTATCCTGGTGTGAACTGAGCTCTCCAAATCAACCACGAAATTAACCATGAAAAGTGGGGTAGGGATAATGCTCCCCCCCCGACAATGTCCATATGCTAATCCCTGGAACCTGGGAATATGTCACCTTCTATGGTGAAAGGGACTTTGAAGATGCTGATTAGGCTCAGGATCTGGAGATTTGGAGAGGATCCTAGATGATGCAGGTGGGCTCAATGTAATCACAACGGGCCTCATATGAGAAAGACAGAGGAGGGTCAGAGTCAGAGACAGGACATGTGGTGACAGAAGCAGAGGTCAAAGTGATGTGACAGGTGGCTTGAAGATGGAGAAAGGAACCAGAACCAAAGAATGCAGACAGCTTCCAGAAGCTGAGAAAGGTAAGGGAGCATATTCTCCGCTAGAGCCTCTAGAAGGAATGCAGCCTGGCCAACACCTCCATCTAACCCTGTAAGATTCATTTCTGACCTCTGATCTCTACCACCGCAACGTAATAAATTTGTGTTGTTTTAAGCCACTAAGTCTAATTTGTTACATCAGCCATAAGAAACTAACAAACAGCAAAGAGCCAATTAAGTGCAAAACATTCATTTTTTCATCTTTAGTTTAAATTTTTTTGGGTGCCTGGGGGGCTCAGTCGGTTAAGTGTCTGCCTTCGGCTCAGGTCATGATCCCAGGGTCCTGGGATTGAGTCCTGCATCAGGCTCCCTGCTCAGCTGGGGAGCCTGCTTCTCCCTCTCCCTCTGCCTGACACTCCCCCTGCTTGTGTGCTATCAAATAAATAAAATCTTTAAAAAATTTTATTTTGATGTGACTTCCAGTATTATTTGCTTTTCTTCTTAATGATGTCACATTCCAGCAAAAACACAGAGGAGTAATGCATCCCCTGAACCATTCACATTTTTCTCTTTAGTTCCTGAACCACCAAGCTTTCTCCCACTGAAGGATAGGAAATTGCAGGTTGTCTTATAAAATCTCTGGAAAATAGGTCTTTGGATAATCACACTTGTCATATTGGGAGCAGGCAAGAGCAGGACAGGAACGTGGAGAGCCCACAGCCATGATAAGAAATGGCACTGCGATGGACCACCGGCAAGGAGAAATGAAGGTTAAGTTAGAGAGATGAGCTCAGACGAAAGGGCAAGTAGGTGATGAAGGTCAAGGCAAATGAGCAGCAACCGAGGAACCAAGATCAGGAGAGATTCTAGAAGACCAGGCACAGTGACAGGCTCAGCGACCAGAATGCCATAGCAACGTGAAGGGATTTAACCAGAAGGACTGTGTAAGCAGCACAAGTTCCAACCATGGTCTCAGCCCCAGACACAGGCAGGAAGGAAAATGCAAGGGGAGGTTTCATCAAGCAGGAACAGACCCAGGAATTCCAGGTTCACAGGCAACTGAGCGGGTCTGAGTGGGCATAAGGAGGGGTGGAGCGGGCAGGGTGTCGGGAGCCCGAAATGGACTGCAGCCCAGAGACAAGGTGGAAGAGTAAATCCTCCCAAGACGCCAGGTGCCACGTACATGCTTGGGGATACAAATGCTAGGATGCGAGGAAAAAGGAGCAGAAAAGCTAAGAGAAGTCAAAGTCCTGGAAAAAGCCCAACAGAAGCATGGCACGGATGATGTATATGGAAGCCTGGGGAAGAATCTAGCAGGCCCCCGAGTCACCACTCCCACATGCTGGAGATCTTCTTTTGGTGCCTATCACGTTTCAGATGTAAGTATATCCTTCCTCTGAAATCTCGGGCATACTTCCTTTCTTCTTTCAGACCTACATCCATTATTCTAAAATGGAGTCATCTTCTAGCCCCTCTGTGTCCGGGGCAAATTGGATAAACTTCCCAGTGGGCACTGATAGAGCCAGGCTCCCCAGAAGCAGAGTCTGAGACACGGTGACCTACCAAGTGCCCACTGGAGAAAGGGGATGCAGGACAGGGAGCAAAGGAGCCACTGAGGAAGGATGTCGTCAAAACGGTCCAGCTTCAGCCTGACTCCACAGGACCTCGAGAGCCTCAAGTGTACCAGAGCTGACCCCAGCTTGAGGCAAGGAGCCCGCACTGGTACCCCATGTCAGCCAGTCACTGGCCATGGCCTGCCAGGTGGGGAAAGAAGGAAACTGTTCCCATTTGCCCCAAAGCAGTTCTGTGGAGAAGGGGGGGCTGTGAGCCTCTAGCAGCCAACCGCACACTGCCTTAGGGTTGGGGGCACCGGCTCAGAAAGGACACTGTCCAGGACACCGATAGCATCCATTCTACCTAGCACTTTCCTGTCTCTGCCGCCTCCTCCTCCGGGGTCTCCTGAAGTCCCACGAGCCACTGCTTTGAGATATGCCAGTAGCCTGCTCCTGAACCTGTTCAAAAATGTGGGAGGCAGGGACCAAGCTGGGAACGGACTCCACTGAACACTCGCTACATGGGAAAGCTTGAGCACCCCTGCAGTAACACACTGCTTCCCCCAAAAGTCAATATATCTCCCATGAGTAAAGAGTTCCACAACTAAGTGAGTTTGATAAATATTTCGTTCAACCTAACAGGATTTGTCTGAGCATTTATTAGGTAAAAGTCACATTAACATTTTTGAGTACGTAGCCTATGCCAGGCACTGTGTTAACTGGCTTACATGACAGAATTCACTTAATCCTTTAAAAATCTCTATGAAAGTGCTTTGCAGGGGGGAGGGCTTCCTGGACCATCAGCATCACCTGAAAAGCTACTGGAAATGCAAATTTTAAAGAGAATCCCAGGGCTGATATCCATTTGTAGACACTGTTTATTGGGGTTGGCAATCTGAGTTTTTCCCCTTCCCTATTCTATTATTAACAACACTGGAAATGTCCTCATTATTCAACGAAACACAAAATGAAAAAGTATGGAGTGTGGAAGGTGTAATTTCTGCCCAGAGGAATTTACAGGCTGGGCTAAAATTCCAACAAAATGGCAAAAAGGGTCAAGTATAAAGTTGGGTATTAAAGTAGCATGCTTCGTGGAGGACAACAGGGCCGGCACAGAGTCAACTGTGCTCTTAGAATGATCCAGAACACTGGTTCTCAAAGTGTGGTCTGCACACCCACCACAGGAGCATCCCCTGGGGAACCCGTTAGAAATGCAAAATCTCTGGCCCCACCCTAACCCTATTAAATCAGGAACTCGAGGGATAGAGCCAGTCCAGTTTTGTCTTAACAAACCCTCCAGGTGCTTCTCATGCACCATAAAGCATGAGAGAAGCCCTATTACTACTCCTGTTTTAAAAATGAGGAAACTGAGATAGAAATAGGTCAAGCACAAACCAGGAGAGACGATGGACTCTGAAAAACAGACTGAGGGTTCTAGAGGGGACGGGGGAGGGGGATGGGTCAGCCTGGTGATGGGTATTGAGGAGGGCACGTTCTGCATGGAGCACTGGGTGTTATGCACAAACAATGAATCATGGAACACTGCACCAAAACAAATGATGTAATGTATGGTGATTAACATAACAATAAAAATTTTTTAAAAATTTTTAAAAAAAGGCAGATTCTGACTCAGTGAGTCAGAACCAACCACATGGGCAGTAGCAAGTCCTTGTCTGACTTTGCTGAGTGACGGAATTAGCATGTGGACCCAGGTGATCTGATTCCAGAGACTGAGGCCTTATCCCATTGCCCAATTGCCATCCCTATAGGACCATGCACAGTTACACCAGGACTCTGTGAGGGGAGGGTAGAGCGTGCAGTGTTCCAGAAACTTACTTTGCTTATTCAAAGAACACCAACTGCCATCTTGCAGGAAATGATGGCTCCAGAGAAAACAGTTTGGGAAATGCTGTGACAGAAGTCCAGATGCCTAGCTTTCTGGAAACCTCAGTGGTCTCTAAGTCAGAAGTATCTACGTGAAGACGCATTGCCCAAGTATCTTCCCACATTCTTGGCTAACAGACTCTCTGAGTACATTATTAAGCAATGGCATACCTGACAGGCTATTAGGTTCAGGTGAGGTTTTCTTAACCCAACTTCATGAATCTAAAACAGTGGTTCTCAAAAGTCAGCAGAGACTGGAATCACCTGGAGGGTGATTCAGTAGTCAGGGGCAAGGCTAGATAATCTGCATTTCTAACAAGTTACCAAGTGATGCTGACACTGCTCACTTTGTCCTAGGTTTCCAAGACGTAAAGGTTACTGCTGTCTTAAGTCCCTCAATGGAAAGTAAGGAGTCAAACCATACCACAGAATACATGGATGGAAACATTCCTTAAATCCAGACCACTTCCTGTAGTTGAGCAACTGGTCACTGCACCAGAAATGCCCAGCCACTGGTGCGTCATTCAGAGCCAGCTCGAACTGTCCTGGCAAACCAGAGTCCAGACCCACTGGCTGATGGAGCCCACTGGAAGAAGGTTATCTGCTTTGCCCAGAGGCTTTGTCTGCTTGCCAAGCTCTAAGTCCATGAGGATGCATCTGCCCAGAAGGTGAACCTTTGTCCAATTCACCCATCCGGGAGGGGGCGGGGGGGACACACGTTCTCAACTGAATGAAGGCACTGTGTAACCTAAGCGGTGGTCTTGCTTGATCCCATTTTATACTCCTGCCTCTCCAATCGTGGCAACAGCATCCTTAGAAATCTCTCGTTTTTCTTTCTCCCCTTTCATCAGCTTGACTCTTTTAAAACAACTCGAATTCCACCTTTCCTTAGCCACTTTTTTTTTTTACGTCATTTGAGAGTCACTCTTTGCAAGAAAAGGGGCTGCCAATAACCACACTTGAACATTTCTGGCCCGAGCACACACGCATCCTTCCAGCCCCAGGCAAGACCTATCCTCAGGAACTACCTAGAGAGGAAGCCAGAAAAGCACCTGATGCCACGCAGAGTCTGCTGTTTTCACGATACCCTATTACAGCTGCAGCTCTAATGGCCTTGCCGTTCTGCAATGCCCCCTCCCCTCCGCTCCTATGTCAGGGCATTATTCCCTTCACGGAGAGATAAGACATAGCCTGCAAAAATGACTGTCATTATTATTATTATTTCAGAGAGAGCATGCAGGTTTGTAATTGATTTGTGATTGGTCAAAGTGGAAACAGTACTCTCTTTAATAAAAGGAAAAGGCTGTGCTACAGACAGGATGCCTGTTTCACACAAGATGCTCTAATACAGAATCCTGGAAGCCTTCTTTCCTGGCTAGAAAATATTCAGGTGAAATTCTCACAGTTCGTTTGTAAATGAATATTCTTTTCACTTCAAGTCCTACTTCTTCAATGGCATGACATTTGAAAAGTCACTAAAGCCTGACTCACTGATTCTCTTAAGACCATATTTGTACCTCTCTGGTAGTCTCTAAAGAATAGCTTTTGATTATTTTTTATTAAAAGTTAAAAGAAATAGAAGTGGACATAAATCATTTTTGATTAGCTGTGCTGAAGCCCTCCCAAGGGCCCCCTGCATGCATGGCTGACTGCTCATTTGGGGTTGATACCAGGGATCAGAGTTCCTGCAGAGTCAGGAGGGTCCTGGATTAAGCCCCATAGGGAGTGGGAAGCCCTGAGCAAAGAGGGTGAGCAGGTGGTGAAGGGTCAGCACACGTGCCACTTCCCTGTGTGGCACCATCTCCTTTGGCAATTTCCAGGTTCCCCCTCAGAACTCCAATCAAAGGCCACTTCCTCCAAGGGCACATCTCAGATAGATACTCGTAGAGCATCTCCCGAAAAACCCTTCTCTTCCCCTGGTAGCCTGGTCACATATGTGCTGAAATATTGAACTCTGTCTCAGTTGCCTAATATCTGTGTCAGCTGTCAGAAGGTAAGCCCCATGAGGACACAAAGCAGGTGCGCCTCGCTCACCACTCTTCCCCCAGCTCCCAGGCACTGAGGCTGGGAGGAGCAGAGATCAAATCCTGAAGTGCATAAACTGAGGGTGGGCTAAGGGAAGACCCCCAGGAAAGGGCATTAGGAAATGAAGGAGGAAAGAATAAGTGTGTGAAGAGAAATTTCCAGGTGTGAGTTGGCTACAGTCCTCAGAGACGTGCTACAAAGGATGAGGGAGGAGGGGTCCATGTATCAGGTACAGAGAAACTGGGGAGAAAGCAACCTTCTGTAGATCCACAGCCCAGCAAGTTTTTCATCCCCCGGGTTGCCTGAAGGAGCTGTTTTTTGATCTAAGGTACCTACAGGTGAAAAGAAGGAAAGACAAAGCATGTGATGATGGGGCCATGACTGCAAATACACTAAAAGGCACTGAATTCTAGACTTGCTAAGCTTTATGCTTTATAAATTATATCTCAATAAAGCTAACAATAAAAAGTTGGGGATTCCTAAGCACAGGGTTCCCCACTGTAAGCAAACCTGGCCCAGATCCACCCTCACATCATTCTCACTGGACTTGGCTGGGGGCAGGGGTGGAGGGCAGGAACTGTCCCAAACATGAAGGTCATGCTGCCTGCTGTGTGGTGACGAATGAAGTCCTTTGTCTCTGACCCATGAGTCTCACATCTTCTGCCAGCATCTATGAATCTGTGCAGGCTAACGGCCTGCAAAGAAGGTAAACACTCAGACCTTTCATGGTTATGAGTAGATTATTTCATGGAACCAAGAGAGCAGGAAGATCTCCAAGGAGGGGCGGTCAGCATCATCAAACACAGAAATATATAAGGAACCATCACCATCACCACCATTGGCTTTAGCAACAAGAAAATCACCAGTGACCTGCACAAGGGCCACTTCTGGGAAGGGAGTGGGGAGCTGAAGAGAGCCATACTTCAAGTGTAGACATCACGTTTAGGAAATGTGGCTAAGAAGGGGAGAAGTAAGAAGGCAACTGGACGGGAGCAATTTGGAAAAAAAAAATTCCAAGGGTATTTTTGTTGATTTTTCTTTGTAAATTTAAGAAACACAAATCTAGTACAGTGTGAATTAACGGTGTATAAATATGTGCTAAATAAAAATTTTTTAATAGGAAGCCACCTGTAGGGAAGGAAAGTCTGGCATGGTGACCTAAGTGTCAGGTCTACGAGGTGACCATGGTAGGACGCTCAGGACAGAAGAATGTGAGACAGACATTCCAATCCTGCCTCCACCGCTCAAGACCTACGGGGCTCTGGCCTGTGGGGCTCACTAGCCCCCTCCAAGACTTAGTCTCATCTACAAAGAGGGCTAAAAGTAGCAACTCTCTGAAAGCCTGGCGATGAGAATCAAGTCCATCCTATGTGTAACCAAGCCATCAATGTGTTATTACCCGCACGGAAGGGACACCTGGTACAGATGTAGGCAAGAGGTAGGAGCCGGGTCCAGCACATGCACAGCCCTGAGCCAGCGGCAGCCCTACAGAGAGCAGGGAACCAGGCTGACCGGAAACATCGGCTGCAGAAAGGACTGACCTGTCTGCTTATCTCGTCAGCCCTGGTGTGACTGCTGTGGAGCTGATGCGCTCACAGGGCAAGAGCCTTTTCCTGCCAGATTAGGGTCCGCTCCCGGTCCGATGCGTGTGATTTGTTGAAACACATATGCTGTCCCTACTGAGATCTGTGCCAAGTGCTTAGACTCACGGCCTCATTTCTGTGACGCGTCAAATGTCATTTGTTGTACAAAGCCATAGGGAAGCAAATGCTTTGTAGGGACGCCTGGAAATAAGCCCTGCAGTGGAGCTGACACCGTGAGCCACAGTCTTCCATAAAGACCAGGTGCCACATACAGAATATTTCTGACCCCCCCCCCCCGGGGGAAGGGGTTTTGTGGGGGGGGGGGGGGGGGGGAGGGGGGGGGGGGGGGGGGGGCTGCTTCTAAGTCTGCTGGGCCTCGCGGTTTTTTTCTATTAGTTACCTATATTCATTTCAAAGTATTTGGATGAAACAGAAAAGGTGAAAACACAAAGCATACATAATCTACCATCACAGTCAATTACTAAGTGTCCCTGATATGTGTCTGATAGCATTAACATATAATACTATTTATATAAATATGGGTATATTTGTGCATAAATATGCATTCTTGTTTATTTTTGATAAAAAATATACTGAACACATTGTCTTATAACCTGCTCTTTTCACTTAAACGCCTATTGTGAAAATGGCATTCAATATACTTCTATAACCTAATATTTAATGACTCCATTCCAGCATTTACTTCTTCAGTCCCTTCTTCTGCTGGATGTTCAGGATGTTTTCAGGTTCCATCCTTTTGAACATACTTGAAGATACATTTTTTTTCTCTCTCTGGTTATTTTCTTAAATTCCCAAAAGTAAAATTACTTGTGGGAAGAACATGTACTTTTAAGATTTTAGCTACCTACTGCCAAATTACTTTACAGAGAAGATGAACCCACATACACATTTCCCCTGAGTTGCGCTGATAATCTGTCAGCACACCTCCACCTAGCTGGACCCTGAGCACTGTTCTGTTTTTTAAAGGGCTCCCCAAACCTCAGGCTATCTGCTTACTGGACATTCCACTCAGAGTGCACACCATCTACTTGCTTCAGAAATGCTTAAAAACTGTAAGTTTCGGTTGCTCAGGTCAATGTATCACATAAGGAATTAGCAAGTTATGAATGAGGCCCTTCTACCATAGACCATGGCATTATACTCTTCTCAAGGAGAAATCACCCCCAAACAAGATGAGCTTGTTTATAATTTTTAGTGGCCTCTATCAGCCTTTTCCCTAAAGGACTGGTGTTGTTCTAGGCTCAGGGATATATGTTTTTTGCATAGATCCTATCCATTGATTCTTAGGTAGAGCGTGCACTGTAATTCCACGAAAGCTGGCACCAGCAGCTGGGGGTTTCTAATGGGCATATAAAGTTTCCAGGAGACAGTAAACAGGAGTATGGACTGGTCTTCCTTTCAAACTTACTAATTTATGATCAGAAAGCACTTAAGGATAAGCGTGCTATAGGGTCCCACTCTACAGAAAGGAAGGCAATCATTCTCTCCAACACAGACGATAGGGTTTCATCTCATTGCTGGAGAGAAGGGGCAATGACATACTATTCTGGAAACAGAGTCACTGGCTTTATTTCCCTGACTTAAAACTGGTGGATAAGAAAATGTTTCTATCTTTGGTGACCAACAGTGACACCTCAGTGTCTCTTGGAAGCTACAGAAGGAAATAGCATTGTTGAAAGGTAGACTCTTGGCCACAGTATACCTGTTTCACTTACTTTGGAAATTTTCAGACTGAGTCACAGAAGCCCTGATCTGTGGAACAGAGCTGTGGCCAGTCTGCATGCTGTTCCTCCAGGTGCTGGAACAGATCCAAAGCAGCATCTCGTGAGAAATTCACTACTGCCTCCACCCATGTCAGATCAGGTGCAGCGGCCTCCTGAGCGGCAGGCAGGTGTCATTATCAGGTGCCTCATATTTTGTACAAAGATATTAACTCACTTCCAACCACACTGCTGAATGTAAGCCTGGACTTAACTAGCCAAGCAGCGTTTACCAGAGTGCACAGTGTAAACCATCTACCTCCCAGTATTTCCTGAAATACAGATGAAGGAGACAATATTTCTGGTGGTTTCCTTAAAGGAGTAGCTATTGAAACTATTCACTCACCAGGTATATCTAAAGTATCCCAGGATAAGCAGAGAGTTGGGGACTTTTGTCCCATCACATTGCCCAACCCCATCCCCTCCCTCTTCGACCATCTCCCCAAACTGCCTTTGCACAGAGCACCAATATGGGAAACGAGCCTGTGAAGCTCACTTGTGTGTGTACCCTCAATAGAGAGAACGCCGTGCCTTACATCAGACACTGTTTTCTTTATGAGGACTCCTGGGAACAATTCCTATCTGGCTTCTGTGTGAACAAGTTAGAAGTTTCCAGACCAATTGGTTTGTGTTTATCTTGTGGACACTCTTAACTGTGTATCTGACAAGTTTCCTTTATGCGGTTGGCAGCTGCCGCGCTGTGGGCTCCGCCCGTGACCGCCCGCCCCAGGAAGCCACAGATGTGGAGAAACGCAGTTTTAACATTATGACCAGCTCTGCAGCAGTGTGTTCCTTCCCTATCTCCCGCTGCCTCACTTTTAATTTGTGCTATCTTGTCATGCTTTATGTCCCATTGTAAGCCACCTGAAAAACGTTCTGTGAAATAAGATTTGATTTACACTGAAAAGGAGGTAAATAAACACGACGTGGAAGAGCTCCACACCATATGTTCCTATTTTCTCCAATACTTGTATTACCTTCTAAATCCTCCTGCTGATAGAGCCAAGGTTTAGGACATGCAACTCAGAAATGAGGCAATAATCATCATAAAATAATTGGAAAAGCTAAGTAAAGGTGTTGAAAATATTGTGATTGTTCCTTCTCAGTCTCCTGACCCAACCGAGGCAATGCCATCGAAATGACAAAGCTTCTAGAGAGCCCGATGCACATGAGTATGAACTACAACTGAAAGATTAATTAACACTAAATACTTGAGTGACACATGGAAGTTTGCCGTGAGTCTTGTGGTCTGCAGGCAGCCCGGGGAAGCAAGAGGGTCAGGCACTACTACTATTTCCATTCTACTGCACTGCTAAGGAGCAAGGAAGAATGGTCAGCCCCGAGAGGGGCCCTTTCACCCAGGGATTTTCCAACTGCAGGAAATGGGTTCAAATGCAAGAAGAGAAGCAATACCATGAACTTCCATCCATGTGCAGAGAGATGGCTGGGCATGGGCTGGGGATCAACATCCAAACTAGGTCAGCCAGAAGAGATGGTGGAGATCTTTCAATAAATGAAGGTAGAGGTAACTGGAGATAGCGTCTTCCAACCACTATTCATGTTTTGTTGAAGCTCAGGCTATGCTCTCCACTAAGACTTTCTGCAATGTTGCAAATGTCCTGTGTGCACTTGTCCAACATGGTAGCCACTAAACGCACGTGGCTACTGTGCACCTGAAACACGACTAGTGTGATGGGCATCTAAGTTCAGAACGTTATTTATTTTAATTAATTTAAATGTAAATAGCCATTGTAACTTTAACAGGGTCGTAGGACACAAGATCAGTATATGGAAGTCAACTGTATTTCTTTACAGTAGCAGTAAAAGTCAGAAATGGAGATTTTTTTTATACCAAAAATATCAGATACCCAAGGATAAGTCTGACCAAAAAAATGTGTCAGACCTATGCACTGAAAATTACAGTGAGTGCTGAGTGAAATCACCATAGACCTTAAATAAATGAAGAACTATACCATGTTCAGACTCACAAAAGTCATTATTGCTAAGATAGTTCTCTGCAAAAGTGATTTACAGATTCAATGCAATCAATCCCCATCAAAATCCCAACAGGCTTTTCATGTAGAAGTTGACAAAGTGATTCTAAAAGTCATATGGAAATGCAAAAGACCTAGAACAGCCATAATCACTGGGAAAATGAAGAACTGGAAGACTAACATACCAGATTTCAAAACTTATTAGAAAGCTTACATTAACGAAGTCAGCGTGACAGTGGCATAAAGACAGACAAAGAGATCAACAGAACAGGAGCAAGGGCCCAGGAATAGCCCCCTACCTCTGTGGACAAAAGCAGCGCAGCAGAGAAAGAATGCTCTTTTTCAACTAATGATGTTGGAACAATGGAGATATCTAAATGCACGCCAAAAGAAAAAAGAACTTCGATGCATACCTCACACCATATGCAAAATTAACTCAAAATGGATCACAGACCTAAATGTAAAAGCTAAATTATAAAATCTCCAGAAGGAAAGAGAAGAAAAAAATCATTGTCTCCTTCGGTTAGGCAAAGATTTCTTACAAATGATGCCAGGACAAGATCCAAAAAAGAAAAAACGATAAATTTGATTTCATCCAAATTTAAAAATTGCTCTTCCAATGCTACAATTAAGAGAATGAAAAGACAAACCACAGATGAAGACAGAAAATATTTGCAAAGCATGTATTTGATGAAGGATTTGTATCCAGAACATATAGAGAACTATCAAAATGTAATAATAAGGGAACAAAACCAATAATAAAGGTGCAAAAAAAAAAAAAACTGAAACAGACACAGAACCAAAGACGACACATGAATGCCAGCAAATGAGCACATGGAGAGGAGTTCAACATCACTGGTCCTGAGGGAAAGGGAAACAAGAATCAGGAGGAGGTACCACTACACACCCATTCAAATGGCTCAAACTAAAAAGAATGACCATACCAAGCGTTGGCAGGGATGTTGGTAAGCAAAGATAGCTCCCATCCACTGCTGATGGGAATGCAAAATGGTACAACCATACAGGAAAACTGCTCAGCGGTTCTTTAAAAGTTACACATCTACCAGACGACGCAGCCATTCTACTTCTAGGCATCTGTCCAAGAGAAACGAAAGCACTTGCCCATACGTCCATTCAAGTCCGTGAATGTTCATAGCAACTTGTTTTTAAATAACCCATAAATGAACGACCCACATGTCCATCCACGGATGAATGTATAAAGGAATCATGGTATCTTCATACAATGGAGGATTACTCAACAAAAAGAAATTTAAATAAAGTTCATATATACACATTATAGAGGAATCTCAAAATAATTCTGTTGAGTGATAAAAAGAGTATATACAGTGTGACTTCATATAAAATTTTAGAACATGCAAATGAATACACAGTTGACCCTTCAACAACATGGGGGTTAAAAACAGCAACTCCCACTATAGTCAAAAATATGTGTATGACTTCTGTCTCCCCCCACAAACTAAACGAGTAATAGCCTATGTTGACCAGAAGGTTTACCGATAACATAGTCAATATATGCTTTGTACGTTATATGTATTATATACTGTATTCTTACAGTGAAGTTAGAGAAAAGAAAATGTTAAGAAAATCGTAAGTGAAAATACATTTACAGTACTGTACTGTATTTATTGGGGGAAAAAATCTATGTATAAGTGAGCCCACCTAGTTCAAATCTGTGCAAGATCAAGGGTCAACTGCTCAGGGACAGAAAACAGATCAGTGATCACCCGGAGACAGATGAGAGTAAGGAGGGGCAGAAAGAAGGGATTTCAAATGGGAACAAGGAAACTTCTAAGGATGATAGATATGTCTAGTATCTTGACTGTGATCACAGTTTCACAAATATACACACGTGAAAATGTGTTAAATTACCCATTTTAAATACTGTATCTCAATTAAACCTTAATGAATTTGTGTAAAATAAAAAACAAAACCAAAATACATTCAATAGCCACATGTGGCTACTCACTGGTATTTCTACATTAGCATCCCTGGGAATATCTCTGATGCTGCAACAATTTGTGTCTAATTCTGTGTCCCATCCTTTCCCCTACCTCCACTGAAAGAGATCCTCTCTTATCTTGCTTTGAAAGTAAGGCCAAGGAGCAGACCTAAGAGCAGAACAGATTCAAACTCAGAACACCCTCCTGGCTTTCTTGAGAGACTCTTTTAGGCAAAGAACACAGGGTTTTGCTGATGTAGTGAAATATTCTGGCAAAGGGTGATTTTACCAGACTTTACCAGAATACTGTGGAGGAGCATTACCCGTCAGACAGGAATCTGGTGGACCACTGGGTAGTTAAGGTCCCTCCAGGGAAGATTTCATGATTCCACATACCCAGAATCTAAAGTAGTAAGTTTTGCCTTCACCCTGGGAGTCTGGCCTTAAAGGACAAAGTTGGTTAGAAGGCAGCGTGGAAAGGGCATAATTATAAATTCTAGTTCTGGCACTTCCAGGTTTGTGGTCTTAGTTTCTCCATCTGTAAAATGGGTACCCTCATGCCTACAAAACCAAATTAGAGTGAAGATCTCACAAGATAATGGAGGCAGAGTATGATCCAAGGAGCAGAGGTACATCAAAATATCCCCTCCCCTTACCCACACCGAGCCCTTCATCCCAGCACACGCTTTCTGCCCTTACCGAGGAATGGGCAGATGTGAGCAGGGGGCCACTCCCATCCTTACCTGGAGCCAAAGTTTGTCATGCTGAGACCACTTCCCACCAGCGATGCACTGAAATGTGGCATTCTGCCCCACATTCACCTCGACATTTTGGAGCCGCAGAAAGTGAGGTGCTTTTCCTAGGAGAGAAACCAAACTGCACGTGAGGGCTGAATTCAACAGCCGGCAGCACTTCCCCACGGGTGGACGGCAGCTCAGGACGAGCACGCGGCAGCGGGGCATCCACACCTGGGAAGTGGCCTGGCGCAGCGAAGCTACTGTTGCTTGCTCACTTACTGTGAGCCAGGCACTGCTTGTCCTAAGAGCTTCACGTGATTGCCTCCCTTAAACCCTGCCTATATCCAGGCGATGGGTAACATCTCCATTTCACAATCAGAAAATGAAGGCTCTGAGGACTTACATAGTTCAGCACAGTCAGAGAGCCAGAAAGTGAGGGAGCCAAGACATGAATCCAGGTCTCTCAGAGCCTCAAAATCCCTCTTATTAGCATCTGGGCAATACTGGCATGTTCGGAAGGAAAAATTGAAGGTGGGGACATGGGGAGGATTCATCAGAGAGAAGTCCTCCCTCCAGCCTGAGAGCAGAAAGAGGAAAGCTGAAGCAAAGCATCTCTGAGCCCGAGGACCCACACGCCTGGCCACAGTGAGGACGCCGATGAGGAAGATGATAAGGAAGGTAGAGCAAAGGACGGAGAAGAGGTGGAGGAGAAAACCAGGAGCTGTCATTCACACAGGACTCGCTGTGCGGGGTCCACACACAGTAACTCACTGAACCCAACGCTGCTGGTGACAGGATCATCTCTGTCTTACAGTGAGTGAACCGAGGCACAGAGAACTCAAGCAACACTCAGTCTACCCTCTGAACTCTAAGCTACAGTATTCCCCAAGGATGGGAAGGATGTGGGACATCTGCTCTGGAGACTTGGCATAACAGGAAAAGGGACTTTCAAATAAATGAAACTCACAGGGTCTGTGAGTAATCATCCCAGAATGAAACTGTTTCATGTGGGGTAATGGGTTCATCTCTTTCCTTGTTTGTGGAGTCAGGGTCTCACCTATTTGAGCTCACCCAAGATGCGTGGGTTGCTAACCAGTATCTAGAAATATGAATTTCTTCACTGAGGCATAAAAGTGCCAAGGATCCCCTAGCACATCAACCAAATCAATGATGAACTGGACAGCCACTACACCATGATGAGACCAAATGAACAGTTGTTAAGAGGACCAAGAAGGTTCAACGAGGGCCTCTGGCCATCTTTTCAGAGAGAGTCTAATACCCAGAGAGACGACTAAAAGCAATAATGTCGCTTACCTGAAGCTCTGGCAGTGCCAGGCACTGTGATAAATGCTTTACATGCTTTATCTAATCTAACTTTGTAACATTTCTGTAAAGGAGACGATATTACTATTCCCCTTTCAGAGAGGCAGAAACCAAGGCTCAGCGAGTTTAATTTGCCCAAAGCTACATGGCATTAGTAAAAGACAAACAGAATTCAGTCCAAATCTTAGCCCAAAAGTCAACATTTAAATCGTACACTCTCCGGCTTCCTGGGTAATGGGAAGTCAGTGGTATCACCTGGACCCCAGGGTTGAGAGAAAGGGCTTGCAGGCCAGGCTGTGCTGACTCAAGGCTCCTCTCATTGCTCCTAAGTATTTACTTATGAGTCACCCCTTTCCCAGCCATTTGTCCCCATGGCCTTCACACTTTGAACTACCTGCTCTACCAATGTGTGTCATACAGAGTTCAGCCAAAGCCAAACCTTGGCATGATTAGGCAGACTTGCTGTGTGAAAACATACCTTCTGCTCAGGCTCTTAAACAAAGGACAACAGCTCAGGGACCCCCTCATGCTACCTTCAGGACCCCACTGCTAAAGTCGTATCAAGCACCAAAGGCACAGGGGAGACCTCTCCTTGCAGGCTTCTCTGAAGATTCCAGCATCTGGTCAACCTGACAAATATCATGCTGCTTTAATTGTCTGAAATTGTTTCCTCTTGGCTTTCCTGTATAATTTTATAAAGTTATTTTTGCAACTATCAGTTCAAGTCAATTCTTCAAGTAGGACTAAAAGTAAACCTTGTAAGTCCCTTTACACCCCAGGTTTAAAAGGGAGGGAACATCCACTCCATGCAGGGAGGGACGACAGTCTTAGCTCAAATCTTGGGAGGCTTTGTGCTGGGTTTCACAAAGGGACGTCTGTCTGTCCTTACCCTTGAGGACACTGGGCAAATGGTTTAACCTCTGGAACTTGTACAATGGGAAATGGATCTCTGGATCAATGTCCCCTGCTTGCTTCTGATTCCCAGCTTCTCAGCAGCAGACCTTTTGTCTGGATTCTTTCATCTTCAGGCCCTCTTCCTCCCTCCCTTCTAGGTTAAGTGGTAGAGAATTTAGAGGCTTAATGGCCCCTACGGTTAATATTCTGGTGAAACATGGATGGTTTATCACAGCGAGGTTGAACCCATGCACCCACAGGAGCCAGTTATATCAATGAATAAAGTGGTTCAGTGGAAAACAAAACAAAAACAAAACACCACCTCCTTGTTCCATAATCACTTTCCCACTTTTGATAGAGATTTCTGTAAAATAAAGATTTGGGGGCGTCTGGGTGGCTCAGTCAGTTACGTGTCTGCCTTCAGCTCAGGTCATGATCCCAGGGTCCTGGGACCGGGTCCTGCATCGGGCTTCCTGCTCAGCGGGGAGCCTGCTTCTCCCTCTCCCTCTGCCCCTCCCCCTCGCTGGTTCTCTCTCTCCCAAATAAGTAAAATTTAAAAAAAAATAGTAAAATAAAGATTTCTCTCTCTGTGAGAACAGCAACATTGCACACACAGTGACAACTGGTATCTGACACCAGCCTCAGCACTGAGGAGGGACTAAGGAGTGTAGGGCCTGAGGAGAAATGGATAAAGACCCCATGACCCCTTGAAAGGGAGCATCTTACTCAAATCCAGCAGAGAAGGCCACTCCAGAGTACTTTGCTCAGGGCAGCCAATCGTCCAATTTTTCAACCCAAGTAAGAAATCTGATTTTATGTGAAATCTCTCATTCTAAAATCTTGACTAAATTCCACTAAAATGCCATGCAGACTTAACAAAACACATCTGCAGGCAAGCTCTTCTCACCTGCAGTCTCTGTTAGCTCCTGTGTAAGTCATCTAGAACAATTCCCACTGGCCGGTCCTGCCTTGTCTGGCTCCATAAATCCAGGGATGCCCCCAACCCTCCAGGCAGCATGCTGTGGATCACATGACTGCTAGCCCTAGATCAACATTCCCAACACAAGAACTTAACCAGAACTGGGGAGCCTCCTTATGTTGGTGACCTGTTCAGGCCACTTCTCTGAGCTCCTGGCCTTTCTGACCCTCCCTCTCCCCCACCCAAACACATATACACACACACACACTCTCTCTCTCTCTCTCTCTCTCTCTCTCTCTCTCTCTCTCTCTCCGGTCTACTTCTGAGCCCTACGCTCTCTCCACCGTGTGATCTTCCTCCAGCATCTACAGCTTGGGGAAAGAATTTATCCCGCCAGCTTCCGCTTGCCAACCTGGGGCCAAACATGGTTGACCTTGGGGCCCAGCCCAGTCTCCAGCATGTGGTTTTAAACATTCCACCCTCACTCCCCACTGAGACCCAGCACCTCCAAAGTGGGATCCCGCCGAAGGGAGGGTAACAGCAAACTGGCTGTGCATTTGGGGCAAAACACCTTGATGTTGGTGACATTTAAACTCCTGCCGATGTCAGCGAAGCATCTGGAGACACACAGTACTGTGCCCTTTATCTCGCTCTTTAAACCTGACAGCGCTCAGTAGGAAGCCACGCAATTGAGGAGAAAGTGCAGTACATACATTAGAAACGTGTTGCAGACGCTCCGTGGGCTCGGTGACATGGCCCTGCAAGGTTGTGATGGGGAAAAAAAAAAAAGTTTAAAAAATTCTAAAAGTCACCTTGGGAGCTAGAAACTTGGAGAGCGGGTGGAAAATCGTGCCGTTTCTCGTGTGTGGTTGTAACTGTGGTGTCCCTGCTCACAGCTGACACCGAGAACGACAGCAGAGGGGTGACAATGGCTAAAATACTTTTAGAATCCCACAAAAATGTTAAATGGGCTATAAAATATAGACAAGAGGCTTCGGTTTGTAAGAGAAAATAATTTCCTTTGAGTATTACGCCTGTCAGTCGGTGCTTTGGAAGCTGGAAGGCAATCATGTGAAGGGGTAACTTCAGCTCAAATCGATCAAGAATACAATTGCAAATCAGTCACTAACCGCCCCCCCACCCCACTGGCCCTGGAACTTTTGGAATATTTAGCAGAATAGCTTATTGATAAGTGCTGACCTGATATTAATAGAAAAAATGTTTTGGAGGACGGAAGTGGAGAATTACAAAGCCTGAGGAGAATGCGTGTTTCTCAATATAGTTAAGTTTTTAGCACCCGTGAGTGAAGCTATAAATGCATTCACATGAAGGCTTTGGGGGCAAAAGGCGCTGTCTGTGCAAAGGACGGTGCAGAAGCCACTAGCAGCACGCATGACTCATGCCCCCCCAAGGCCCCAGGATGCATGCACGGTCAGCGCGCTGGAAGGCATCACTCAGGCTCCAGAGACGTATACCACCCCAGCCTGCACCAGCCAGGTGCCCGAGCCACAAATCCAGGAGAGCACCATTTCTGATGCCTCTGCCTCCCAAACTAACCCATCAAATAGGATCAGCGGACCCCACCTCCTAAATCTCTCTCTCATCTGTCCACCTCTCTCCATCTCTGTGCTTTGTTTCTTCATAGCACTGCTGACCATCTGTTATGGACTACATTGTGTGCCCCCCCCCAAAGTTTCAGATATTGAAGCCCTACTGCTCCACACCTCAGAGTGTGCCGGTATTTGGAGATAGGGCTTTTATTAGGGTGGACCTTAATCCAATCTATCTGGTGTCCTGAGAAGTTTTGGACACACAGAAACATATCAGGAACACTACACAGAGCAAAGCCCATGTAAGGACAGAGCAAGAAGGCAGCCAGCTGCAAGCAAAGGACAGAAGCCTCAGGAAAAACCAACCCTGCTCTCTTCATCCTGGAATTCTACCTATAGAACTGTGGGCAAATACAGTTCTGCTGTTTAAGCCTACCCAGCACGTAACATTCTGTATGGCAGCCTTAGCCAACTAATTTACCCTGTTATAGATCATATAATTAATTACCTGTTTCATTTCCAGTGTCTTCCATCTCAACAGAAGCCCACAAGGACAGAGAATGAATGTGCATAAACCCAGAATAGTGCCTGTCCTGGAGTACACGCTCAGTAAACACATGCCAAACGATGAATGGACGTCTCTCCACCAGCCTGGCCCAGGCCACCACCACCTACCTCTTCCATGACTCCAGAACTTCCTTCCTGATTGGTCTCCTGGCTTCTCTATTCCCCTTCAACTCATTCTCTGCAGAGCAGCCAAAGTGATCTTCTAGACACTTAAATGAGATCAAATCAATCCCTAGGAAAAATCCTTCCAGGGGCGCCTCCTTGTGCTTTGATTAAAGCCTAACCTCATTGAGACACTCAGCCCCTCTGTGGCCTGGCCTCAGCCTCCCTCCCCAACCTTCACTCAGACCCTTTTCCCCTATGCTCCCTACACTCTAGCTACTCTGGCAACACCTGTGAATTCCCACTGCAGGGCCTCTGCACCTGCTGTTTCCTCTGCCTGGCCTGCCCCCTCCCTAGATCACCTCACAAGGGACTCAGGTGTCAGCTGAGACCACAGGTGCCCAGACTCAGCCCCTGCCCTCTCTACCTAAGGAGCCCTCCCCAACCCCAGCAACTCACATTTATTCTCTCCACCACGCTATCACTATGTGAAGTTACATTTGTTACTACTTACTATTACTTACTGAGTGGCTTTCCTCCCTCTGCCACTCGGCTAACACCATGGAGACAAGGATCTAACCAACTTGATGACTAAAGTGCCCCCCATGTCCAGTGCAAGTTCCTGACACATAGCTAATGTGCAATAATTTACCTGTTGAAAGAAAGTAGGAGTGAAGAGCTGGAGTGGCTGTGGACTGAGCACCCAACTGGAGAAGGGGCCTTTGCGAGGCACCGCTCAACTGCATGTGACTCAGGAGCTGTGTACACAGACCCCTGCAGACTATACGCACCGCCAGGATTTGTACATACTGTTCAATGGAATTTTTCCGATTCCAGCCACTATCACAGGGTCCTCACTTTTTGATTTCTGGGGAGTTTAAGCCCAAGCCGCCTAAGCATCGAGGCTAAACTCTGCATTGTACTCCCATTACCCAGCAACACAGCCAGAGTCACGTCCTTCTGAGTTATATCCTGTGGCCCATTTGCTGGCTAACTGGCCCTCAGCAATTTCATAACCATGCAATCCATACTCCTCAGCAGGAGGAATACAAGGCTGTCAGGAGAATCCTAAATTCAGGAGCAGCCCCAGTGAGGTGGTGGTGGGGGGACCTCAAGGGGGGGTGTAAAGGCATCTAAACACCCTCCAGAGAACCCTTTCCCATACAGACTTCTCAGAGAGAAGGAAGCATTTGGCTTTAACGGCAAACCAGTGCTTGGAGTTAAGGCAGAGTTGAGGTTGAAACAGGTATCAGGTTGGGCCTCATGACAGAGATGAAAATTCCACACTCTGAGTAGAGAGATCTGGGATCCCCGACAAGAGAGCCAGGCCAGATTCTCCTGGGAAGGGCCAAAAGTCACCTACTAGAAAAACCAAGTATAGGGTAAGAAGCAGGGATGCAGCTGGACGCAGCAGAGGTGAACACCCCCAGCAAGGATGGGATGTGTGCAGGGCTTGGAGAAACTGAACCCTGCCTCACAGAGACCACCTCAAAACTGGCAGCTGGGCAGAGCTGAGTCTGTGGAGTTAGGTGGACCACAGGGAGGGCAAACACGTCCTGCAGCAGTTGTCCAGGCTGAGATCAAAGGTCATTCTTTAATGGGCAGCTAATCCTGATTCCCAGAAGGCCAGGGAGGGGAAGGCTTAATCCGGGTGAGTTGGATTAACTGCCTATCTACTATATAAATGGTGCATGGAGTTAAGGCAAGAGTGCTTGGAGTTAAGGCAGAGTTGAGGTTGGAATAAGGAACAGGAATCAGGTTGGGCCTCACAGCAGAGGTGAAAATTCCCACTGCATGGCTGGGGGGATTTCTGGGACCCTCTTCACATGAGGTCTGGTTCAGCAGGCATGACTGCACGGACAGACCCACCTAAGGAAATCCCAAACACCCAGCAAGTAACCCAGAGGGCAGGAACCTCAGGCCAGAGTAATGAAGAATCTCGTATGACCTCAGCATTCCTGAGAAGCTGGCTGGTTTCAGGGAAGAAGGGTTCCCTTGCACAGACACAAAACACAATGATCCCAAACACTGCCTTGGCAAAACCCCTTGGACCCTGTTCCAAATTCCTTCAGAGAGGTGCTCTAAGCAATGAGTCAAACAACTGGCATCCTAGTGCTGTGGAAGGAAGTGGTGTTCGAGGTTCTAACAAATTCATTGCAGCAGAAGTGGAAAGTGTCGTTTCAATTAAACGACATGGATGGGGAGGACATGAGAAGAGCCCCAAAATGAAAGGACTGAAAGGCCTCTAACAACAAGGGGCATGACACTTCTTGAGGAAATAGCAAACTGCACCACGGCCAAGAGCATGACTCATGGCTACAAGGAGGGAGTACAGCGAGCCATCCCGGAGTTACCTGGAACTAGCCGGCTGCCAAGAAATTAATGGGAATCTCCAATATGCAGAATGCTAACAAACTAATGGGGCTGGTATCCCAGCTAGCCCTCCTGGGGAAGGCCATCACCCCCATGCATATTCCTTTGACTACAGCCCCTCCCAACCAAATGTCACTAGATAGGATGCCATCCAACTCCCCTCTGGGATTTCGTGGAACTGGGAACCGCGGGTCCTTGCACAAACACGTTGAGATATCTGAGGCTAAACACAGCAAAGAGAGCGAACTTCGAAGGGGAGACTGGATGGGCACAGAGGAGCGGTATGCCTTCGAGGACTCTTGACACTGGACCGTGAGCACTAACTGCTGTGAGAAAACTCTCCCGATGCCTACACAGAGCTGAGGAGTGTATTTAAAATTACTTTTAAAGAATTAATAGCTTTGGGGTACTTTTCCCTGTGAGTGAACAGTGTACTAATTTGCTCAGTGTTTTGGTGTAGTTCTTTTTTTAAGACAATTGCACAAGATTCTATCCAAAGCCGTCTAATTCTTCCACTTCGGTGGTCTGAATCCCACTAATAAACAATCAGGACTTTAGACTCCCTTAATGACGGAGAGAGATTCAAACGATGTTTTGCCACTCTGCAAATTCCTGTAGGTGCTGCCTGTTGAACGGGCCAGCGAAATTACAAATTTATTCAGGACTGATTGCATTGAGTATGTAAGTATTTCTGAAGGATTAAAAAGAGAGAGAGAGAGAGCCAGAGATGGTTGTGAGCTGAATGAATGGTGGGGACTGCAGGCTCCAAGCTCCCCAGTCTGGCAGGGAGTGGGGCTGTGTGAGGAGGAGGGAGCAGACTTACTGCATGGATGAGCAAGGACCCGGACCTCGTCCACAGCGATGTAGCCAGGATGACCCTTCAAAGAGACGGATTCAAATATCACCTGCAACACACAGGGTGGGAGTCAATTTCGCAGAAGTAGTTGTAGGCATCACAGGAAGCTGCCCAGCCCCCAAACCCTCTATGTTTCAGCTTCCCACCAGAACCTCCCAAAGAGGCCTTCTATTAGCCTTGTACACTACCCTGGCAATGGACTCGGATTTTCAAAACAGGGTTAAAAAAAAAGGCCAAAAGGCCACATTCTAATAACCAGCAAAAGAAGAGTCAGCCACATAGAACATTTTTAATGGATTTCAGAAATAACGCTTGAATGCAGAAGAACAACCCAAACATGGCCTGAAACCCCAATCTGCACCTTTTTCATTGTTGTTTCAAGTGAAGCACAGAGGAGAATTACTTCCTAATACCCCAACTTTCTTATGAAGTGTGACAGAGGAGCTTACCTTGGAAGCTACCATAAGCCAAAGAGGGTTTACCCTGATTTGATTCTACATCCCCCAGGAATATATGCCATCTGAATTTTTTTTTTTTAATTTTAATTCCAATACAGTTAACATTCAGTGTTACGTTAGTTTCGGGTGTACAACACCACCGGTGATTCAACACTTCCATACCACACCCAGTGCTCATCACAGCAAGTGCACTCCTCGACCCCCATCCCTTATTTGTCCGATCCCCCCCAGCCCCCCTTCTCCTCTCTGGTCCCATTCCCTCCTACCCCCATCAGTTTGTTCTCCATAGTTAAGAGTCTGTTTCTTGGTTTGTCTCTTTCTCCCATCTTGAATTTCTTTATAACACCTCTTGAAGATAAGCCCCATACACAAATGTTGGTATCCAGGAATCCAAAGGCAACAAGTTCTTTGAATTCTCCATTCTGACTCTCACCCAAACCGTGTATTTCAGTAGAGCTTTTAAAACTCAGTTAACAGCTTTCCTTGCCACCCACTATCTAACTTCGCCTAGGAGATGTGACTGCCTATGTGAACACCGTGACCAGTGCCCTTGACCTCCCTAATTCCATGGTCTTTATCTCCCGACCAGCTTCAGCCACATCCACATCCCTGTCCACTCGAGAAACCCGGAAGTTCCATCCACCGGTATTCTGACACGGCCTCCTGCCCCTCATTCCTTTTAAACCTGCTCCTGCAGCTCACATAGTACCCTGGACCTCACCCTTCCTAGAGTCTATATGATGGCCCAGACCTCCTGTATTCTCAGCAAGCCCAGGGCCACCCCACCGCGCTGGCTAACCATCCACATTGGTCTCACTCAAAGCCCTAATTCTTTCACACCCTCATTCCAAATTTGACAAGTCTATTGCAAACCTGCCTTCTCCACTGCTGTGCCCTACACAAATGTCCCCCTTCAACATCACCCACCTAATCCCAGCACACACCCACAGCACATCTTCAACAGGTAAGGGGACAGGAGAGGGGCTGATTTCTAACTTCTTGTCCATCGATCAGAGGTTAGATTACACCTCAGATTACCACAACCAACCACTGCCTCCTCTCCTCAAGGCGTGCCGGAGCTCTTGACCCCTCCTCATCTCTACTGCCTGTTCCAGCTCTTGGTCCTTCTTGGTTCTCTCTCTTTATCCTGTGTCTCTGAACTCTTTTATCCCTGATTTTGGCACACGTAAATGCTGGGGCTTCTCTTATTCTTAAAAGCTACCCTTGGCCAGCAGGTTCTGCTCCAGCACAGTCTAGCTGTGTTTCAGTCACATGTGGGATTCTCAACAGTTTTATCTACACTCACTCTCAACACTCCCTTACTTCCCACTACAAAACTACACCCCCCCCACTATCATCTGGATTTTGTCCCCAACACTTTCCCCAGAACTGCTCTCATGGCAAATACCAATAACTTCATAGTTGCTAAATCCAATAGACAGTTTTCAATCCTTATCTTAAGAAGGAAGATATTGTAGTGCTTGGGCTCTGGATCAGAATACCTGGGTTCCAGTCTTGGCTACACCACTCACTAGCGTGTGAATTTGGGCAAGTTATCTTACTGCTCTGTGCCTCAGTTTCCTCATCTATAATTATAGTGTCCACTTTACTGGATAAGTTGTCATATTAAAGGAGTTAATACACTATTTAGAACAATGTATGGTACATGGTAGGTACTCAATGTTTGCCAATAATTATTATTGATACTTGACCATTTTTCTACAATTATCAATGGTTGTAGCTTCTCCCTTTCTGGATCTGTCTTGTTTTGGCTCAAGTGACACTTCATTCTCATGGTTTTTCCTCACAGATCTGGGACTATATATACTACCATAGGTTCCGTTGTAAGTACTTCTCCTCCTACATCTATCCCTCAAATGTCAGGTTCCTCTACTCATGTTTTTACTGAGCACACCCTGCAATGGCTGCCAATTCACCGACAATCCCCAAGTTCAGCCCCACTCCATACTTTTCACTGACCAGCAGTCTCACCCAACTAAGAGATCTGCATTTTTATGCAGATACTATATAGAGATCCCTCAAACACCGTCTGTATGCAACAAATCTGAACAGCTTCCCTATCAAATTGTCTCCCCCAAGAGCCCCATCATCCTTCCTGAAATATGTGCCTCAGTGGGTTGCCCTATGACCCATCCAGGCACTGAAGACTGGGATTTGGGCATCTGCTGGGGCTTCTCCTTCTGCCTTGCTTCTCATTTTCTTTTTGATTCTGACTTAGTATTTCTAAATCTGGCCATGCCTTTCCATTTCTGCTATTAAGTTGAACCATATGAAGCAACCATTTTGTAAGCCAAAGCCAATTTGATTCCAGTCCAATGGCTCTGGTTCAAATCTTCACCGCTCTTCATCTCTACTACTTCAACAGCCTATACCATGGACCCTTCTCCCTCCTGTCTTTCATTCCTGACTTCAAGCCTGTGGATAGAATGTAAGATGGGTGATGAGACCAACAGGAAAACCTTCACGTGAAAACTTTTTGTGGCCCATGTGGTCATTCCAGGTTAATGGATTCAGAGGCCAGTGGTCTCAATGGGGCCCAGAACTCCAGCAGCTAAAATGAGAGAGCAGGGAACTGGTGGAGAAGGTGGTGATGCTTGCCAAGAGGCAGCGTCCTGGGGTGGTAAGATCAATCATTAAGAACACAAATGGCCGCCTGGGGATTATGTAAAATGACTTGGGGATGACAGTCACACCAAACACAGAGCATCTGACACTAGCATGACAACTGCTCTGGAAGAGGGGTTTACTAAGTTAAGAGGGTCCTTCAGAGGCACGGAAACAAAAATGGGTAGGGAGTGTGGGAAAGTCTGCAGAAATAAAGGCTAAAGGATAAATGCCACAGCCTGCAGAGAAGAAAGTCAACAGAAGACCTTACTATAAAGATTTAAGTATCTAATTATATTTTCAATAACTGAAAGGAAAACAAAAGCAAGGGCCACGGGGGAAAAAAGTAAAATAGAACACAGAAAATATATTTAAAAACATGAAGGCATTCAAACTGTATAATAAAAATGACAAAAGAAAAAATATTTCTGTTGTGACAATAAATATAAATGGGATAAAATAGAGAAAAGGTCTCAGACTGTCTAAATAAACAAAATCTAGAAGATAAACACCTAACACAAAATGACCCAGTTAACTTAAAAATAACAAGTTGAACAAAGGCATAATGGGAAAATGCAAATAAACAGAAAACAGTGGTTGTAAAAATAATGTAAAAGTGTCAAAGTATAATTTAAACTGGAAAAAAATTAAAAACCATTAAGTGGATTAAAATGTCATTTTTTAAATGCATGAGTTAATAGACTTAAAAAGAGAAAATGATGAGGAATAAAAACAAAATTTGAAAACTTTAGCTCATGTCTTAGACTCCAGGCAAACAGAAAAAAACAAAGATATAAGTATGTGTTTGTATCTTATGAATATGTGAATAATAAAATGAATAATACATTTAGTAAACAGATTATTTAACACAAAAATCAGATTACAGGCTAAAGACTAATTTCAATAAATCTCTCAAAGAACAAGGTGTAGAATGAATTTGGAAGCTTTCCTTCTGTTTCTATTTTTTTTGAAACAGCTTCAGGAGAATAGGTATTTCTTCTTCTTTGAATGTTTGGTAGAATTCCCCAGGGAATCCATCAGGCCCTGGACTCTTGTTTTTTGGGAGGTTTTTGATCACTGCTCCAATCTTGTTAGTGGTTATTGGCCTATTCAGGTTGTCAATTTCTTCCTGTCTCAGTCTTGGGAGTTTATAGGTTTCCAGGAAGGCATCCATTTCATCCAGATTGCTCACCTCATTGACATATAGTTGTTGATAATAATTTCTAATAATTGTTTCTATTTCCTTGGTGTTAGTCGTGATCTCTCCCCTTTCATTCATAATTTTATTCATTTGGGTCCTTTCTCTTTTCTTCTGGATAAGTCTGGCCAGTGGTTTATTGATCTCATTCATTCTTTCGAAGAACTAGCTTCTAGTTTCGTTGATCTGATCTACTGTGTTTCTGGTTTCTAATTCATTGATCTCTGCTTGAATCTTAATTATTTCTCTTCCAGTGTGAGGCTTAGGCATCGTTTGTTGCTTTTTCTCTAGTTCTTTAAGGTGTAGAGTTAGTTGGTGAATTCGAGATTTTTCTATTTTTTTGAGTGAGGCTTGGATGGCTATGTATTTCCCCCTTAGGACCGCCTTTGCAGTATCCCATAGGTTTTGGACCGATGTGTTTTTGTTCTCATGGGTTTCCATGAATTGTTTAAGTTCTTCTTTGATTTCCTGGTTGACTTAAACATTCTTAAGCAGAGTGGTCTTTAGCTTCCACATGTTTGAATTTCTTCCAAATTTTTTCTTGTGATTGAGTGCCAGTTTTAAAGCATTACAGTCTGAGAATATGCAGGGAATAATCTCAGTCTTTTGGTATCAGCTGAGACCTGATTTGTGACCCAGTATGTGATCTATTCTGTAGAAAGTTCCATGTGCTCTCAAGAAGAATGAGTATTCTGTTGTTTTAGGGTGGAATGTTCTGTATATATCTATGAGGTCCATCTGGTCCTGTGTGACATTCAAAGCTCTTGTTTCTTTGTTGATTTTCTGCTTAGATGATCTGTCTATTGCTGAGAGTGGAGTAATGAGATCTCCTACAATTAACATATTGTTATCAATATGACTCTTTATTTTGGTTAACAGTTGGCTTATGTAGATGGCTGCACCCATGTTGGGGACCCAAAGTTCATGGCAGCAATGTCTGCAATAGCCAAACTGTGGAAAGAGCCGAGATGCCCTTCGACAGATGAGTGGATAAAGAAGATGTGGTCCATATATACAGTGGAATATTACTCAGCCATCAGAAAGGATGAATACCCAACTTTTACAGCAACATGGACGGGACTGGAGGAGACGATGCTAAGTGAAATAAGTCAAGCAGAGAACGTCAATTATCATATGGTTTCACTTATTTGTGGAACATAAGGAACAGCATGGAGGACATTAGGAGAAGGAAGGGAAAAAATGAAGGGTGGTGGAATCGGAGCGAGAGATGAACCATGAGGGACTATGGACTCTGAGAAACAAACAGGGTTTTAGAGGGGACGGTGGTGGGGGGATGGGTTAGCCTGGTGATGCGTATTAAGGAGGGCACGTACAGCATGGAGCACTGGGTGTTATACGAAAACAATGAATCGTGGATCACCACATCAAAAACTAATGAGGTATTGTACGGTGACTAACATAACATTATAAAATTAAATTAAAAAAAAGAACAAGCTGTATAGGTCTGGGCCTATGTATTTTCTGACCTAAGTTTTCTAAGGCTAAAAATTGATGACAAAAGCTTAAAAATCAATTTATTAAAATTGAAATATTATATATTTCTTAAATATGTAATACCTTCCATAATAACTATGATTTCAAAGTCTGTTTTCTTTCTTTACAGAAGCCTGAAACAAAATTAAAAGCCAAATGGCAAGCTGAGAATAGTATTTGTAACATCTAGGTCAGCTAAAAGATAAATAATCTGTTTTGTGTCAAGAATTCTGAAGAATCAACAAAATAAATCCCCCAAAAGAAAAGCTGGCAAGTGACTTGAGCAGATAATTCAAAAAAGATAAAGTAGGAATGGTGATAATCTATGAATGCATCTTTTAAATGATACCAGGAAGATTATGGCAGATGGATATTTTCTTGGTACTTTTCTAGATTTTTCTAAACTTTCTGCAAAAGAATGAGCTATTTTATACTTACAAAAAAATTAAATGCTTTAAGGTGCATTACATTTTTGTGTCTCTCTTCATGCTGTATTATCACTATGTCATGTACCATGGCATAATTAATTCCACTATAGCACCTATCAGCCTATCACACCATCTTATAATTGCTTGTTCCCAAATCATTTCATTCCCTAAACTCCGAAACCACTGGGAACAGAAACAGTATCTTCATTCATTCGTTCATTCATGCATTCAGCATTTACAGAGACCCTCCTCTGTACCAAACACTGGGACACATGCTGGGGCTATAAAAGTGAATGAGATAATTAAGGTCCTAACTCTGATGAACTTCATACTCTAGTGAAGGGAAATGGAAATTAAATAAATATATAAAATTAAACTCATTTTGTAATTGGTATTATGAAGGAAATAAATAGAATACTGTGAATAACTAAGGGGAGGAGGGTCTACTTTACTTGGAGTGGTCAGGAGAGAACCCTACAGAGGTGATACTTGAGACCAGAAGGATGAAAATGGCCTGTCAAGGAAAATGTGGGGGCGAGGGCAAAAGCCATGAGGCAGGAAAGAGTTGGGGATGATATGGGAGCACAGGAATGAGACTGATGTGGCTGGGATACAGTGAGTAAGCTAGAGAGGCACAAGGTGAGGCTGGAGCATTAGCTGGGGGGTCAGGCAACATGGAGTCTTACAAGACATGGCAGGGAGCCTGAATTTCCTCTAAGTCATCAAAAGTTCTAAAGCTGGGATGTGACATAATCTAATCTACGTTCTACAGAGATCTTTCTGGCTGTGCTGTGGAAAGTGTAGTCATCCCATGGAAAGATAAGGATGGCCTTCATGAAGGTGGTGGAAAACAAAGACGTCGATGGCTGGGGAGGTATTTCAAAGGCAGAGATGAAATCATTGCTGTGGGAGCAAGAGGGGAAAAGTGAAGGAAAGAGAAGACTCAGTGAGGACCCTTCAACTTGGGGCTTGAACTTCTAGGTTGACTCTGGTGTCATTTACTGACACGGGAAGATGACACAAGGAACATGTGACGGGCACACAAGCAGGGCAACATCAGGATTTCTTTTTGGCCACGCGAAGCTTGAGATGCCAAGTAAACATCTTAATGGATATACTGAGTAGGACCCTGGCATTCTATTTCTGGAGCTCATGGGTGATTTAGGATCAGAAGTACAAATGTGGTAGCTTTGGCTATACCAGTGACACTTTAAATGTCATTTGAAACTGATGAACTAGATGAGGTCACCATGGAACACAGAGCAGGTAATTCAGAGAAGAGAGCTAGGGCCCAAGGTCAAGTGCTAAAAGCACAATAGAGGATTGGGGGGGATGGTAGAGGTGCAATAGAGGATTGGGGGGGATGGTAGAGATGCAATAGAGGATTGGGGGGGATGGTAGAGATGCAATAGAGGACTGGGGGGATGGTAGAGATGCAATAGAGGATTGGGGGGAATGGTAGGGATGCAATAGAGGATTGAGGGGGGATGGCAGAGATGCAATAGAGGACTGGGGGG
>NW_027397100.1:4080187-4107788 GCF_003265705.2 Callorhinus ursinus | reverse complement strand
TAGAGGATTGGGGGGATGGTAGAGATGTAAGCATGATTTTAGGTAGAGAGAAATGAATCGAGCAAACAGGATAACACACAAGGGGGTGAGGGAATCAAGGAAACAAGCTTCTGGAAGGAGGAGTCAACTGGGATCAGGACTCCAGTGAGGGATAGGTATTGACCAGAAAGGACACCTCATCAACTGAGACCGAGTGATAATAAAAATAATAAAAACAGAAATATAACCACAATAATGAAGGCCGGCAATATTGACCATTTGTTACATAGTCTTGATCCAGTCTCTCAAAAGCCCTAAGAAAGGGGGCGGGGGGGGGCAGCTGCATTACCAAAGCTGAGAAGGGGAGCCAGAGGTAGATTGAGAACTGAGGCCCTGGGCTCCTAGCTCACAGTGCACAGCCGCACCTATTACTGGGCTTCAGTGGAAAGCAGTCCAAATCTCTTTTAACCAAAACACATGGTTAAGCAGAATTCTAACTTTTTTTTTTTCCAGGTAATCAAAGTATAACTTAAACTCTTCTAACACTTGGACTGTTTCTTGCATCATGACCCAGTGTCTAACCCATACCATAATTATTAACAAGTGTTCCATTAATGAATGCAAGGCTGGTCATGGGAGAATGGGTGATAGGAAAACACATTTGTTCACTGTTCCCTCTCCCTTCCTCTGCAGAAATAACAATTCTAAAATGAGAGAGAGAATCTTTCACTTATCAGAATTCCTCTTGAGAATTTTATTTTAAAGCACCAGGGCAGGTTAGACTTGGGTTTCTCAAACATGGGAGAAAAATATTCCATAAGAAACAGGGGAAAGAATACTCTAGTTTTCCATTAAATGAATTAATAATTTTAAAGGGTTTGCAACATACATGGTAATATATTGATAAATATTACTATTATTGTTGTTCTTAGTCTGGGGAGAGGGATGGGCAGTAAGAGGAGGAATCCCAGGGAATGGTGCTAGGTCTGGGGGGAGGAAGAAGCTAATGCACCACCCAACATAACTATTCCCTCCAGTGCCCACCTCAAGCTTCCACTGAAGTTCCTACACTCAACACTCTTTGATAGGAGTCCCGACCACAAGAAACTGGCACAAGCTGGACTTTGGGTCCACATGGAGTTACATGGAAATAAAGAGCCACGTGTAGTTGCGGGAACCAAGGGAGTTGGGGAAAGGTGATGGTGACTAAGTACAAAAGCAGAGAGAAAAAGACCATGGCAGCCCACGAAATCCTTGACGAAGTCTCCAGACTCCTCAGATCCTAGAACTAGGGTCCACAGGATATTTATAGCACAGGGCAGGCTGCGGATACAGCTGAGAATACAGCACTTCCCAAGACAGAACTGGGGCAAGTCCTCCCCATCACTGCCAGATCACTCAGAGCAAAATGCTCACAAAGCATGCAGGAGCCAAGAGGGTCTTATCTTGGGCGTGCCACTCCAGAATCACAATTTTTTTTATAAAAATCATGCAAGCTGCCATGAGATAGACCCCCTCAATGCCTGGGGAGTGAGGAGTCAACAACACAGATAACAAGACTGGATGTATCAGAAATAGGGCCAGAAGGGAAAGGAAAGGAAGAAGGTCCATGCTGGACCCTCTAAGGCCTACCTGAAATCACCCGCTGAGGCAGTTCCCCTCAACACTGAACTCTCTCAATGAGGCTGGCACTAAAGTGGGTAAAGAATTGTAGAGGCTACTTTAGTGCTGTTTACAGGTGGCAGGGAGGGCAGAGAGGGCAGAGGGTGGGCAGAAGTAGACCATGCCAACACCCAGGGATGCTCCATGTCAGTGTATGGCGGCAGGGACCCTGACAGGCAGGGATGGGGCAGAAGGCCTAGGCTGGGAAACCCACCTGTTCTGCAGGACATTCTTCAATCCCAAGGCCACCACACAGACCTACGGTCAACTACACATGCCCCAGCCCCTGGAACCTTAGAGACCTCCTAGGGCTTGCATGGAAAGGCACAAACCTCTCCCCATGCATGAGCTGCTGGACAAAGTCAGGAACTATTTCCCAGGAGAGGCTCAGAGATGAGTCACCCTCAACCTCTCCAAAAAGCAGGTTGTGTGCATGTTGGGGGAAGGGATGGATAGGTCAAGACATGGTTTAAAAGAGTGGGCACTCTCACGTTCTGCGTGGGGCGCTGGGTGTTATGCACAAACAATGAATCATGGAACACTACATCCAGAACTAATGACGTGATGTATGGGGATTAACATAACAATAAAAAAATTTAAAAAAATAAATAAAAGAGTGGGCACTCTATCCTCACCTTTTGTAATCCTTGAGCAGAGAATCTGCACAGCAAAAGTTTTAAGGGACTGCAAACATTTTCTCCGAAGAGAGAAAAATGTTGGCTCACCAGCACCCCTCTTAGGAAGACGACTACGTATTTTCATGGAGAGGGATTGCTTAGGGAGAAATCAAGAGAGCCTCTCCCCACCCCAGCCCCAGAAGGCCTGAATAAAATGAGGAGAGTATGCTGTTCAGCAAAGAGGGGAGGTGAAAGAGAGGAGATGGGAGAGAGTGTGAAGGGTGGGAGAGTGGCCCCCCCCCGTGAGATGCACCCCCCTAAACTGTACGTGAAGTTACTAAGCCTCCAGAGTGCCAGATGCTGGTGCCCGATCCCTGAGAAAGGGACTGGATCTCAATTCCAGTTGAATCCAAGCCTGGCAGGCCCTAGATTTCATGGGCCTCCATAGTAATTACAAGCACTAAATAAAAGGCAACTTCCCCCAGGCAGGTGCCGGAAAACAGAGTAAGCAGGTGGCTGCAAACCGGCAAAAAAACTTCTCTTATTTTTTTCTAGATCTTGGGACAGAACAGTTCAGAATCATTAAAAACATAAAACAGACTTAATATCACCTGCAAGGGGGCCTAGATCTAAAGCACAGCTCAGGCAGTTTTAATAAGACCCTGCTCTTTAGGGAGGAGGCAGGTGTGGGGGTACATGGCCAGGGGACGTTCATCCCTGGCCCTGCTGAGACCCTGGTGCCACAGAGCCCCCTAATAGGAAAGATGAAATTTCCCTGCGTATTACGGAGCTAAAAGTCAATTTTGAAACTATGAAATATGACTTTAATAAATGAATACATAAGCCATCAGGATCTGAGTCCCAGCACTGCTGAAAACTAAACTGGATTTAGTCCACAGAATCATATATACAGGACCAGAGCTCAGGGTCTGACGAATTTTCAAATCCACACCACAAGTGTCTTTGATTCTCCGGACAGCCCCCCCTTCTCTCCCCCAGTATGTGTGGGGGTAGTGACTCTGGGAGCGTGCAGGTGCACCTGTGTGTGCCCCTCTGGGTGTGTGGCCACAGGACTATGCATAGTGGCTATGTGTGTGTGTGTGTGTGTGTGTGTGTGTGTGTGTGTGTGTGTGAGAGAGAGAGAGAGAGAGAGAGAGACAGAGAGAGACAGAGAGGGACAGAGAAAGAGGTTTCTGTTCTACACTGCTGCTTTCAGTACATGAGTGGCTTTGTCACCACGAAGCTCAGAGCAGAGGATATAATGTAATGTAATGATGCTGTAGCTGCCAACAAGTTAGAAATCAGAAAATTCTCCCAGATGAGGCCGCTCATCACAGGGATGATACAGAACTTACAGAGGACAGCTCAATCATGGTGGGGATTTCCTCACAAAAGGCATCCTTCCTCCTTCCTCTTCTGTTCCTCCCCCTGTTCCTCCTCCCTTCCAACAATCACTGAGGCCCGCCACAAGCCTGACACGTTGTTTAATATATATGCTATCTCATTCAATCCACGGAAGAACCCTTCATCGTACCTATTTCCTTCTCCATTTTATAAATGAAGAGAACTGATTCAGAATAGATGACAGGATACATCCAACATTACAGAGCTAGTAAGTAGAAGATTCTTATAATGTGCTTTTTTTTTTTCCCCAAAAGCAGGAAACTGAGCTTGGTGCCAAAGGACCTAGGGAGGATTATGGGAACCTCAGTTTACCAATAATATGCCCTCCTCTAGAACACAAGACATGTTGCTCTCCGACACAAGGAGTTACAGGTAAATGAGAGGCCATATGCTTGCCACAGAGCTGGGACAAGGAGGGTACCCAAGAAATGTGCTCTTTCCCCTCCATATCCCATCAAAGAACAGGGCCAGCAGCGGCACTCTCCCTGCCCTGGATCACTTTTCCTCCTCATTTCACTTGCACCTGTGGCCCTATCCTATAATCCATTTGCATCAGGCCCTAGAGAGGGGTTTTCTAATTGGAGCCCTATGGCTTCACTGGGGGTATCGATGGTCTTACAGACACACTTACTTTATCCTCAGTTATACAGGGTGGAGGAGTGGTGGGGGGAGTCTTGGGATTAGGCATCCAGGTTCTTGTCCCCCCTTTTCCAATGATTGGCTATATGATCTTGGACTTCAGTATCCATCTCTAGACCTCAGCTTTACTACTTACATCAAAGTTCAGCAAACTATGGCCTGGAGGTCAAATCTGGCCCACCACTTGTTTTTATACATAAAGTTTTATTGGAACACAGCTGCATGCTTCTACTCATTTACATAATACCTATGGCTACCTGCATAGTCCATCTGTTGAACGCAGTCCATAGATGTTGACCTGAAGGATGTCTGAGAATTTCCCAGCCACTAACCTTGTCAGCCTCGGGTCCATTTTCTCACCACAAAGCTCAGAGCGGACTTTAGAGAAAGGTCTCTAAAATGCACATCTGATTATGTCACCTTCTTACTTAAAACCTTTCAACAACAGGCAGAAATGACTTATTGGGGTGATGAAAATGTTCTAAAACTGGTTGATGGTGATGATTGCATAACTTTGTAGATTGACTAAAAATCACTGGATTGCACACTTAAATGGGTAAATTCTATGACGTGTACCTAAATACATAAAGTGGTTTTAAAAAAAGAAAAGCTTTCAAGAGGCCCAGGCCAAGAGGGCCCAAACTGTGCTCCCCCACAGGCACACTCCGCTCTTCGCTCTTCGGACCGACAGCAGCCTGTGCCCTGTGTGTTCTCAGCCCACAGGGAGAGAAGGTGGTGGGGGAAGTGGGAGACGTGTTCAGAAGCTATTGCAACAATGTGGCATTGCTGAGACATTTTTACTACAGTCATGAAAGGACTGGTCCACAATGAGTTGAAAGGAAAAAACTGGTCTTTCATAGCCCCAGCTTGAGGGGCCCTGCTCTAGCGGAGGGGTCACATTTCATCTCCTTGGCCTGGCATTCAAAGCCAGCCATGACCTATTCACCTCTGCAAGCTGAGCCACCTGCATATCTCCTTTGTGACCCACCCTTAAACAAGTGAGAATTTCCAAACTCTGCAAAAACTCTCTCGTTTGCTCCTCCAGCCCCCGGCATGTACCATTCCTGACAAATCAAATGCCTTTTCCTTGCTTTCTCAATAATTACTTATTCATCCTTCAAGACTTAGCCTAGCTGCCACCTCTGCCTGGAAGCCCTCCGGGGGTTGGGGGGGTGATCTTTTGACCAGCTATCCCAGCTGGGATAACTATCCCAGCTCTCAGAACCTCACATTTTTCATCCGTAAAATAGGAATAATAATAGCACATCACTCATCAGGTGATTGTAAGCAATTAGTTTATAAAAGGCTTTAATGCCTCTGTTCCCCGCATTCTGAAGAGCCAGCTGTGTCCCACTGTACAGTAACTGCTTGTGTATCATGGGTCTCCTCTTCCTGAGCCTTCCTGAGCATGATCTCCAGGGAGGCAGGGGCCATGCTGGACCACCTCTGTGCCTGCCGGCCTGGCCAGGAGAGGCTCAGTAAACACAAGGTGCACAGTGAGTGAGTAAATGAAGGTCTTTCATAACTAACAAACTCTAGGTAGGGCAAGAGGTCTATAGATTTAGGATCACTTTTTAAAAAAATCAAAGAACACCATACCTGGTAGAAATGTGGCCAGAAGGTGCTGATAGCAAGCTCTGCTTTCACCCAGCCCTCGGTGACGACCCCAGACACGTTCCAGACAGGGTTCCCCTGGGGCCCGCCGTTCACCTTCACATAGACATTCAAGGCTCCCGGGCTGGACCTGTCGCGGCTGGAGAAGTAGTAATGGAAATCGATACAGTGGGTGTCATTCTCCTTCAGGGTCGGCAGGAGAAGGTGGGCCTTCTGGCCAGAGGCCCTCCCAGAGCTGTTCACCAACATGAAGGATCCTGGAGACCCACAAAGGGGACGGGAAGTAGAGACAAAGAAAGAGAAAGAAAATCCTTCTGATAATCAGTCATACCCATCAATGTGGGGGCCGGAAATCAGGTCACTCTAGGAGGGCCTGATTGATCCTGAGGAAGCCACATCCCCTCTCTCTTCTGTAACTGGGCATTTTAAAACCTGCTCCACAAGGCAGTTTAAAAAGCAAGAGATGGGGGCGCCTGGGTGGCTCAGTCGTTGAGCGTCTGCCTTTGGCTCAGGTCATGATCCCAGGGTCCTGGGACCGAGCCCCGCATCGGGCTCCCTGCTCGGCAGAAGCCTGCTTCTCCCTCTCCCACTCCCCCTGCTTGTGTTCCCTCTCTCACTGTGTCTTTCTCTGTCAAATAAATAAAATCTTAAAAAAAAAATTAATAAATACGTAAAATAAAAAGCAAGAGATGGGGGTGGCTGGGTGGCTCAGTCGGTTAAGCATTGAACTCTTTGATTTCAGCTCAGGTCATCATCTATACGAGGTCCTGGAATCGAGCCCTGCATCAGGCTCCATGCTCAGCGCAGAGTCTGCTTGGGATTCTCTCTCTACCTCTGCCCCTCCCCCACTGTTTTTTTCCCCTCTCTAAAATAAGTAAAATCTTAAAAAAAAATTAAGAAGCAGTAGCATATACCAATATTTCTACAAAGTAGACAGTCTATAAACATTTACAGAAGAAGCATTCTATCCAGCAGGTCCTAAGGGAAACAGAGAACAAAATCCCAGGAAGACAGCTAACTGCAGCCTCCAAGGGTGAAATGTGACATCCAACCTCACATAAGCTCGGGCTGTCTCAATGGAAGCAGAACCTCTACAATACAGGATGTGTCGTTCCAACACATTCCACAAAGACCCTTGCATTCAGGCCAAGGAGTAAATGCAAACTATCCATTAATACTGCAGTCAACACAGGGAATGACTCTATGTATCACAGGAGGACATATAAAAAGTAGAATGTATCCAAATAAGCAAGGAAGACTGAGGAAATGTGAGAACCAACTAGTAGATTTTCGGCCTGGAATGGAGGGTAAGTAATACTTACTAAGCACTTAAGGAGTACCAGTGTGATGTTAGGTGTCCTTTTAATATACTCTTCAATTTAATCTTCAGAATGACCCTGGGAGGTCATTTTATTTTGGAGAAGAGAGGATTTTCATTTTATTTAAAGACCGAATGACTTGCCCTGGGCCACTCAGCCAGGAAGGGATGGAGGAAAGCCAGATTCTCTCCAACTCAGCGTTTACACTATTGCTCTACAGCGAACGTAACTACAGTTTCTCAAGCATTAAGCAGAGTGCCTGCCCATAGAAAGGAAGGGAGCCTCTTTGGAGTTGCTTTGACAGATTAAATGGTTATTTCTAGTTCTTCAACCCTCTCTGGATCCATGTTCTGGGCCTCTCAGAAGAGGCAGAGGGTATGTCCCCAGCCCTTGAATTTGGACTGCTTTGGTCAACAGAACAAATCAAGCAGAGGCTTGAGACGTGCATGCCTAGCTGGGCTTGCCCCCTTGCACTCCCACCACCTTTCATGAGGAGAACGTGCCCCAGGGAGCTGCTGCCCCTTTCAGCTTAGGATCAAAAAGAGACATGCATGGTGGAGAAAGGAGCTCAGCCAGTGCTGAAGAACCAAGCCATCCCCACCATGCAGCTTGGAGAACAGCCACACGGTCAACAAGCCCAACTCCTATCTGCCAGTCCACAGTCAATGCTCAGACACACAAGTAGGAGAATAAATGCTCACTGCTGTTTGCCACTGAATTCCCTCTCCATTTGCTGGGCAGCATTACTGTGGCAATTGCTAATTGATAAAGGTGCCTGAGAGGCAGAGCTGGGAGAGAAACCACGGGAGGCATATTTCCATTCAAGGGGTCTTCTAACAATGGCCTGGAGACACAGCGAGTTAGTTCCCTGCCACGACAGATGGCTAAACAGAGCCTAGACAATGGAAAAGACATCTAAGGAAATTCCACAATCAACTGTGAGGGCTGAACTCTGTGACTTAAAGCCCTGTGATGCCAGGAAATAAACTGCATCATAACACACAGTAGATAAACTCAGGGGATCCTGGCATGAATATTCCTACCTAGAAAAAAACTATTACTTTGAAATCTTATTTTAACCACTAAAATCTTCTATTTGGAATGAAACCTTAAGACTGCTTATCCTCAGTTGAGATGAGCCACTTCAGAAAGTAGCCGCATTTATTCACCCTAATACCCAGAAGACTAAAGCTGCCAGCTAATAAGTGCTGGGCAATCTGTTGCTCGTTGGGGTTCTAGAGGGTACCAGACATCCACAGCCCATCCTCCCTGGGTTCTGAATGAATTTAAAGATAGACACAGGAGTGGGGCAACTGGGTGGCTCAGTCGGTTAAGCGTCAGGCTCCTGATTTCGGCTCAGGTCATAATGTCTCAGTTGTGGGATCAAGTCCTGAGTCGGGCTCCATGCTCAGTGTGGAATCTGCCTCAGAGTCTCTCTCTCCCAGTCTCCCCCACCCTCTCTCTCTCTCAAAATAAATAAATAAATAAATAAATAAATAAATAAATAAATAAAAACTTAAAAAATACAGATACACGAGAGAGAGAGAAAATTCAAAACCCTCTGTTTAATCATTCACAAAACTGGATTAGAGAAAGTATCTTGGACTTGAGGCCATATTAGGCTTCCTGCCTTCTCTTCTCTGCACCAGCACACACAGCAGCTAGATGGTCATGGCCTCCTTCCTTCAGACTCCACGCAGGTCCCCAGGGCCAGGGCTATCCTCCAGGGATGACCACATAGGACCACTGGCCAGGCCCATCCCCCAAACGAGCCAAGAAGAAGGGGGCTAAGAGAAATAGGACCCTAGGCTCCCAGACCGTCACCATCCCACCCATCAGAAAACTCTCCATCTCCTAGGATAAGAGCCACTGAAAGAGCCTCCCCCCGCCCCCCACCCCTCCATGTTTTTAAGACAGTCAAGTCTCCTTTCTTATGGCCTGGCAGTAACACGGGGTAAGTGGAGAGATGTCCCTTGTCAGATATATTATCTGTAATTATCACAACCTCCCCCATGAGGCAGCGAGGAAGGAACCGCTACATGGGGGAAATGGAGTACAGGAAGAAGACTGAGCCAGCATCCATGCCTCTATCTGTTGGTGTACATCCCACGGGGTTCCAGAGGGTTTCCCAGAAACAGGTGAGTGATGTCCCACCAGCCCCACGAATCTTGGGTGACTGGCCCTGCCACAGAGGTGTGGCACAGCTACGGGCAGAGAAGGCAGCCTGAGAAGTGAGCAATGCCTGGCTCTCTCCACTCAGAAGCCCATGGTGCCCCCATGGACATTTCAGCTCCTGTCCACCTGGCAATCCACACCAGGCGGCACAGAAGCCACAGCAGAGTCAGGAGGGTTTCCCTCCCACCAGCTCAGCCTCCTACTTCTTTTCATCCAAGCTCCAGTCATGAGGCAAGCTCGTGGAGGAGGCAGAGCCACATAACCTATATCCACTCACATAAGTTTAGGGCTACTCTCTATCTTGCTGCCCCAATGACTGGTGATAGAGGATGCTCCAACTCCCTGAAGACAGAGCTGGTGAAAGTGCTTGACCCTCCATTTGGAGAAACTGCTGGTGGATGGAGAGACCTGTCCTCTCTGTTCTGGGCACATCGCTGGGTTACATTCCCCAGCCTCCTCTTAGAGGGTGGTGGGGTCATGCAACTGGGTTCTTGCCTGAAAAGTTCTAGCCACTTCCAGGCTTGGTTCATAAAAGCTACCTCTCTCTCCTCACTCCTGCCCCCCATTGCTCCACCTTCCATTATCTTGTCTCTCAAAGGACTGTCTTTGAACCAGCAGCATCAGCATCACCTGGGAGTTGGTAAGAAATGCAGTATCTCAGGCCCCACTCCAGGCCTACTAAATCCAAATCTGCATTTTTTTTTTCAAGATCCCCCGGTGATTTGTATGCACGTTAAGGTGTGAGAATCACTGCTCCATTGTCTTTCCCATCCACCAGCCAGCTGAAAGCATAGGATTCCAAGAGAAATGGAACACAATAAAAGGAGCCTGGCTCCCTGAATGACCATGACCATGAGGAAAGGCCACCCACCCAATAGGAACACTTATTTTGGCTTTAAGTTAACAAGGAATAAACTGTTATGGGGTTATTAAGCCACTGAAATTGTGAAGTTTATTTCCGCAGCTAGCATTATTGTTTTGGCACCCCTGTAGAGCCCTTACTTCCTCCCAGTCCCTTTATTTAAGGGGCTAAAGACAAAAAAATGATAGTTACTAAGCAAAGCAGCAAGACACGCCAAATAGGGACATCACTAAGAGCAGTGTCCTAGTGTAAACAGAAGCTGAAAGAAAGGAGAAAAGGAAAACCATGCACTCTGAGCATGAATTCTCAAAAAAGCAAGAAATATCTTGGATCTTCATTAAGATCACTTGTCCTCGGTGGGCCAGAGCTGGGTGGGGTCAAGGTCACAATACCAAACACCCCCCACGACCATCCTGGCCCCTCATGTCTTATCTGGGTGACTTGATACACATGCCGCAGCCTTTAGACTGGACAGAAAGGGATGTGTTTTGGTGCACGGCTCAGAGAAATAGACAAGACCATTGAAAAAATAATAATAATAAAGGGCAAAAAAAATGATGCCTGCCCAGCCCACCACTCGCAGCGCACCTACCTGCAAAGGAGAGAAGGGTGCAGGCCAGAAAGGTACAGCAGGAGGGAGTCCTGCTCAGGAATGTCTTGGTGAAAAACTGGAGGAATGAGCAGCGCTGCTCTGCAGTCCAAGTGACAGAAGGGGACATGGGGAAAAGTCAGCATCAGCAGGTGGCACCCCCCACAGGAGGGCAGGGGTACTGCAGCACTGGGTAGAGGACTCAGTAGCAGCTGTGCTGGAACTCTCCGACGGCTTGCGGGAGTGCACTGCCCCGACGAGTCCAGAAAGGGCTCCTTTCCGACATGAAACACCCAGGGCAACTGATCTTACTACTCATGACTAGGGAGAGCCTTCTGAGGGCACACGGAGGCCCAAAAGTCAAGCAGGTAGAGGCTCAGGGGACACAAGATTTAGATCCTGGTTTGATGACCTATAGCTGCTGTGATTACCATAAACTCAGGGGCTTACTAGGACACAGATTTATTCTTACATGGTTCTGGAGATCAGAAGCCTAAAAGGAAGGTGTTGGTAGAGCTTCTTGCATTCCAGAGGCTTGAGAAGATAATCGGTTTCCTCGTCTTGTCCAGCTTTAGAGGCTGCCTACATGCCCTGGCTCCTGGCCCCTTCCTCCATCTCCAGAGGACCTCACTCCAACCTCAAGCTCCATTGTCACCTCTCCTATCTCTGACTTTGACCCTCCTGCCTCCCTCTTGGAAGGACTCTTACACACTGGGTCACCACCACCACCACCAGAGAATCCAAAATAATCTCCCTATTGCAATATCCTTAACTGAATCGCATCTGCAAATCCCTTTTGCCCCATAAGGTAACATGCAGAGGTTCCAGGGACGAGGACATGGTCATCTTTGGAGGACCATTACTCTGCCTCACTCATATCAACATGAACACATACGGATTCCCAAGTCAGTGGCCCAGAGATACAGGGATGACAGGCCCATTCAGAGCCGGCTGGCGGACGTGTCTAAGGGGCAGGCACCCTGGGGGCATCTGAGCACTCGTGGGAGTGTAGACGATCCCTTGCACCATCAGATCCTCTCATCACCAAAGCCTCAGAAGGGGAGCATGAGGTGAATGTAAAAGGTGAGGTCCTATCATTTCGCCCTCAATTTGGACAAAAAATGAAAAAGGTTTGGGGCTACAAGTAGGGGAGGTCCGCCCTTCAGCTGTGCAAACTCACCAGGGCTGCCGGCCAGTGTGAACATCCCCGTCACACACTGCTCCCCGCGTGGATACCCCCTCCAGGTTAATCAGATGGAAGACCCAAAAACTGCCCCTGTGGTTTGGCCACCCAATCTCCGAACTCCCTCCCTGCATTTGGGGAACTCCCCCCACTTTGAAGCAGAACCTCCCTTCCCCTACGGAAACAGAAAAGGCCAGACGCCCTCTTTCCCAGCCTGCTCTGCAGCTAAGATTCAGGCACACGTTCTGGGTTCCACCAAGCCGGTGCACCTGACTCCAGCTTCTGAACTAGAAGCCAGTGAGTCAATGATCCAGGGTTCGGGGGCCCAGACTGAGAGAGTCCACTACAGAGAGGGTAGAAGCAGTGGAGGACGATATTTCCGAGTGGCAGAGGTGGCAAAATCACAGTAGACCAAACAGGATCCAGCCTCATGCATCCGAAACGACAGCTCCGGAGTAGAGCACAGTTGTGATTACATCACAGAGAGAAGGGTGAGGAACTCAGCCAGGTGGGTCAGGGCGTCTTCCAGGCGTGAGCTACCCAGAGGCAGGGTAGAAAGAATGCAAGCACATGAAACGTCCCCAGCCAGGGAGCGCAGGATGAGCCCCGATGGTGGGATCTGGCTAGCTTTCCACCCTGCGTGCACCTGCACGAACTCCAGCTCCTAGCAATCCTCCACGTGTATTGCTCAAAGTCCCCAAGGCAGGTGCTCACTGGTGACTGAATTAAGGATGCCAATCCCCCTGTCCTCACTGCACTTCCAGCACAGAGCTCTCAAACGGCGCTGACTGTCAGCTGTGGCTTCTCAGGGCTTGGGCAGGTCCTTGCCAGCATCTCTCTGCTGAGGTACACCCTCAGGGGACACACAACCCAAGTCAATAAGGTTCAAGAGACAGTTCCTCCTACAAGCTTACATGTTTTCCCCTCCTCCATCAGGGTGCAGGCTCACCCAGCACCATTGCCCCCTGAATTCCACTTGGCATCATCCTCTGTGACAGATTTTTCTCCTCCACTGTGGCCCTGCAGTCACCCCCTACAACAGGCACCCTCCTGTCTGCAGGGCACACCTGAACATTCTCGTACCCTAACCGCACACGGCTCAGTTTTCTCTCTCCCAGCACCCCTTCCCCAGGAATATCCTCAGTCACGTTAGTGTAGATCACTGGACGTGAAGAGACCCTAGAAGGTTTACAGCTTAAATCTCCACGGCAAGGTCTATGTGAGCCTCTCCTCTTTCCCCGTCGGGATTCCTTTCGTGGATGTGTGCCTGGTGGTAATTTGGGACAGCATTTCCAAGAGTGGGAATAGCATGTGCAAAGGCCCAGATGCTGAAAGCCAGAACACTCAGCCATGCAAGCATAGTGTCTTTGAGGAGAGTGGGACCTCGAGCCACCCCCACCATATCCACCTTACAGAGGTCTGGCCACATCCTCTGCAAAAGAAGGAAGCCCTATCTCTGACCGGAGCCCAGGCCTGCCGTTTTAGAGATGGTTAAGGCATGAGAACCCTCATCTACCAGCAGTTCAGTGGGACGCTCTTTGATCAAAGGTCGGCTTAATTAATATCATCCCGGGGCTGTCAGTTTTCCGGAGATCAAAAATAAGCCAGTCACTATGCCAAGATCAGCCAGAAACAAGTAAGAGGAAGACTGTAAATATATTCTTTTCCCTTCTCCTTTTTTTCTCCCCAAAATCCACTGATGCGATAAGGAACATAAAACAGCATTAGTATCCTCATAGTTATTATACATAGCACCGAAAATCGTGGAGTTAAACCAGGAAGTACTCTCTGGCTGGCCATAAATTTTGTATTTTTCCCCTCCGTGCATAATAATGCCTTGAGACGTGCCCCGTTATTGACGTGTCTGCAACACGGATCCCCTTTTTGTAGGCAAAACGCTCCTCCTTAGCAGATGGCGGCTATTGTGTTTACACATGAGCACCTCAGGATTGCGTTTCCTCACGTCGGCAGTAAAAAGAAAGCCCTAATTGAGTTTTTAATGGCTTTGCACATTGTTCATTAAGATTACATGAGTGTGCTCACGCGACTGGCAGCTGAGGGCCTGGAGCTCCGAGAGCTCCGAGCTGTCCCTGCAGACAGGTGGCCCCGCCAGCTTCCAGCACCAGCCCCGACGTGAAGGAAGTAGATGGCAGCAGGGACCCAAACGCCAGGCCAAGCTGAGGCAGCTCATGGAGCAAGGGCTGGCCGTGCAGCCGGGAGGGGTGGCTTTCAGGACCACTGCTATGGTTTCTTAGTTGTGTGACTTTGAGCCCGTCAATAAAACTCGCTGGGCCTCAGTGTTCCCATCTAGAAAATGGGATAATGAAAGCTTACAGGTCAAACTTTGACTGTTTTCAGTGAATCTTAAATGAAAAATTGGACTTGACTCAGTAAATGTTAGTAAGAAATGGCCAGCAGCAGAGGTCCGTGTGCCCAGTGCCATTGATGTTGAATGTTACTCATGTTTATGGAGAACTTAGCATGTGCCAGGCACTGATCTAAGCATCTTTTAGCATCCCAGTGAGGGGGTGCCATGCTATCCCTCTTTTAAAGCCAGGAACACAGAGGAAGAGGAAGTTGTTTGCCTACACAGCTGTCATCCACTCCACGGTAAGCAGAGTAACAGCCTCCCAAAGATGTCCACGTTCTGGCCTCCAGAACCTGTGAAAATGTTACCTTAACATAGCAAAGGAGGATTAAAGTTGCAGGTAAAAATAAGGCTGCCAATCTGAGGACCCTAAGACGGGGTGGATTATTCTGTACAAGAGAGACAGAAGAGGCAGGCTCAGAGAGGGATTTGAAGATGCTATGCTGCTGGCATCGAAAATGAAGGGAGGAGCCATGAGCCAAGAAATCCAGGAACTTCCCGGAAAAGGCAAGAAAACAGATTGTCATCCTAGGGCCTCCAGGAATGGACAGAGACCTGCAGACACCTTGATTTTTGCCCAGTGCAACCCATCTAGGTTCTCTGACCTCCTCAACTACACAATAAAAAAAATCTGTGTTACTTTTAGCCACTAAAGTTGCGATGATTTGTTATAGCAACAATAGGAAACTAATACGCACTGCAGACTTCCCTGCTTCTGGGTTTCTGCTCAGGTGATGCTGTACCTGAAAACCACACAGCCCAGCCCAGCCCAGCCGTGGTCCTTCACTAAACTAAGTAAATGCCACTTACTGTCGGTGGCTTTCACTAATGCCCAGAGAATACTTATTCCCGCGCTGCTGATCCTATCTATTCTGGGCAAGGCTACATTTAGAAGTCCTGAATGTTGACGTTTAGCCATCTGGTCACAATATAAAGAGCAAGGGAGCACCAAAATATCCAAAGACACAAATAAAGTAAGAAAATGCATGTGGAAAAGCAGCACATTTCTACCAACAGTATCGTGAAAACCAACCGTCAGTAAAAGGCACTCGTAAACACAACAGTTTAAATAGCAAGAATAACAAACATATCACTCAACATCATCCATATTATCAATGAAAGCAATCTAATTATCGTGTGTCAAAAAAAAGGAAAGACATTTGCTTCTTTTCTAATACACCAGAAAATAGGGAGGAGGGATTAATTACGGATTAATGGATACATAGTATCTATTTAAAACAAGGAAAATACCTCCTGAAGTTTCAAAGGAACTGAGCATTGTGAACACTCTGCCAGTCAATTTGTGTGAACAAGTAATAACTATTTCTGTAATCATTCATTCAGACCAGTAAGTTGGGGTTTCAGCATTTCATATGCAAATTTGTTAAGGCAATTTTCCAAGAAACAGCTATCTGATAACCCACGTAGGTGTGGATGATGTAGTTTAAGAACAGAATTAAACCCAGGCAATTGGGTTTGAAGGTGCTACTGGAAGGGGGTCTGTCCAACGGGCGTGTCTTCCCAAAGACCAGGCACATGGGCTGCCTCCACTCCTTCCCCATTCCTGAGAAAACCATGAAAAGCGGAGGGGAAGAGGGAGAGAGAAAGAGTAGCAAGGGAGGGAGAGAAGGCAGAAGGAAGGAAAGAAGAAGAAAGCAGAGGAGTACACAGCAGGGAAGATGAGGAAGGAGGGGCAGAGGGAGGTGGTACGGAAGCAGAAATACAGGTGAGGGAAAGAACAATGAAGAGGGAGAGAGGGGAGGATGGCATAAAGATGGCGCGACAAAGCAGAAGATAATCGAAGCCGCGTGCCACCCCTTAATTCCCATCCCCTTCACTCCCCAAATAAAAACAAAAGCCTTCCACCCAACATTCCCCTTCTAGACCTTACCATGATCCTGTGATGAGAACAGGCCCACCAACAACCCTGCGGGGCACTCCAGGACCTGGGCTAACCCCTTCACAACTTCACAGCTCACCTCCCCCTTCATAGCTCAACATCCCAGCAGGAAAAATCAATGTTATCGTCGGGAGGACAGTGGAACCCTGAGCGGGACCCAACTGAGAACTCTGCTACGCCCAACAGGAATGGTGCGTGAGACATAAGGCCTGTTCTAGTCGCTCCTTGATGTGGGAAACAGCACAACTCTTTGGGCAAGGTCAAGACAGAACTGAAGGGCAGATAATGGCACTCCCCCTTCAGACACCCAACCCCTCCTGTGCACCTGTTTCAGTCACACAGAGCCTCTGGGAGCAGGGGAGCCAAGAATTCTCGCTCCAGTTCCTCACCTGCAGCAGAGATGGGCTGCTAGCAAAGCCTATGTTTCCCAAGTTTCATAGTCACAGGACTAGTTAGTGGTGGGCAAGGAGTTAGGACCGGCTTGGATTTTCCATCTAGGCTCCTTCTGGAGTGAGGGTGGAAGAGGAAAGACCCTTCTCCTTGGGTCTTGTTTCTGGAGAAACCCAGTGATTTTTATGTCCCCCCAAGAGCTCCTTCCCCTGAGTCATGCCCGCTCATTAATAATAACGGCAAGAGCAAACACGCACTCTCCCATGTTACTTAAGTGTGTTCAATTCTAATACCAGCCCTGTCAGTGGGTGCTGTTGTCATCCTTCTCATACAAGTGAAGAAACTGGGGCACAGAGAGATTAGGTAACTCTCCCAAAGCCACCCAGCTATAGGAGCAGAGCCAAGATTCAAATGCAGGAAATCCTGCTCATCATTCAGCTCTCAGGCTCCTGCACACAAGCGGGGGTGCTGTGTTCAGAGGCAAGGAGGGAGCTCAGGCTCCCCGGGGTTAGCCGGCCGTGCCCCAGAGAGCAGGGCGCAGACAGCAAGAGGGGCAAAGAAGCGGGAGGAAAGAACAAAAAGGAAATCAGTTGTCAGGCTGCTGCCATATTAAGAGTAGCAAGAACAACAGGGCTGCCCGGAACATCGTCAGACCCCAAACTGTTCCTGACATTCATTGGGCTGAGTCCTTTGCTTCTGCAGCTCTAAATCTCTTAAATTGAAATGACATGGAACTAAAATATATATTTCTTTTAAATCTCCAAACTCTTCACACATCCATTGGCATGATAATATTTTGATTAGTTACATTTATGCTCCAATTACACTCACAGAATGTTCAACTGTGCCTTATATATAGCATGTTTGCCATGCTCCATGGAAAATACGGGATTATTACCCTCGTATATTTGCAATGGGAAAAGACACAAATGGAAGTGGAGAGGAAGAAAAAAAAAAAAAAAAAGCAAAGCGAAGAGATGACTAAGCCTGTTAAAATAGTGCTGTCTTGCCTTCACGTTACTAAATTGGGTCACTGCTATTATTTCCCAAGCTTTAAAATACCAGGGCTTGGAGAAGCATGCAGTATTCAAGCCTACCTTCCCTCACCTGACACTTCTACCTCCCCTCCTAACAACAGGGTCTGACCCGGACAGCAACCTGATCATGCACCCACTGAGTGGCAAGGTCAACAGTGGGGGAAGGTCTGTGGTTTTGTGCCTTTTTTCTGGAGAGAGTGTCCATCTCTTTCTCAAGGAGGTCCTTAACCCTGTCCATCATAAATATATAAATAAAAGTTAAGAGCCCTCGGAGCGCTGCAAAATGCCTGCACTGGCGACCCCAGGATAGACTTCTCACCGTGAGCGCTGGCTAGATGCCATCACGTTCTTTTGCTCCCCACCGGCAGACCACGTCGGGGTTGTCTGGGTCAGGGTATGACCCTCTCAAATGCTGCTATCAGATGGGCCCCTCCCTCTGTCCCACAGAGATGTGGGCTGTCCGCACCCCAACTCCACAGCACCCTCCCCTCAAATCCTCTGCCACCGGGGCCTCCTTTTCCACTTGTTCTCCCTGCCACAGCCTCCCTAAGTCAGCTCACTTGTAGAGCTGACTCACTCTATGCCTCCGTTTCCCCGTCTGGATCCGTGCGTGAAAGTTAACCCCTCCACTGATTTCCTCACAAAGTCCGCTGGAACCAGGCTGTTTACAAACTGAATGAAATCAGTTCTAACCTCAGATGTTACCTACACACCCACGATGTGTCCGGTGCTTTGCAGAGAAACAGCCGTCAGCACGACAGTCTTTGCCCCTGGGGCCAATTACAGACAAGTAAGAGGCTGTGAGGAGATGTGGGGAGTTCTGGGATAAGGGTGTGGACATGGAGAGAGATCTAAAACAAATTTGATTTTGGAGGCTGGGGAAGGTATAAAAAGAAAAACAACTTCCCGGAGCAAATACACTCTACACTGAGGCCTACGTTATTCGGGAGCCAGACAGGTAGAGAAGGAGTGGCCAAATGGTCCCTGCAGATGAAATAGCCTATTTCAAAGTCAAGAAGACAAAGACCATCTCTAACCCATGGAGATATGATAACAAAATATAGATACAGAGCAAGCACCTTACAGACCACCTCTCTAGCCTCCCATCCTTGTTTTATAGACAAAGAACTTGACCTACAGAGAGGTTCGCAGTGACTTGCTCAAGGTCACACAGCCAACAGGTGTCAGGGCCAAGAATCAGATATAGGTGCACCTGACTCCAAGGTCAGCGCTATCTCCTCTGAAACAGTGGTTCTCAGATTGCAGCACGCATCAGAAATCACTCGGAAAGCTTACTGAAAGATTGCTGGATCCCACCCCCAGTGGGTTTGGGATGGGGCCAAGAATTTGCACTTCTAACAACTTTCTAAAAGAAACTGATGCAGCTGATCCCTGGGCCACACTCAGAGAACCACTGGTCTACCTGGGTCTCTACCTGCCCTCATGGGCCTGAGATCCACACACTGGGGCCGAACGACAAGCAGTACCGCCCCGCTCTCCCTCTGGGGCAGGCAATGATGCTAACCTGCTGGCAGGGGTTCCCTCCGACCCTGGGCCACATGCTGTCCCCCTCTCTCAGGAGCAGGAGGGCTCCAGCCACAGCCCATCCACCGTGAGGCTTGTCTCTGCTGCCCCACCTCAGCAAGGCCTCTCCTCTGAAACCCCCCCTTCAATCACTGCCAATCACTGTGAACATCATCAGCCACTTACTGACTCCCCCAAAGGTACTAGGGTCTGCATAGAAAGTAGCACAATAATTATTCCTCCTCTTTCACCATCCTCTAAGGAGATACAAGAGCTTGACGGCTGTTATCCAATTAATCCTGACAGCATTTGTTTTTTTAATGTAAAGGTATTTCTTTCATCTAAGATGGGAAAAGCGATTTCCTTTTCTGAGGTGACTCATTCTCACCTCATTCCTTGCCCTTTCCTTGCCCTCATTCGGCAAGGAAAGGCCAAGAAACGCAGCCAATGACCCCTAGGGTTGTTTCTTGCCTCTTTCTACCGCAGGGACAGTGGAGTACTGGAGAACACGGACTCTGGGCTCCGACTGCCTTATCAAATCCCAGCTCTCCCAGCTACCAGCTGTGTGACCCTGGGAAAGTTACTTAAACCTCTCTGAGCTATAAAATGAGAGTGGTAATGGGAATAATGGTACCTGCCTGGGAAGTTTGTTATGAGAACTTGATGTGTTTATGTAAGTTAAGTGCTTAGAACAGTGCCCGGCACATCGTGAGATCTATGTAAATGTTAGCTGTCAAGGTCAGCTTCAGCGGCAGCACCCTGACCCCTCTCGTAGATCTCTGACTAATGGAGAGTGAGACAGGTGGCCCTACAAACCAGCAGGATAAGGTAGGCCCCAGGGTCACTCTCCACACGGGATGACTCCGGGAGGCACCAGGGAGGCATGGCTGTTTGCAGTTTACCCCAAGGAGCAGCCCTCTTTGTCAGTGGTTCTCCAAATGTGGTCCCCCAACCTGCTACAGTGGCATCACCTGGGAACCTGACAGAGAAGCAAATATCTCAGGCCCCACCCCAGACGTCCTGGAGCACAGTTCCGGAGTGGCACCCAGCCAGGGATGGGACCCAGCCGGGGATGCTCGAGTTTGAGAAGTACTTTTCCTGCAAACAGATTTCCAGGGCCTCAGCCTATGTGGGGAGGCATGTGCTAGTTCCTGTGCACGGGGTGTTGCCTACGTTCCCCATTAAAGGACAGGTCATCCAGGGGAGTCACAACACTGTACCGTGGGTCCAGAGCCCGTGCTCTTGACCGCAGCCCTCAACCACCCTGCGTGAACCCGCCTTTCCATTCCCACTTCCAGGAAGACCTGTGAGCACCACCCCTCGTGGGCCAGCCTGGGAGGGGTACTCATAGCCCCGAGAGGGGATGCAGCTGCCTCTGCGTGTCACAAGACAGAGAAAATTCTGTCTCGTACAAACAGACATACAGTCTCCCAGTTCCACTTGTAACCTTGAAGCCACCTGCATGTCCCCGTGGCTGTCAACTGGGGTATCTTAAAATCATGCCCCGGGACCCCCTGATATTCTTCAATGCCTTCATACTGACTGCTCATTCTCCTCTCACCCTTCCCTCCTCAGCTGGTTTCCAACCCTGTCACAGCTGCAGGTCTGATTTCCTACTTCCGTCTTCCATGTGTCCCAGGACCAGCTCCAGACTCCTTCCCTGGTCCCGCTTCTCCTGCCAGACTCCACTTCGGACTTTGCACTCCTTGACCACAATGCAAACAGCCCTCTGCCCAGGTTACCCTTCCTACCACAGTGGTCCTCCCCCTGCAGTCCAGAGGATTCTATACTCCACGCTGCCAAGGAGGAAGACCCTGGCAGCTCCACTCCAGCTCAGCCTTGACTTCCCCGTGGGCCCTGGACACAGATGGAAAGACAGAGTAGCATGAGCTGAAACAAGGAAGCTAAGGGGGGGCTCTAGGAATGAAAGCTGCCAAGGGGGGCAGGAGTTCTGTATTCCTTTGCCAGGGCTGTAGTAACAAAGTACCACCAACAGAGTGGCTCCCACAACAGAAATTCCCCGTCTCACAGTCCTAAAAGCTGCAGTCTAAGACTGAGGTGTTGGCAGGACCGGCTCCTTCTGAGGGCTGTGAGGGAGGACCCATGCCATGGCTCTCCCCTAGCTTCTGGTGCCTTGCCTGGTAGAAGCATCCCCTCGACCTCTGCCTTCAGATTCACCTGGCTTTCTCCCTCTTTGTGCATCTGACTCCTAATTTCCTCTTCACAAAGACACCGGTCAGATTGGATGAGGGGCCCACCTACTCCAGTAGGGCTCTTCTTAACTCATCACATCGGCAATGGCCCCATTTCCAAATCAAGTCACATTCTGAGGTACTGGAGGGTTAGAACTTCAACGTGTGGAGGCAGGCTGGCAGATACAGTTCAGCCTAGAACAAGCTTCCTAGAGCCTTACTGTGCTTGGGGCCCAAAGAGGGGTCTAAGACCATCACTTAGGAGGGTTTCTGTAGAACTAATCAAACATCAAATTTGGAGACATGCTGTGGTATTAATTGTTTTTCATTATAAAGTGATACCTGGAGGAAAAAAAAAAAAAAAGGAAAGTAGAACCAAGTGGAAAAATTACCCACTATAGAAAGACAACCACAGGAGCATCCCCGGTGTGTCCTTATAGTCACACTTCCTGGCATGGGTTAGTCGCTTTCTATGGAATTGTGGCATTTAATTGAGCTTGGGACTTCACTTGGTAAACCCTTCCTGAAGGAGAGGCTTAATGAGGGATTGCAGCTTCTAGTGAGCTTGTCTGCACCAAAGCCACACCGGCAAGGCCGCTGGGAAAGGCCCCAGCACCCCATCCGTGGGATTCACCGTGCACTGATGTTGCCAGTTTGTTCTACAACAAATGTCTATCAAGCGGGTGATGCGCCAGGCACTGTTGTAGGCCCTGGGAATACAGCTGTGAACAAAACAGTCAAGATACTTCATCAGAGATGAGTTTGCTGAGATGAAAATTCGCCTCAAGAGCCTTGGAACAAGTTGAATAGGACTTCTGGAGGCGGCCCCCTCAGGGGTGCGCAGCAGCCTTTCATCCCACAATTTCCTCATTTTGAGTTCCTGATTTTTAGCTCATCTTTCTGTGCTCTGAAGTGCCTTTTCAGTGATTATTTCCCCAGGAAGAACCTATGAATGGCGTATTTTCTGAGCCCATGCATTTCTGACGCTGCGTCATTTTTACAGTGTAGGTCACGAGGCTGCAACTACATCTCCTGAGTCTCAAGCTATCCCCCTCTGAACAACACAGACTCAGGCTTCTCACACTTGGCTGATGGAACAAGGACAGTGGGCTGGTGCCTCGTCTCTCAGAGGCCCTGGCTTGGATAGCCCCCTGCTTGGGAAACAGCTAGATGGGCTCATTTCCCACCCTAATTCCTAATGTACAGAAGATTCTTTTGTCCTATGCATTCGTGCTTGGGAGCACAGTAGGACAATAAAGATGCAGGCCAACCCCAGTTCTGCCATTGCCTACATGCATCATGGGGCAAATTACTTAGACTAACCATGCCTTTGTTTCCCAATCTGTGAAATGGGGACAATGAAAATGCCAGCCTCCCAAGATCAGCATCAGTATTAACTGAGTTAATTTATGGAATGGCTCAGAAGACAGGCTGGCAGGCTTCTCCTATACAAGGCCAGATAAGCAACATTTTAGGCTTTACAGGCCATAGAGTTTGTCATGAGGACTCAACTCTACTGTTGGAGCATGAGAGCAACCACAGACGATAAACAAATGAGTCTGCACTCCAATAAAACTTGACAAAAACAGGTGGCAGAGGCAGCCCTTGAGCTGTAGTTTGCAGACCCCCGACTTAGAAGAGTGCCCAGCAAATACTAAGCTCTCAATAAATGTTAGCTGTTATTATTATGAGCTGTGATTAGATTCAGGAGGATGGTGGTTTGATGATCTCCTACACTGTCTGGTTCTCGGACACCATGGTGTACATGAAAAACCCCCATCCAGAGAGGCATCCCAGCCAACCTATGGCACTCTACTCATGAAAACTACACCTCCCAAGATGCAACTTGCCACCATAACTTCCTTGCTAATTTCTGCCTTGTTGTATTTGTGAGTTTCAGCCTCCAGCAAGACGCAAAAAGAAAGGGTAGGAAGAAAACAACAGAACTTTGAGAAAGCCCTATTCGTGCTATAAAGGGATATCTGTTCCATTTTAGGTTCTACTAGAGAGACGGAAGAATTAAAGCCCCATCTCACTTTTGCTGGGGGCACAGCATAAGTGCCTGATTTAATGTTTGTTTGCTTTTTGGGTGGATGGGAGAGCGCAGAGGGAGAGGGAGAGAGAGAATCTTAAGAAAGTTCTGATGCGGGGCTTGATCTCCCCACCCTGAGATCATGAAACCAGGAGTGTGATGCTTAGTCAACTGAGCCACCCAGGCACCCCTTAATGTTCTTCTTGACCATTCATTTAGCGTTATAGTTGGGGGATGATTCTCCCAGATTCTGTCAAAGAGATGCCTGTCTTACTTGCAAGAGGTCAGATTCCTAAAGGATCTTAGCATTTATTTCCACCCTGGACTCTGAGCATCCAGAGTAGTGTTGCTAGGCCCTGAGCTCTCCTTCATGCCCTCTGTCTCACTCCAAACATGTGGCTCCCAATTCTTTGTCCACTTTTCAGGACTGAGTTTTTCCTTCACCACTTACACCAATGGCCCTGCTGTTTTTAAGAAGAAATGAGACGTGATAAAATACTCATCTCACAGAGATCAATGTCTCTTATCAAGGCTCCAGCAGAAAAGGAGGGTCCATGCTGGATATGTCAAGCAGGTAGAGTTTTTGCACAACTGGACCTTTACATGACCATTAGAAGGCTGGGGGAAGAGTCATCAGGAAAGTTCTCTTTGGGAAACTCCTAAGTACAGGGATCATCGCAAGACTAGTGTTTTAATTCTGGCTGCTTATGGCCCCACAGTGGGTGCTCACCAAACTCAGGCACAACCCTGTGTCTGCTGATGGCTGACACCTCTACTTACGCCTGTCCTCAGTTGCTGGAGGCTTGTGGCTTCCCAGCTCTTGGGCCGTACAGATCTCTCACTGGTGGAATCCAGCTGGGATCCCACAGGCTAAGGAGTCTAGGAAAAGTAGTTCCCAGCCTTTGTGTCCCAGCTTGAAGGGCTGTGTATCAATAAGTAGTGGAGAACAGCAGGATGCAAGTTGGCACTTCTGATCAGTTTAGAGGCTGAAGCAAAAGCCCAGGCAAGAGACATTGGTGCCACTGTCATGGACCACTTCTCCCTCTTGCTCCAAGGACCCCTAACCTACTCTGAGGCTGGGCAGGAAAAGTGGACAGGACTGAGGACGGTGAGTATGTGGGACACACAGCACTATCCTGCCAGGTGTGAGTACAGGCCCCAGATGAGGTGGTTGCTTCTTGCTTGCTGGCCTTTGGGCAAGAAGGGCTCTGAGATGGATGGAGAACCAATGTTGAGTCAGATACCCTGGCTTTGAGCCCTTTCCACCATAATCTACCCATATGCAGGAGTTTCCCAGGGCTGTCCTAACAAATGACCACAGAGTAGGTGGCTTCAGGTGACAAAAATTCATTCTCTCTCAGTTCTGGGGGACAGGAGTCTGAAACGAAGGTGTCAAGCAGGGCTGCATGTTCTCCAAAGCCTCTAGGGCAGAATCCTCCCTGGCCTCTTCCAGCTTCCATTGGCCACATCACTCCAGTCTCTGCCTGTCTCCATGGGGCCTTCTCCTCTGTGTTTCAAAACTCCCTCTCCCTGTCTCTTACAGACACACCTATCATTGGATTTGGAGCCCATCCTAAACCCAGGATGATCTCCAGATCCTTAAGTACATCTAACAAAGAACCTTTTTTTTTTTTTTTTCCAAATAAGATTCAAACGTTCTGGGAGTTAGAACGTGAATATATCTTGTGGGAGGGGGGCATTATCAACCCACTACAACTACACTGAGTGACCTTGTGCATGTCACTTACCCTCAGGCTAAGGCCACATTTCTACACTGATAAAACAGGTAATGGGAGGAGAAGACCTAGCCAGCACAGTTACTGGTGCAGGGAAAGTCTGCATTAAAAATCTGCTGAATCTGAATCAGGCACCCACACCATGGCCACAGAGTGCACTCCCAGGACTGGTTAGGATGTGGAGATGGACTCTGTTCATGGAGAGCTAAGACAAAGGGTTAAAGCCCAATTCATATTGACGACCGTGCTCACTTGCCTCAGATGTATTTTCCAGGTCTAAAGCCAATGCTGTATGCAACAGCACCTGGTGCCTCCAGCCCTTCATTTATTAAATGGGCAGGGCAGATGGAATGATTTCCAGATTCCTTCCAGCTCTCACAGCCTAGGGTTTAAGGATTCCTATAAAAGTTTGGGCATTTGATCGACGACAAGGAACTAACTCAAGTGAAATACTACCCCCCCACACCCACAAGAGGAAAATCAGATTCAAGAGGGATCGCCTCTACCCAAAAGGGGTTTTCAATGCTTTTGCCCCACGTGGTTGACCACCCTGTCTCAGAACTCCCCGTCCTCCAGGCTGAACCCATTTTCTAACCACGGGACCCAGAACAAGCCCCTTTCCACCTTTTTTATTTTCTTTTATGCTTTTAAAGTGTCAGAAAATAGAGAAGCCTACAAAGAATAAAATAATAAACACCCTAAGCTCTACTATCCAGGGTTGGCCAGTGTTAACGTCTTGATGTATGTGCTTTGCCTTTTTATATAAAAAAAAAAAAAAATCGGGCGCCTGGGTGGCTCAGTCGTTAAGCGTCTGCCTTTGGCTCAGGTCATGATCGCAGGGTCCTGGGATCGAGTCCCACATCGGGCTCCCTGCTCGGCGGGAAGCCTGTTTCTCCCTCTCCCACTCCCCCTGCTTGTGCTCCTGCTCTCTCTCTCTCGGTCAAATAAATAAAATCTTTAAAAAAATCACTTTATTGTTATTGTGAAAATGATACACATTTTGAAGAACTGAAGAAACCACAGAAACATACAGAGATACAAGTTTCAAAAAAAAAAAAGTCCCAAGTCTCACCACCCAGAAATAGCTCTGGTTACCATATGGCAAACATCATAGTAAATACCTTACGATCTATATACAGAGACAGAAAGGATGGATGAGGGGTGGCTCGATGGACAGAAGAGCCAATAGATATACTACCAAATGTGGGTAAAAAAATATTACATGCTATTTAAAATTCCCTATGTGTCATTTATTTTGACTCGTCTTTTAACAGAAAAAGGAAAACAAAATTGAAAGACATCTAGACCTTCCAACGTTTCTTCACCATGAGATATTTGCCAAAAGATCCCTATAAGGTGAGGAATACAGATTGTGAAGAAAACATTAAGACTCTGGAGTAATTACTTTGTTTTTTAACTATTTATTTTAATTTTAGGGACTATTTAATTATGCCACGCTGTGAAAGAGAGCAGGATTTTTCTCCCACATTTCCTCTCAACTTCCCTCTCCCCATCTCCCAATTTCTCAGCTTTAATCGTTGGTGGCTCCCTCTGTGATGCTGCCTTCACATCCTGATCTATAACTAACTGTACTTGTCAGAGTTATTTATTGTTAATTCTACATTTCCACAGAGTTGCTGCTCATCATCAATCCTTATACCATAAGTTCTGAATTCACGAATCTTTTATTTTTATTCACTCTTAATTAGCTGGATTTTGTGATTCAATATTTTTTTTTCCCAAGATCTCATGGAAGTTATATTTATTCTGAGTATGTTTATTCTTAAGGACAATTGTTTGTGGGCTTTATATCCTGTGATATTCTTGGGCTGTCTTTTCTTGTTAAATCTATTGCACATTATTCCATTGTCTCCCCAAAATGGAATGCTGAAGCCAGCTTAGTTCTGTGTGCTTCTTCTAAAGGATGTTCCTCCTTTTTTGAATGTTTGGTAGAATTCCCCAGGGAATCCATCAGGCCCTGGACTCTTGTTTTTTGAGAGGTTTTTGATCACCGCTTCAATCTCATTACTGGTTATTGGCCTATTCAGGTTGTCAATTTCTTCCTGTTTCAGTCTTGATAGCTTATACGTTTCCAGGAAGGCCTCCATTTCATCCAGATTGCTCAGTTTATTGGCATAGAGTTGTTGATAATAATTTCTAATAATTGTTTCTATTTCCTTGGTGTTAGTCGTGATCTCTCCCTTTTCATTCATAATTTTATTCATTTGGGTCCTTTCTCTTTTCTTTTGGATAAGTCGGGCCAGTGGTTTATAGATCTTATTCTTTCAAAGAACCAACTTCTAGTTTCGTTGATTTGATCTACTGTTTCTGGTTTCTAATTCATTGATCTCTGCTCTAATTTTAATTATTTCTCTTCTA
>NW_027397100.1:4071466-4080177 GCF_003265705.2 Callorhinus ursinus | reverse complement strand
GTTGCTTTTTCTCTAGTTCTTTAAGGTGTAGAGTTAGTTGGTGAATTTGGAATTTTTCTATTTTTTTGAGTGAGGTTTGGATGGCTATGTATTTCCTCCTTAGGACCGCCTTTGCAGTATCCCATATGTTTTGGACCAATATATTTTCGTTCTCATTAATTTCCATGAATTGTTTAAGTTCTTCTTTGATTTCCTGGTTGACCCATTCTTGAGCAGAGTGGTCTTTAGCTTCCAAGTGTTTGAATTTCTGCCAAATGTCTTCTTATGATTGAATTCCAGTTTTAAAGCATTGTGGTCTGAGAATATGCAGGGAATAATCTCAATCTCTTGGTATCGGTTGAGACCTGATTTGTGACCCAGTATGTGGTCTATTCTGGAAAAAGTTCCATGTGCACTCGAGAAGAATGAGTATTCTGTTGTTCTAGGGTGGAATGTTCTGTATATATCTATGAGGTCCATCTGGTCCAGTGTATCATTCAAAGCTCTTGTTTCCTTGTTGATTTTCTGCTTAGATGATCTGTCCATTGCTGAGAGTGGAGTACTGAGATCTCCTACAATTAACGTATTGTTATCAATATGACTCTTTATTTTGGTTAACAGTTGGCTTGTGTAGATGGCTGCTCCCATGTTGGGGGCATAGATATTTACAATTGTTAGATTTTCTTGTTGGATAGACCCTTTAAGAATGATACAGTGTCCTTCTGTGTCTCTAATTACAGACGTTAATTTAAAATCTAATTTGTCTGATACAAGAATTGCTACCCCAGCTTTCTTTTGAGGTCTGCTGGCATGGAAGATGGAATGCCTATTCTAGTGAAGCTGTTTCAAATAAGAGAAACGGAAGAAAAACTTCCAAACTCTTTCTATGAGGCCAGCATTACCTTAATCCCCAAACCAGGCAAAGACCCCATCAAAAAAGGAGAATTTCAGACAGATATTCCTGATGAATATGGATTCCAAAATCCTCAACAAATTCCTAGCTAATAGGATCCAACAATACATTAAAAGGATCATCCACCACGACCAAGTGGGATTTATCCCCAGGATGCAAGGGTGGTTCAACATTCACAAATCAATCAATGTGATAGAACACATTAATAAGAGGAGGGAGAAGAACCATATAGTCCTCTCAATTGATGCAGAAAAAGCATTTGACAAAATACAACATCCTTTCCCGATTAAAACTCTTTATAGTGATAGAGGGAACATTCCTCAAGTTCATAAAATCCATCTAGGAAAAACCCACAGCAAATATCATCCTCAGTGGGGAAAAGCTGAGAGCCTTTCCCTTAAGATCAGGAACACGTCAAGGATGCCCACTCTCACCACTATTGTTCAACATAGTACTAGAAGTCCTGGTAAGAGCAATCGGACAACAAAAAGAAATAAAAGGTTTTCAAATTGGCAAAGAAGAAGTCAAACTCTCTTTTCGCAGATGACACGATACTTTATGTGGAAAACCCAAAAGACTCCATCCCCAAATTACTAGAACTCATACAGCAATTCAGTAATGTGGCAGGATACAAAATCAATGCACAGAAATCAGTTGCTTTCCTCTACACTAACAACACAAATGTAGAAAGAGAAATTAGAGAAACGATTCCATTTACAACAGCACCAAAAACCATAAGATACCTCGGAATAAACCTAACCAAAGAGGAAAAGGTTCTATACTCTAGGAACTACAGGACACTCATGAAAGAAACTGAAGAAGACACAAAAAGATGGAAAAACATTCCATGCTCATGGATCGGAAGAATAAACATTGTTAAAACGTCTATGCTACCCAGAGCAATCTATACCTTCAATGCCATCCTGATCGAAAGTCCAGTGACATTTTTCAAAGTGCTGGAACAAACAATCCTAAAATTTGTATGGTGGGGGCCTGGGTGGCTCAGTCGTTAAGCATCTGCCTTCACCTCAGGTCATGATCCCGGGGTCCTGGGATCAAGCCCCGCATCGGGCTCCCAGCTCCGCGGGAAGCCTGCTTCTCCTTCTCCCACTCCCCCTGCTTGTGTTCCTTCTCTCGCTGTGTCTCTCTGTCAAATAAATAAATAAAATCTTTAAAAAATAGAAATAAAAAAGAAATTTGTATGGAATCAGAAAAGACCCCAAATCGCCAAGGAAATGTTGAAAAAGAAAAACAAAGCTGGGGGCATCTCGTTGCCCGATTTCAAGCTATATTACAAAGCTGTGATCACCAAGACAGCATGGTACTGGCACAAAAACAGACATATAGACCAGTGGAACAGAATAGAGAACCCAGATATGGACTCTCAACTCTATGGTCAAATAATCTTTGACAAAGCAGGAAAAAACATGCAATAGAAAAAATACAATCTCTTCAATAAATGGTGCCGGGAAAACTGGACAGCCACATGCAGAAGAATGAAACTCTACAATTCTCTAACACCATACACAAAGATAAACTCGAAGTGGATGAAAGACCTCAAAGTGAGGCAGGAATCCATTAAAATCCTAGAGGAGAACATAGGCAGTAACCTCTTTGACATCGCCCACAGCAACTTCTTTCAAGATACATCTCCAAAAGCTAGTGAAACAAAAGCAAAAATGAACTTTTGGGACTTCATCAAGATAAAAAGCTTCTGCACAGCAAAGGAAACAGTCAACAAAACAAAGAGGCAACCCACAGAATGGGAGAAGATATTTGCAAATGACACTACAGATAAAGGACTGGTATCCAAGATCTATAAAGAACGTCTCAAACTCAACACCCAAAAAACAAATAATCAAGTCAAAAAGTGGGCAGAAAATATGAAAAGACACTTCTCCGAAGAAGACATACAAATGGCTAACAGACACATGAAAAAATGTTCATCATCATTAGCCATCAGGGAAATTCAAATCAAAACCACACTGAGATACCACCGTACACCAGTTAGAATGGCAATAATGGACAGGGAAAGAAACTACAAATGTTGGAGAGGTTGTGGAGAAAGGGGAACCCTCTTACACTGTTGGTGGGAATGCAAGCTGGTACAGCCACTTTGGAAAACAGTGTGGAGGTTCCTCAAAAATTTAAAAATAGAGCTACCCTATGACCCAGCAATTGCACTCCTGGATATTTACCCCAAAGACACAGATGTAGTGAAAAGAAGGGCCATATGCACCCCAATGTTCATAGCAGCAATGTCCGCAATAGCCAAACTGTGGAAAGAGCCGAGATGCCCTTCAACAGATGAATGGATAAAGAAGATGTGGTCCATATATACAATGGAATATTACTCAGCCATCAGAAAGGATGAATACCCAACTTTTGCATCAACATGGATGGGACTGGAGGAGATGATGCTAAGTGAAATAAGTCAAGCAGAGAAAGTCAATTATCATATGGTTTCACTTATTTGTGGAACATAAGGAATAGCGTGGAGGACACAAGGAGAAGGAAGGGAAAAATTGGAGGGAGAGATGAACCATGAGAGACTATGGACTCGGAGAAACAAACTGAGGTCGTTAGATGGGAGGGGCTTGGGGGGAGGGGTTAGCCTGGTGATGGGTATCAAAGAGGGCACGTACTGCATGGAACACTGGGTGTTATATGAAAACAATGGATCGTGGATCACTACTTCAAAAACTAATGATGTATTTTATGGTGACTATCATAATAAAATTTAAAAAAATAATAATAAAGAATGTTCCTGAGTCTGAAAACTGGGGAACTTCTCTCTTTACCCAAAGGTTTAAGAGCTTCACCAGCATATACGTTGACAGTCAACATTCTATACCAAATTTTCCAGGAACTCATTTTTTTTTTTTTACTGTGGTAACATATAGAACATAAAATTTTCCATTTTACCCATTTGTAAGGTTGTAATTCAGTGTCATTACACTCACAATACTGTGCAGCCATCACCACCATCCATTTCCAAAATTTGTTCCTCACCCTAAAGTGAAATTCTGTAACCACTAGGTGGTAACACCCCATTATAGATTATAAGTGTAATCCTATAATAAAAAAAAAAAAAAAAAAAAAACCACACACACACACACACACACACACACCAAAACTAGACAATAAAAAGTGTTAGGGAGATGTGGACAGATCAGAATCCTCATACACTGCTGACGGGTAGGAAAGACAATGCTGCCACTTGCAACACATCATCTTCCGAGCTGCAAATTTAGTGATGCATTCATCTCAGGAAAGTTTTTCTATTCAGAAGCAGAATAGCTAATGCCACTCTTCTGAATCACAGCTCTGCTATATATACTAACTGCGAACTTAGGTAAGTGACTTGTTAGAACTTAATTTCTTCATCTATAATTTGAGAATACTAATGGTATTGATCTCAGACTCTTGTGAAAAATTAAGACATGTAAACCTCTATAATGAAGCATCTCATGCACAGTCAATTCAAAAATGATTTGTTCTTATTATGTTAAACTAATCTATGTGATCTATTTGAATAAACCATGTTTTATATATATACATAAACCTAAACATCTATGCCTTTGAATAAATTTTTAATTCGTTTCCTTCTAACTACCTTTATATTCATCTTCCATGGACTATTTCCATCACTCACCTGCATTCATATGCTTGTCAAGACATTCCTCCTTATGTCTGTTTCCAGCAGTGTATGTTCTATTTTGCTTTTCTTTTTTTTCCCCATTCCTAATTTATCTAGGGGCTCTTTAATACTAGGAATGGTATTTTAGGCCTCCACGTGTTTCCTTTTGTCCCCTTTAATCCCTTCCTGTAAATTGATCACCCCATCCTTGAACTCTTCCCTTACTGTCTTTGTGCTCCCATCAGGTTGTTCCATACGGGAAAGCAATTGTGAACAATTTACTTCTCCTTAATTAATACCTCTTGCTAGGTTGTAAATACTGCTCTTGCACGGTACAGACCCGTTTCTGTGTGTTCTTCTATGCCTTCCATTTATTTATTTAGATTATTTTACTTTTTTTTTTTTTTTTTTTTTTTTTTTACTATGCTCAAAAGTTGCTGTGCCCTTTCTTTCCTTCTGGCTCTGCTTGGGCAGCTCTGTCCTGACATTCTATTTGCCAGGATATATAGCAAATGTGACACTTGTCTCTCTTCCCATATAGCGGGGAACAGTTTGTTTTCCCCTCGATGCTCAAATTTGAAGATTGAGTATTCTTTGTGCTGCCTGATTTTTGTAACCTAATGGACCAGTGACGGGAAGGAGAGAGCTCGGCCAGGGTGATGTTCCGTCATGGTTAGAATACTGGAGATCTATTCCATTGTCTCAGATTTTGTGAAATAGACTGTACTCAGATTCCAGCTACTTGCAGATATTCACTCGTCCTATGAGGAGGTATTCTCTATTTCTACTGTATTTTTTCTCCAAACCGATGTGTAGTCCTGCAGCTTTGGCTACCTTCAGAGAAGGTTAACCACCTCTACAACCTTTCTCTCTCCCCTTGTCTCTACTGCCGCCCTTGCCCCAGGCCATCTTTCTTATCCGTTTGCCAAACACCAGAGGTTAATGTTACTCAAATTTGCTTTCCTCTACCAGCCTGATTGGTGCAGCCACTCTAGAAAACACTATTGAGTTTCCTCAAAAAGTTGAAAACAGAGCTACCCTATGACCCAGCAATTGCACTACTGGGTATTTACCCCAAAGATACAAATGTAGTGATCCAAAGGGGCACCTGTACCCCAATGTTTATAGTAGCAATGTCCACAATAGCCAAACTGTGGAAGGAGCCGAGATGTCCACTGACAGATGAATGGATAAAGAAGATGTGGTATACAATGGAATATTACACAACCATCAAAAAATGAAATCTTGCCATTTATACCGATGTGGGTGAACTAGGCAAGTGACAGATTGTGCTAAGTGAAATAAGTCAATAAGAGAAAGACAATTATCATTTTATCTCACTGATATGTGGAACTTAAGAAACAAGACAGAGGATCATAGGGGAAGAGAGGAAAAAATGAAACATGACAAAACAGAGAAGAAGACAAACCATAAGAGACTCTTCATCTCAGAAAACAAACTGAGGGTTGCTGGAGTGGAAGGGAGAGGGGTAATGGGGTGGCTGGGTGATGGACACTGGGGAGGGTATGTGTTGTGGTGAGCGCTGTGAATTGTGTAAGACTCATGAATCACAGACCTGTACCCCTGAAACAAAAAATACATTATATGTTAATAAAAAAAAAAAAATGTTGCTTTCCTCCAGATGTCTGGGTATTAGTGAGAAATCTCAGGATAGGCTTTCTGGTGCATGGAGAAAGAGAAGTCCAACTATCTCTATCACAATAGTATTTTCTGTTTCTTCATGCATCAGTTTTTAAGGTTTACTGCATTTGATTACTCCATTTACATTCTTTAGATGCTCTCATGAATTTTACTTATTGCTCTTGTATTTTTGTTTGCTCAGTTCAACAGGTATGGGGCAAGCAGAATTCTTTAATACAGTATTTCTGTCCATGATCTTCACCTGAACATCTGAGTCACATTTTCCATATGTAAGTTGATATAATAATACTAAATTCATGATTTTTTTTAGTTGTACTAAATTAGATAATATATGTAAATTGCTTTGCAAGCTCCCAAATTTTATATGAAGAGTAAGTATTCAATAAGCGTATTTGTGAATGAATGAGCTGTTATTACTCTGTGGAAATGAACTTAGTTCTCTAATTCACGGGATTATAAAATGTTAGTACTTAAGGGAATCCTAGGAATCACATAGCCGATACCACTTATTTCACAATAAGTAAACAAAAGCCATGCCATTATCAGTAGTACTGTGCTTCATCAAGAGGTGGGCGACACAAGAATTCAACTATCTGTAATCTAACGGCAAGCAAGTCACTCACAATAATTCTTGAGAATAACCCTATATTTGAGAAAAATATTTTCACACATTTCTTATGAGGAAGGTCTTATCCTTCACAAACCCCCTTGCCTTCACTTAACACCAAGTGGGCTAAGATATGCAAGCTTGTGGGTGGAAACTGGAAGCAAAGCTTAACTGCTTTCTATAAATTGAGGGCAGAAAAAAATACAACAGAAGGGAAAAAAAAAAACAGATGAGAAAGGAAGAGCTAAATAAAATCGGTGGAAGTACAGATGAGAATGGGCATTGAAAATTGAGGCTTTTTTTTTTAAAGATTTTATTTATTTATTTGATAGGGAGAGAGAGAGCACAAACAGGGGGAGCAGCCAAGGGAGAGGGAGAAACAGGCTCCCCGCTGAGCAAAGAGCCCGTTGAGGGGCTCGATCCCAGGACGCTGGGATCACGACTCAAGCAGAAGGCAGACATTTAACTCCCTGAGCCATTCAGGTGCTCATTGTATACCCAGAAAATAAAGGTTGGATATTAATTTTCATGTGTTTGCTCTGAAGTGTATGCTTTCTTCATCTCATACACAGAACATTTACTAAAGTCTACACTACTCACAGATGTTTTTGTAGTACTTTCTTTGGAAGCAGCATGCATGAATACATTTAGATCTGAGTAGAGAACAAGTAGACACATTCACTTGCAAAAACTAAAGACATGAGACCTCCTGGATTATATATGTCCATCAGTTGTATCTTCCTGTGTTCAAACACAGTCCTGGGGCAGAAGATGGGGGTGAGTAAAGGGCTGGTCCAGGGGTTCAGGATTTGTCAAGTGACTGAGTGGAAAGACTTTAACCTGAAGCTGAAGGGACTGCCAACACCTAGGGAGGAAGCCAAGCCCAAACCATGATGGAAATCAGAGACTCTAATACACGTCAAAGGGAAGCAAGTAGCAAACCTGCTTGCTTCAGCCAATGAGGAAGAATTTTTCTGCCAGTCCAAACCTAGGAGTTATTGTCTGCTTCCCAGCACATTCTAAGAAATCTGAACCAGCCATAGTAGAGTTAAATGAAAGAGTTCACAAAACTTAAATAAGTGTAGCAAACTGACCATTAATAGTTATTTCCTAGGGTCTCTCTGAAATAAGTAGGTTTTTTTCAAGTATTTAAGCTTCAAAGTGATAGAGACGAGGAACACAAGTCAGGTTTCTACCTGAACCTGTTTCCTGAATTAAAATTCTGATTGCCCAAATGCCTATTTACTTAAAAACAAACAAAAACAAACAAACAAAAAAGAGGGAATCTCAGTCAAGAGAACTTCTTATCAACCACTTTTGTATCCTAAAGGAAAAAAAAATGTCACCATAGCTTAATATTTTTTTAGGGAAAATGGTTTTCAGCCAAAAATTGTATATCCAGCATTACCTCAAAGATACAAATGTAGTGATCCATAGGGGTACGTGCACCCCGACGTTTATAGCAGCATGTCCACAATAGCCAAACTGTGGAAACAGCCAAGATGTCCATCGACAGATGAATGGATAAAGAAGATGTGGTATATATATACAATGGATATTATACAGCCAACGGAAGGAATGAAATCTTGCCATTTGCAATGACATGGATGGAACTGGAGGGTATTATGCCGAACGATGTAAGTCAATCAGAGAAAAACATGTATCATATGATCTCACTGATATGAGGAATTCTTAATCTCAGGAAACAAACTGAGGGTTGCTGGAGTGGTGGGGGGTGGGAGGGATGGGGTGGCTGGGTGATAGACATTGGGGAGGGTATGTGCTACGGCGAGTGCTGTGAATTGTGCAAGACTGTTGAATCACAGACCTATACCTCTGAAACAAATAATGTATGTGGAGGAGGAGGAGGAGGAGGAGGGGGAGGAGGAGGAGGAGGGGGAGGAGGAGGA
>NW_027397100.1:3729994-4071066 GCF_003265705.2 Callorhinus ursinus | reverse complement strand
GAGGAGGAGGAGGAGGAGGGGGAGGAGGAGGAGGAGGAGGAAGAAGAAGAAGAAGAAGAAGAAGAAAAGAAGAAGAAAAGAAGAAGAAGAAGAAGAAAGAAAGAAAGAAAGAAAGAAAGAAAGAAAGAAAGAAAGAAAGAAAGAAAGAAGAAAGAAAGAAAGAAAGAAAAAGAGAAAGAAAGAAAGAAAGAAAGAAAGAAGGAGGAGAAGAAGAAGATAGCAGGAAGGGAAAAATGAAGGGGGGAGGGAATCAGAGGGGAGACGAACCATGAGAGACTATGGACTCTGAGAAACCAACTGAGGGTTCTGGGGGCAGGGGGTTAGCCTGGTGATGGGTATTAAAGAGGGCACATACTGAATGGAGCACTGGGTGTTATACGCAAACAATGATCATGGAACACTACTAATGATATAATGTATGGTGATTAACAATTAAAAAAAAGAAAAAGAAAAAAAATTTTATACCCAGCAAAACTACCAATTAAATCTGACCCAGACATTCGAGTATTATCAAGTCTCAAAAATCACACTACTTATAAACTTTGTTAGGAAGTTATATGAGAATGTAGTACAGTTTGGACTGAAAATATTAATTTGTGTGTTCTCTTTCATTTTATTTCAGTACCAGGCTTATCTGAACTCCTAAAATGTATCTGGAAGCAAATAAACTTCCGGACTTGAGAATGACAGGGAAAAAAAAAATAGATCTTCCTTGTTGGGCTGAAGTCAATGATCCTAACTCTGAAAGGACAACCCAGATGACGGCCATGAAGAGCAGTAAGCAAAAATTTGGACAGTAGGACAGGTAGCTCTAGAAGTGAGTGAGGTCTTCCACAGAACAGAAAGACTCATTAGTTTAGATGCTATGATGGAAGAGTAGAATACAAACGGAAGAGAATCCATTCAACCTTGAAGGTAGGAGCATTCTCCTTTGAGAGGTATAGAAGTTGTGCCTGAGGCCTGCAGAAACCCAAGTATAATCCTAGCACAGTATCGGACTTTGCAGTGAAAAATGTTCATGGTCATAATAAGTGCAATTTATGGATCTTCAACTTTTATAATTACGCAACTGACTAATCATAAAAGGCAGGAACAGTTACAGAGAAAGTTGAAAAATCACCCACACTGACCACAGAAGAGGAAAGACAAGGCTGAGAGCTGGAAACGAAGATGAGTGGAAGAAAGAAGAAAGCATTGATGGCCTCCTCATCTTGCCCAGAAGACACTACCGATGGAGCCTGGTATGAGAAGTGGAGCTGCACGCATATTGTCTGGATTGGCAATGATTACCAGTAAAAGATACAGAAAGTAAAATCTAACTATAATGGGAAACAGAGGATTACTCAAGAGGGCAAGTCCTTACTTCTCTCAACAGGAACCAGAAAACAATGCTTGAAGTTAGTAAGTCAAGAAAAACACTTTAAGCCAAGTATTCACACATACAGACATAACAACCAGAACAACAACAACAACAACAACAACAACAAAAAACAGTAGTGGATGCTTAGGAGAGTGCAACCTGGAAGGCAGAGGACCCAAAAAGCATATGGTGGCTTTTCAATATAAGCCCCCACTTCTTAAATACTTTTCTTTTTAAGTAAACTCTATGCCCAACATGGGGCTTGAACTCATGATTCCGAGATCAAGAGTCACATGCTCCAACAACTGAGCCAGCCAGGCACCCTTCTGAGCTATTTGATATGTTCACCATGTTTGTTTGTGGGGTTTTTTTTTGGTTTAACAAATATTTTACTTTTTGGGGGGAATAAAACTTAAAGCTATATAACAGGCTCATTTACAAATATGTACACCAAAAAATGCTTCCTGAATTAATCATAATTAAACATTACATGAAAAAGAAATATATGCATAATCAGGGACAATAGGCTTATTCCAATGGAAATATGGTTTGCAAACATGAAATGCATTTATGGGTCACAGTTTTAGCAGGATAAAGGTGAGAAAAACAATCTTCAATCTATTGTTCCTCAAGAGGCTTTGGATAAAATCTTCAACATTCTTGGCTTTAAAAAACTCAGTATTCTAGACACTGAAGAACATTTCCTGAGAATAAGAGTGCCCATCTGAAGCAAAAGACAGCATCATATTTAAGAAACACCACAATCATTTCTACCAAGTTTAAGAATGACACAAGGTTATATCAGTATTATTCAACACTTATTTGCAAGTTCTACCCAATGAAATGAGAACAGGAGGGAGGGGGGGAGAGGGGGGAGAGAAGGAGTGAGGGAAGGAATAAAGAACACATGATAAAAAGATAAAATGACCATAATTTGCCTGGTAATATGAACTGAACACCTATAAAACCCAAACCATCTACTCAAAAATCTGGAGGACTGATAGATAAAAGGGTTCAGTAAGGTGAATGGTTAAAAAATAAACAGATAAAACACAACAGCTTTCTTATATAGCAGCAATAACCACTTGGAAACTCTAACAGGAAATAAATTAAATCACAATAGGAGAAAATACCTAGGAATCAATTTAACAGAAATGTGTGAGGGCCAGATGAAGAAACCCATAAAACTTTACTGAGGGACATAAAAGATTCCTTGAAAATGTGAAGATACCTGTAATGATTCCAAATCTGAAGACTCGATAAAATGGAAATTCTCACAAAAAATAATTGGTACAATATTTGCAATTCCAATAAAAAAGAAGGTGTTTTTTGCAGGGGGGAATGAGATCAAGTAATTATAAAGATCACCTTAAAGTGATCTTAAACACAAAAGGTCACACTTCTTTTTAGTAAAGGGTAAGGACAAGGAGAGGTCCTATTAATAATAATACTGAATAACGTGATAAAGCTACCATAACTAAAAGAGTGTTATACTGACATAAAACAGAAAACTAACAGCACCTATGGTGAATGCTGTGAATTGTGCAAGACTATTGAATCACAGATCTCTACCTCTGAAACAAATAATACATTATATGTTAAAAAAAAAGAAAAAAGAAAAAGAACATAGCAGGAGGGAAAGAATGAAGGGGGGGGAAATCGGAGGGGGAGATGAACCATGAGAGACGATGGACTCGGAAAAACAAACTGAGGGTTCTAGAGGGGAGGGGGGGGATGGGTTAGCCTGGTGATGGGTATTCAAGAGGGCACGTTCTGCGTGGAGCATTGGGTGTTATGCACAAACAATGAATCATGGAACACTACATCAAAAACTAATGATGTAATGTATGGTGATTAATATAACAATAAAAAATTTAAAAAAAAGAAAACTAACAGCACCAAGTAGAAAGATCATCAACAGACACTATAAAAGAATGTATTTGATGACAAAGTTTAAATTCGGGGTCCTGGGACACTGGTTAACTGTTTGGAAAAAAACAGACTGAGATTCCTATCCATATGACAAACTAATATACGTCTGTGTGTGTGTGTGTGTGTGTGTCCAGATATATGTATATATCTATCTATATGTATGTATTTATATTCCTCAAAATGAACATACATAAATATTACACACAAATATAAAGAGGTGAACATGAAAAAAAAGACAAAATGAAATCCATAAGATCTAAAAAATATATTTTAAAAAATACCTCAGGGTGCCTGGCTGGCACAGTTGGTAATGCATCCGATTAGGTTTCAGTTCAGGTCATGATCTCAGGATCCTGAGAGTGAGTCCTGGGTCGGGCTCTGTGCTAAGTGGGAGTATGCTTAATACTCTCTCTCTTCTGCCTCTCTCTCTCCCAAATAGATAAATAAATCTTTTAAAAAATATGTTTAACTCATCTGGGAATGGGGATATAATTTTTAAATCCCAAAAGCCAAAGAGGATATAAAGTTTTCTATAACTGACAACATAAAAATTAAAACTATTCATCAGAACATCAAAAATTCTGAAAGGAAGGAAAAAACTGGGAAAATATATTTTAATATAAATAGCACGTAAACTTATTCCATAAAGATCCCATAAACATATATGGCAAGTATAAAAATATTCATGAGCAGGTAATTCACAGAGGACAAAACAAAATATGTTCAGCTGCACAAGCAATAAAGAAAATCCAAATATGTGCAGTGTCATTTCCTCTTCTCAAAAAAAAAAAGTTTTAAAACAGTGTCAATTCCTAATATTATTAGCAAATTATTTCTTAAGGGCAATTTAACAGTATGTATCACATTGTCATACTGTATATCACATACCACAATATAAATCACATATCACATTCAAATGCCTATACCGCCAATTTGATAATCCCAACCTAGAAGAAATAATTACAAATCCTAAGACTTTCATGAAAAAATGTCACAACAGTAGTATTTATAATACTGAAAATTTGGAAGCAACTTCAATGCCCAAGGGTAAAAACATGATTAAATAACTAATACATCAATATAATATTGTTTAACTCATGTAAAAGCTCATTCATTAAATATTCAGACAGAAAAATGCCAATGATATCATTTTAAGTGAGAAGAAAAGCTATCTTAATTTTGGAAATTAAAACGTACAAATTGTCCCTGACTTACGATGGTTCAATTTATGATTTTTCCACTTTACATGGTACAAAACCAAAATATGCTTAGTAGAAAACTTATTTGGATTTTTTTTTAATTATCCTATTATTTCTTTTTTTAAAAAAACATATATTATTTGTTTCAGGGATACAGGTCTGTGATTCATCATTCTCACCCAACTCACAGAGCTCACCACAGTACATACCCTCCTCAATGTCCATCACCCAGCCACCCCATCCCTCCCATCCCCCTCAACTCTAGCAACCCTCAGTTTCCTGAGATTAAGAGTCCCTTATGGTTTGTCTCCCTCTCTGTTATCGTCTTGTTTCATTTTTTCTCTCCCATCCCCTATGATCCACTTTCTTATTTCTCAAATTCCTCAATCATGGAGATCATTACTTGTCTTTCTCTGATTGACTTATTTCACATAGAATAATACGCCCTAGTTACATCCATGTCATTGCAAATGGCAAGATTTCATTTTTTGATGGCTGCATAATATTCCATTGTATATCTATACCACCTCTTCTTTATCCATTCATCTGTCAATGGACATCTTGGCTCTTTCCACAGTTTGGCTATTTGGACATTGCTGCTATAAACATTGGGGTGCACATGCCCCTTCAGAACAGTACATTTATTTCTTTGGGGTAAATACCCAGTACTGCAATTACTGGGTCGTAGGGTAACTCTATTTTCAACTTTCTGAGGAACATCCACACTGTTTTCCAGAGTGGCTGCACCAGCTTGCATCCCCAACAACAGTGTAGGAGGGTTCCCCTTTCTCTACATCCTCGCAAACATCTGTCGTTCCCTGACTTGTTAATTTTAGCCATTCTGACGGGTGTGAGGTGGTATCTCATGGAGGTTTTGATTGGATTTCCCTGATGCTGAGCGATGTTGAGCACTTTTTCATGTGTCTGTTGGCCATTTAGATGTCGTCTTTGCAAAAATGGATGTTGTATTTTGCCCATTTCTTGATTGGATTATTTGTTCTTTGGGTGTTGAGTTTGGTAAGTTCTTTATAACTTATGGATACTAGACCTTTAGCTGATATATCACTTGCACATATCTTCTCCCATTCTCTCAGATGTCTTTTGGTTTTGTTGACTGTTTCCTTTCCTATGCAAAAGATTTTTATCTTGATGAAATCCCAATAGTTCATTTTACCCTTTCTTCCCTTGCCTTTGGCGATGTTTCTAGGAAAAAGTTGCTGTGGCTGAGGTAGAAGAGGTTGCTGCCTGTGTTCTCCTTTAGGATTTTGATGGACTCCTGTCTCACGTTTAGGTCTTTCAACCATTTGGAGTCTATTTTTGTGTGTGGTGTAAGGAAATGGTCCAGTTTCATTCTTCTGCATGTGGCTGTCCAATTTTCCCAACACCATTTGTTGAAGAGACTGTCTTTTTGCCATTGGACACTCTTTCCCGCTTTGTCAAAAATAAGTTGACCATAGAGTTGAGGGTCCATTTCTGGGCTCTCTACTCTGTTCTATTGATCTATGTGTCTGTTTTTGTGCCAGTACCATACTGTCTTGATGATGACAGCTTTGTAACAGAGCTTGAAGTCAGGGATTGTGATGTCACCAGCTTTACTTTCCTTTTTCAATATTCCTCTGGCTATTCAGGGTCTCTTCTGGTTCCATACAAATTTTAGGATAATTTGTTCCATTTCTTTGAAAAAAGTGGATGGTATTTTGATAGGGATTGCATTAAATGTGTAGACTGCTCTAGGTAGCATACACATTTTCACAATATTTGTTCTTCCGAGCCATGAGCATGGAACGTTTCTCCATTCTTTGTGTCTTCCTCAATTTATTTCATAAGTATTCTATAGTTTTCTGAGTACAGATCCTTTGCCTCTTTAGTTAGATTTATTCCTAGGTATCTTATGGTTTTGGGTGCAATTGTAAATGGGATTGACTCCTTAATTTCCCTTTCTTCTGTCTTGTTGTTGGTGTAAAGAAATGCAACTACTTTCTCTGCATTGATTATATCCTGCCACTTTACTGAATTCCTGTATGAGTTCTAGCAGTTCTGGGGTGGAATCTTTTAGGATTTCCACATAAAGTATATCATCTACAAAAAGTGAGAGTTTCACATCTTTCTGCTGATTCGGATGCCTTTTATTACTTTTTGTTGTCTGACTGCCAAGGTAGGACTTCTACTACTATGTTGAATAGCAGTGGTGATAGTGGACATCCCTGCTGTGTTCCTGACCTTACGGGAAAAGCTCTCAGTTTTTCCCCATTGAGAACGATATTTGCTGTGGGTTTTTCATAGATGGCTTTTATGATATTGAGGTATGTCCCCTCTATCACTACACTCTGAAGAGTTTTAATCAAGAAAGGATGCTGTACTTTGTCAAATGTTTTTCTGTATCTATTGAGAGGATCATATGGTTCTTGTTCTATTATTAATGTATTGCATCACATTGATTTGAGGATGTTGAACCTACCTTGCAGCCTAAGGATAAATCCCACTTGGTCGTGGTGAAGAATCCTTTTAATGTACACTTGCATTCTATTGGCTAGTATTTTGGTGAGAATTTTTGCATCCATGATCATCAGGGATAGTGGTCTGTAGTTCTCCTTCTTGATGGGGTCTTTGGTTTTAAATCAAGGTAATGCTGGCCTCATAAAATGAGTTTGGAAGTTTTCCTTCCATTTCAATTTTTTGGAACAGTTTCAGATGAATAGGTATTAATTCTTCTTGAAATGTTTGGTAGAATTCCCCTGGGAAGCCATCTGGCCCTGGGCTTTTGTTTGTTGGGAGATTTTTGATGACTGCTTCAATTTCCTTAGTGGTTATGGGTCTGTTCAGTTTTGGTAGTTGATATGTCTCTAGGAATGCATCCATTTCTTCCAGGTTATCTAATTTGCCGGCATATAGTTGCTCATAATAAGTCCTTATAAATTGTTTGTATTTCTTTGGTGTTGGTTGTGATCTCTCCTCTTCCATTCACAATTTTTTATTTGGGTCATTTCTCTTTTCTTTTTGAAAAGTCTGGCCAAGGGTTTAGCAATCTTATTAATTCTTTCAAAGAACCAGCTCCTAGTTTCTTTGATCTGTTCTACGGTTTTGGTTTCTATTTCATTGATTTCTGCTCTGATCTTTAATATTTCTCTTTTCCAGCTGGGTTTAGGTTTTATTTGCTGTTCTCAAGTTCCTTTAGGTGTAGAGTTAGGTTGTGTATTGGAGATCTTTCCTGTATCTTGAGAAAGGCTTGTATTGCTATATACATTCCTCTCAGGACCGCCTTGGCTGCATCCCAAAGAGTTTGAACAGTTGTGTTTTCATTTTCATTTGTTTGCATGAATTTTTTTTAATTCTTCTTAATTTCCTGGCTGACCATTCATTCTTTAGTAGGATGCTCTTTAGCCTCCATGTATTTGAGTTCTTTCCAACTTTCTTCTTATGATTGAGCTCCAGATTCAAAGCACTGTGGTCTGAAAATATGCAGGGAATGATCCCAGTCGTTTGGTACCAATTGAGACCTGATTTGTGACCCAGGATGTGATCTATTCTGGAGAATGTTCCATGGGCACTACAGAAGAGTGTGTATTCTGTTGCTTTGGGATGGAATGTTCTGAATATATATCTGTGAAGTCCACTTGGTCCAGGGTGTCATTTAAAAGCCTTTATTTCCTTGTTGTTCTTTTGCTTAGATGATCTGTCCATTTCAGTGAGGGGGGTGTTAAAGTCCTCTACAATTAATTGTATTATTGTTGATGTGATTGTTTGATTTTGTTATTAATTGCCTTATATAATTGGCTGCTCCCATGTTAGGGGCATAGATACTTAAAATTGTTAGATCTTCTTGTTGGATAAGACCCTTTAAGTATGATGTAGTGTCCTTCCTCATCACTTATTATAGCCTTTGGTTCAAAATCTAATTTGTCTGATATAAGGATTGCCACCCCATCTTTCTTACGATGTCCATTAGCATGGTAAATGGTCTTCCACCCCCTCACTTTCAATCTGGGGGTGTCTTTGGGTCTAAAATGATTCTTTTGCAGACAGCATGTCGATGAGTCTTGTTTTTTTATCCAATCTGATAGCCTGTGTCTTTTGATTGGGGCATTGAGCCCATTTATATACAGGGTAACTATTCAAAGATAGGAATTTTGTGCCATTGTATTGTCTGTAAGGTGACTGTTACTGTATATTCTCTGTGTTCCTTTCTGCTCTATGTTGCTTTTAGGCTTTCTCTTTGCTTAGAGGACCCCTTTCAATATTTCTTGTAGGGCTGGTTTGGTGTTCGCAAATTCTTTTAGTTTTTGTTTGTCCTGGAAGCTTTTTATCTCTCCTATTTTCAAGGACAGCCTAGCTGAATATAGTATTCTTTGCTGCAAATTTTTCTCATTTAGTGCTCTGAATATATCATGCCAGTCCTTTCTGGCCTGCCAGGTGTCTGTGGATAGATCTGCCGACAATCTAATGTTTCTACCACTGTAGGTTACAGACCTCTTGTCCTGAGCTGCTTTCAGGATTTGTTCTTTGTCTCTGAGACTTGTGAGTTTTACTGTTACATGTCAGGCTGTTGACCTATCTTTATTGAATTTGAGGGGGGTTCTCTGTGCCTCCTGGATTTTAATGCCTGTTTCTTTTCCCAGATTAGGGAAGTTCTCTGCTATAATTTTGCTCCAATATACCTTCTGCCCCTCTCTCTCTCTTTCTTCTTCTAGGATGCCAATTATTCTAATGTTGTTTTGCTTTATGGTATCGCTTAGCTCTCAAATTCTCCCCTCATGATCAAGTAAGTAGTTGTTTCTCTCTCTTTTTCTCAGCTTCTTTATTTTCCATCATCTGCTCTTCTATATCACTAATTCTCTCTTCTTCCTCATTTATCCTAGCAGTTAGAGCCTCCAATTTTTATTGTACCTCATTAATAGCCTTTTTTATTTCGACTTGGTTAGATTTTCTTTTATTTCACCTGAAAGGGATTCTCTAGTATCGTCTATGCTTTTTTCAAGCCCAGCTAGTATCTTTATAATCATTATTCTGACCTCTAGTTCCAACATCTTACTAATATCCATATTGATTAAGTCCCTGGCAGTCAGTACTGCCACTTATTCTTTTTTTTTAAGGTGGGTTTTTCTGTATTGTAATTTTTTCCTGAGGAGAATTGATGAATGAGTGAACAAAATGCTAAAAGGGTAACAAGTACCCCAGAAAAATATACACTAAACAAATCAGAAGAGACCCAATACCAGGGGGAAAAGGGAGGGGGGGGAAGGAAGAATATGATCAGGCTGGTGAATAGAACAGAGCCACACACTAGATTTTGGGTGTATTTTGGTCTGTTAGAAGAAACTGCCTCCCAAAATTTAAAAGAAAGAAAAGCTTATATATAAACAAAAATAAGGGTAAATATGATGAAGGGATGGAATATGACTGTAAAGATGAAAATTAAAAAATATTTTAAAAGAGGAATTGATAAGAAGTTGGTTGAAAAAAGAAGGAAGAAAAATTAAAAAAAAAAAGAATGTGATCAGGCAGAAGACTAGAACAAAGCCATACACTAGAGATTTAGGGTATATTTTGATATGTTAGAAGAAACTGTATCCCAAAATTATAAAGAGAGAAAAACTTATATATACACAAAAAACAAGGTTAATTACAATGAAGGGATAGGATATGACTCTAAAAATGAAAATTTAAAGATTTTAAAAAGCAGAAATGATGTCTGAAAAAGGGAAAAAGAAAAATTCAAAAAAATAGAAAAAATAAAGAAAATTTCAAAAATTAATTTTGAAAGACTAAATAATCAGGGGGAAAAAGCCATGAATTCTATGTACAGTATTCCCCTAGCGCTGGAGTTCTGCCATTCTCATTGATCGGTAAACTTGGTCTTGGCTGGCGGTTCTTGCTGATCTTCTGGGGAGGGGCCTGTTGCCGTGGTTCCCAAATGTGTTTGCTGGAGGCGGAATTGCCCCGTGCCTCGCCCTTGCCAGTCCGGGCTAAGTGATGTGCTTGGGTTTGCTCTCGGGAGCTTTTGTTCCCTGCAAGCTTTCGGTACAGCTTTGGAGGACGAGAGTGAAAATGGTGGCCTCCCAATCTCCACCCCAGAGGAGCCGAGAACTTGGGGGCCTCGCTCCTCAGTGCGCCCCCAAAGAAAAGGAGTCAGTCACTCCCGTCTCCCTGGTCTCCGGCCACACTCCGTGCTCACCCGGCCTGTGACCGAGCGTTGCTATCTCTGGCACCCGACCCCGTGTGGAGTCTCCAAACCCAGCAGATCCCTGCGGTGCGCTCCCGCACCGCTCCTCCCGGGGGAGGAAGGGGAGTCTCCCTGGCTCTGCCGCTTGTTGGGTCCCTGCTGGAGGAGCAGTGGCCCGACTGGGCTGCGGATCACAGTTTATGGCAACCCTGAGCTGAGAGCCCGCGCCTCGGCTCCGTCTCTGCAGCCGGCTTCCCCGCTCCGATCCCTGGGAGCTCTGCCACACTCAGGCACCCCCAGTCTTTCTGTGACCCCGAGGGTCCTGAGACCACCTGTCCCGCGAGGGTTCCACCCCCCGCTTAGCCACTGGAGCGACGTCCCTCAGCGGAGCCAACTTCTAAAAGTTCCGATTTTGTGCTCCGCGGCTCTATCACTTGCCAGAAGCGGCCAACGGAGGCCCCCTCCCCCACTGTCTATCCTCCTGACTATCGCCTCGGATTCACTTCTCCGCACGTCCTACCTTCCAGAAAGTGCTCGCTTTTCCGTTCAGAGTTGCTGCTATTCTTTTCTTCGAATTCCTGTTGAGTTTGTAGGTGTTCTGAATGGTTTGATAACTATCAAGCTGAATTTCTGGGCCCAGATGAAGTTTAGGTCTCCTACTCCTCCGCCATCTTGCTCCTCCTCCTCCCTCTTTTGAATTTTTAATTTTGATCTTTTCCCAGGCCAGTGATATACATTATGATTCCAACTCATGCTCTCTTTCCACTGCTGGGACAGCAACAGCAAGCACAACTCTCCATCAGCCATGCAATCATGAATGTCAACAACCCATACACTTGCAACCATTCTGCACCCATACCACCATTCTCTTTCTCACTTTCACTACAGTGTTCAATAAATTATACGTGATATTTAACACTTTAGTATAAAATATGCTTTGGGTTAGATGATTTTGCCCAACTGTAGGCTAATGTAAGTGTTCTGAGTATATTTAAGGTAGGCTAGGCTAAGCTGTAATGTTCAGAAGGTTAGGTGCAGTTAATGCATTTTTTAATTAAAATATTTTCACGTGTCTATTAGCCATTTGTATGTATTTTTTTTAAGATTTTTATTTATTTATTAAGAGAGAGAATGGTAGAGAGAGCATGAGAGGGAAGAAGGTCAGAGGGAGAAGCAGACTCTCTGCTTTTCATATCTTCTGCCCATTTTTTGACCTATTTGTTTTTTGGGTGTTGAGTTTGAGAAGTTCTTTATAGATCTTGGATACCAGCCCTTTATCTGTAGTGTCATTTGCAAATATCTTCTCCCATTTTGTGGGTTGCCTCTTTGTTTTGTTGACTGTTTCCTTTGCTGTGCAGAAGCTTTTTATCTTGATGAAGTCCCAAAAGTTCATTTTTGCTTTTGTTTCACTAGCTTTTGGAGATGTATCTTGAAAGAAGTTGCTGTGGGCGGTGTCAAAGAGGTTACTGCCTATGTTCTTCTCTAGGATTTTGATGGATTCCTGTCTCACATTGAGATCTTTTCATCCATTTTATCTTTGTGTATGGTGTTAGAGAATTGTAGAGTTTCATTCTTCTGCATGTGGCTGTCCAATTTTCCCAACACCATTTATTGAAGGAACTGTCTTTTTTCCATTGCATGTTTTTTCCTGCTTTGTCAAAGATTATTTGGCCATAGAGTTGAGAGTCCATATCTGGGCTCTCTATTCTGTTCCACTGGTCTATATGTCTGTTTTTGTGCCAGTACCATGCTGTCTTGGTAATCACAGCTTTGTAATATAGCTTGAAATCGGGCAACGAGATGCCCCCAGCTTTGTTTTTTTTCTATTTCAACATTTCCTTCGCGATTCGGGGTCTCTTCTGATTCCATACAAATTTTAGGATTGTTTGTTCCAGCACTTTGAAAAATGTCATTGGACTTTTGATCAGGATGGCATTGAAGGTATAGATTGCTCTGGGTAGCATAGACATTTTAACAATGTTTATTCTTCCGATCCATGAGCATGGAATGTTTTTCCATCTTTTTGTGTCTTCTTCAATTTCTTTCATGAGTGTTCTGTAGTTCCTAGAGTATAGAACCTTTTCCTCTTTGGTTAGGTTTATTCCGAGGTATCTTATGGTTTTTGGTGCTATTGTAATTGGAATTGTTTCTCTAATTTCTCTTTCTACAGTTGCGTTGTTAGTGTATAGGAAAGCAACTGATTTCTGTGCATTGATTTTGTATCCTGCCACATTAGCGAATTGCTGTATGAGTTCCAGTAATTTGGGGGTAGAGTCTATGAAAAGACAGTTCTCTGAAGAAGACATACAAATGGCTAATGGACACACGAAAAAATGTTCATCATCATTAGCCATTAGGGAAATTCAAATCAAAACCACATTGAGATACCACCTTACACCAGTCAGAATGGTAAAAATGGACAAGGAAAGAAACAACAAATGTCGGAAAGGTTGTGGAGAAAGGGGAACCCTCTTACTCTGTTGGTGGGAAGGTAAGTTGGTACAGCCACTTTGGAAAACAGTGTGGAGGTGCCTCAAAAAATTAAAAATAGAGCTACGCTATGACCGAGCAATTGCACTCCTGGGTATTTACCCCAAAGACACAGACGTGGTGAAAAGGACCAGATGCACCCCAATGTTCATAGCAGCAATGTTGACAATAGTCAAACTGTGGAAAGAGCTGAGATGCCCTTCAACGGAGGAATGGATAAAGAAGATGTGGTCCATATTTACGATGGAATATTACTTAGCCATCAGAAAGGATGAATACCCAACTTTTACATCAACATGGATGGGACTGGAGGAGATTATGCTAAGCGAAATAAGTCAAGCAGAGAAAGTCAATTATCATATGGTTTCACTTATTTGTGGAACATAAGGAATAGCGTGGAGGACATTAGGAGACGGAAGGGAAAAATGAAGGGGGGGGAAATTGGAGGGAGAGATGAACCATGAGAGACTCTGGACTCTGAGAAACAAACAGGGTTTGGTGGGGGGATTGGTTAGTCTGGTGATGGGTATTAAGGAGGGCACATACAGCATGGAGCACTGTGTGTTATACGAAAACAATGGATCATGGATCACTACTTCAAAACCTAATGATGTATTGTATGGTGACTGACATAATAAAATTAAAAATAAATAAATAAATACAAATAAAAAACAAAAAATATTTTCCAATTAAAATGGGCTTATCAGAATGTAACCCCATTGTAAGTCAAGGAAGGTCTGTATATACCTAGGAAATGTGTGTGTGTATGTAGACATTAATCTCTATCTACAGAAAAAAGACTTGAGGAGAACTTGTGTTTAACATAATAAACACATGCATTAACCTCCATTTTCTTTCTTCCCAAGTCTCACCAAAATGACAGTGTAGGAATTAAAAAGACATAAACGCACAAATACCAAGAGAATGGGAAAAGAAATGACAGCAATTGAGAGATATCAACAATATCTTAGAAGAGAAAAACAGCTGGACAAATGTTAACTTATCAGAGAAGATCTGGCTTGTAGGATTTCATGACCTGTGTAAGATGTGTAAGGAGACATGCAAGACGAGGCATCATCCTGGGAAGCCAACATATGGGGTGGAGAAAGTATCCCCCACTTAGCTCTGAGAACACTGGGAGCCAGGCTTTACACACATGCCCTTCATAGGAACAGAGTGTGTCTATCTTTGGGAAAACTGACCAAATAAAGAAGAAGAGGCCTTATAATTGAACTACTGGGTATTTACCACAACGATACAAATGTAGGGACCCGAAGGGGTATGTGCACCCCAATGTTTATAGCAGCAATGTCCACAATAGCCAAACTGTGGAAAGAGCCAAGATGTCCATCGACAGATGAATGGATAAAGAAGATGTGGTATATATACACAATGGAATATTATGCAGCCATCAAAAGGAATGAGATCTTGCCATTTGCAACGACGTGGATGGAACTGGAGGGTGTTATGCTGAGTGAAATAAGTCAATCAGAGAAAGACAGGTATCATATGACCTCACTGATATGAGGAATTCTTAATCTCAGGAAACAAACTGAGGGTTGCTGGAGTGGTGGGGGGTGGGAGGGATGGGGTGGCTGGGTGATAGACATTGGGGAGGGTATGTGCTATGGTGAGCGCTGTGAATTGTGCAAGACTGTTGAGTCGCAGATCTGTACTTCTGCGACAAATAATGCAACATATGTTAAAAAAGAAAAAGAAGAAAATAGCAGGAGGGGAAGAATGAGGGGGAGTAAGTCAGAGGGGGAGACGAACCATGAGAGACGATGGACTCTGAAAAACAAACTGAGGGTTCTAGAGGGGAGGAGGGTGGGGGGATGGGTTAGCCTGGTGATGGGTATTCAAGGGGGCACGTTCTGCATGGAGCACTGGGTGTTATGCACAAACAATGAATCATGGAACACTGCATCAAAAACTAATGATGTAATATATGGTGATTAACATAACAATAAAAAAACATATATGAATATATCTATAAAAAAAAAAAGAAGAGACCTTAGATGTGAACATTCTAAGAGTCAGCAATGAAAAAGCCATGTTAATGCCTTTTCTCTGTACAGTCCAGCCCATCAGGGAACATGCTCCCTGCTGCCCAATGCAGCATGTGCTCAACATTTTAGCCCCCTTCTCTTAAATATGAAGAGATAACCAATGATCACCAGCATCTGACGAAACTTTTAACATGAGTGAAAAAGATCCAAACAGAGGGGGGAGGGGAAGGATAGACAGAAATCAAAAGAAAATTCAAAAAGCATTTTAAAGAAATCTAAAGAGAAGATATTTCACCCAAGAATAGAATGCCACAAAAAAGGAGCATTCTGAGAACCAAAAGAGAACTCTCAGATGTTAAAAATATGGAAAGCTGAAACTGAAATTACTAAAGTTGGCTTAGAGGATAAAGTTGAGAAAACTGTCCACAAAATAGAACAAATGAAGAAGGAAAAAGAAAATTAGAGGATTGGGCTACGAGGTCCAAAAGCTATTAAGAGCTGTAAAATAAATAATAAAGAGAGAGAGAGAGAGAGAGAGAGAGAGAGAGAAAACAGAGTACACTATCAAAAAAGAAAAATAAATCACAAAAATTCCCAGAATTAAAGATAATGAAGTTGTAGACTGAAATGTTAACCAAATAGCCCTGCACCACGAATAAACAGTATCTACTCCAAAGCATCAGGAAACCATCAAATCACTGGAATACCTCACAAAAGAAAATATATAAAAAGCAAAGAAGCATATAAAAAGATGCTCAGCATCATTGCTCATTAGGGGAATGCACATTAAAACCACTATAAGATGCCACTGTACACTTACTAGAATGCCTAAAATTAATTTTAAAAAAATACCGAGTGCTGCTAAGAATGTGGAGAAATTGAACCCTCACACTGCTCATGAGTATGCAAAATGGGACAGCTATTTTGGAAAACATATTTTCTTATAAGGTTAAATATACATTTATCATATAACCCAGCAACCCCACTCTCAATGTTTACCTAAAATAAAAACTTACACTGATAGAAAAATCTGTGTGCTAATGTTTATAATAATTATATTCACAGTCACCAAAACCTAGAAACAATGCAAATATCCTTCAAGTGATGAAAAGATGAACTGTAGTAAACCCATGCAATGCTATACCATTCAGCAATAAATACACACAATATTAGTACACATGACATGGATTATTCTCAAAAGCATTATGCTTCATTTAAGAAGTCAGACTCAAAAGGTTACGTACTGTATGAGCCCACTGATAAAGCATTCTGAGCAAGGTAAAACCATGGCGACAAAAAACCTACCAGTGGTTGCCAGGGGCAGAAAATAGGGAAGGGAGGGGCTGACTACAAAGGATCCACATAACATTTTTTTAAGAGATGGGTCTGTTCTGTATGTACTAAGATAATACCTCCATGATTCTATGCATTCATTAAAACCCAGAGAACTATATACCAAAATGAGTGAATTTTATTGGATGTCAATAAAAAAATTAATTCTGAAGGAAAATTATATCCTATTAGAATTCTATACCCAGTCAAACTATCAAAGGTAAAGACAGAATAAAATTTTTGTCAACCACATAATATATTTTTTAAAATTTCACTTTTCATGTCCTTTCTCAGGAAGCTCCTACGTACACTGATCTAATAGAACAAGGAAGTAAATGGGGGAAAAAAACAACAACAACAACTCAGGGGACTGGTAAAAAGAAGAGAGCCAACGGGAAACCCCAGGACAACCACTGCACCCAGGGTCTAGAGAGTATGCAGACCAGAGTCAACCACAAAGTTAGAGGGCTCTGGGAACAGGAGTACAAGGGGAGAGAGAATGAAACCAACAGATAACCTGATGAGTCTAAACATAACGACATCAGAGGAACACTCCCAGAGGAGAGAGAGAAAATCCTAGTGATTACTTAAAAGAAAATGGATCAATTTTAAAAAGGCAGTTACTAAACTCTATGACAGGAGAAATGAGGAAAGAAATGTACTCGCAAGATACCACATCCCCCAGATGTAAATAACATTAGTAAGGTTACAATGAGGCCAACCCTGAAAAGGGCCCTCCCTCCAGGTAGCATATGCCATAGCAGGGAGACGGAGGAAGGCAGTGTGCTGGGATGTGTGAATGTATGTGGTAGGAAAGAAGTTTAAGAAAGCTTCCAGAGAAATCAATAAATAATATGCAAACAAGAGCAGAATCTGTATGCTACTTAGAAATGCAGTGTTAAACCCAAGGGGAAAAGAGCTAGGAGAGGTGAAACTGGTTGCCTGGGGGAGAGAGAATCAGGGCACAGGGCGGGGGTGGGGGTAGGGGGTTACCACTGCTTTTCACGCTAAGCCTCATAAAATACATTACTTTTAAAGTCATTCTAAACAAAGATAACGCTTCTGATAACAAAGTAAGAAAAAAAGAACAGATAACCAGGACCGAGATCAAATGACTAGCCATGTTTATCTCTAGTTATTGGGGTGGTAGGACATTTTCGTTTTCTTCTTTACGATTTCCTGAATTTCCCAAACTTTCTATCTTAAAAATCGGAAGGGGGCAAAAAGGGAGGAGAGAGAGAAAGAGACACAGAGGTAGAAACCAAGTAAGAGGGAGAGAGAGTATATGTATGTGTGATTCAAGAGCAGAAAATACTTCTCCCTCTTCCTTAATCAGGCAAAGGGTAATGAAAATCCATGTTTTATGAAAAGAATTCTGTGGTTTAGAGAGTGAGGATTTCAGGGTGTAAAGTTTTCCATGAAATGAAATGAAATGGCATTTGGGAAAGTGGGTATCTTGGTGCCTGGCACACAAGCGGGGTTCAGACAGCATGAGACTCTCCACTTGTCCCCCTGGCCCCATTTTCCCATTTGTGCTGTAAGACGAGAGCCTGGTGTCAGCCAGCTCTCTCTAGCTCTAGAATTTGACTCCAAGGCGCCTGGGTGGCTCAGTCGTTGAGCGTCTGCCTTCGGCTCGGGTCATGAGCCCAGGGTCCTGGGATCGAGCCCCGCATCGGGCTCCCTGCTCCGCGGGAGCCTGCTTCTCCCTCTCCCACTCCCCCTGCTTGTGTTCCTGTTCTTGCTGTCTCTCTGTCAAATAAATAAATAAAATCTTTGACTCCGAGAAGCCTTAACCAACAAACCTGCCAAAAACAAGTCGCCCCTGCTGCCCAGGCCTGGAGGCAGGGAGCCCTCTTCCACCCACCCTCCATGCAGGGCCAAGCATACTCCTACACAAGACACCCCAGCCAATAGATTCCTGGCAGATTTATGTTTTCTCTAAATTGCCCATCTCCCAGGAGACAGGTTCCCCAAACCAATTATAAATGGCTGTTGTGACTTCAGTGTCTCCACCTGATTTGTGCCCTCCCAGCTGTTGAATAAATGGTAACTCCTTGGACATTTCTATTTCCTGGAAAGCCCTCCAAGATTAAAGGCTATTCCTCATGATTCCTTGCAAACTCAGCAATGCAGAGCCATGCAGAGCATTTAGACATGAAAAGAAAGACCAGTCTTTAGTGAAAGCCAGGTCCTTGAGCTCTAAGACCCAGGCAAGGGTCAACCTCTGGTTTCTAGAATTTGCAAGTCAGAAAAACAAACAGAACAGAAGGTGATGAGCTGAGCTTTAAACAAAACAGCCTAGGTGTGAATCCCTAATAGGCCATTTACTTCCTGGCACTAATTTAGACACTTTTTGGTAGATTTATCATCCATAAAACTGGGACAATTTTCTTGTCAATTCTCATTCTTAATAGTCCTACTTTATACGTAAAATACCTAACAAAGTGTTATACGAAAATAGCTCATGTTCACTGAGCACTTGCCATGTCTGCGGCACTGTGCCAGGCATTTTATGTACATTTTCATCTAATCCTCACAAATTAAGCATTAAGAATTAAGTACTACCATCCCCATGTTAAAAATAAACGGGGGCACAGAAAGAGGAAGTAATTTGCCCCGTGTCATTCAGCACAGAAGTGTTCGAGTTGGGGTGTGAAGCCAGGCAGTCTGAGATCAGACTTACCAACAGCACCTGCACCTCCAGAATGACAGGCATTCCTCAGGGTGGATGGGCACCAACCCTTTCTCCCCCACCCACATCACAGATGAAGGAGACCAAGCGCCAAAGCCAGGTCATGGTAGTCATACAGGGGTGAGGTGACAGCCAGGACTCGGGTCCTTCATTCAGCAGGTTGTCACAGAGTGGAGCCCAGAGAGGCCTATCTAGAGGATGCCCCTGCCAAGGAACCCACTGTGACCATGCCCAGCACCCTGCTGCCTCAAATCGCTTACCACCTCGGACACCTGCAGTTCCCTCACCTGGTTCTGATATGCACATCTTCTTCAGTTGGCAAAGCAAGTGTCTGGGCCCTGTCACCCTCATCCACACCTGGAAGGCTTGCTATACTATCATGTCACCTGCCCTCAGCCATCCTTCTCAAGCTGTCAACTCCATTCTCCATGCTCATCAAGAGCCCAAGCCCGCCACCAAGGCTGGGGGACAGACACATTCCAGGGCCCAGCTTCACCAGGCCCACTGGGGTCTAAACCATTTAGATTGTTCAGATAGCTCATGCATATCATGGCAAGTGATTTCTTTTAAAGATTTTATTTATTTATAAAGAGAGCGCGAAAGCAAGAGAGATCACAGAGGAGAAGGAAAAGCCGACTCACCGCTGAGTGGACAATCTGATGCGGGGCTTGACCCCAGGACCCTGAGATCATGACCTGAGCCAAAGGCAGACACTTGACCGACTGAGCCACCCAGGCGTCCCTCATGGCAAGTGATTTATCTCCCTCATAATATGACCACTCACTCACTGTGCATGATTTATTTATTCAGGGATCATAAAGTCATCCATAGCTGGATCCTCAGAGCCTACGACAGTGCCTAGCAACCAGTAAGAGGCCAATCAACACCTGTTAAGTGACAGAATAAACTGTAGGATTCTACCCTTCATCCCCATCTTCACACTTAATGTGGAGAGACCCATGATTCTCTCTTGGGACCTTTCCTCAAGAAGACAAACCCAGGTCAGTACACAACAGAGTAACTGTCTTTGCCGAGGATATTTTTCCCTGAATGACCCAACTATCCTGTCTTTTAAAAATCACTTTCTAAAGGAATTGGGAGTAACGTGGCTCTTTATACTGACACCCTTGTCGATACATCAGCAAATCCTCCACATCAATCTCTAACAGCTAAAAGGTTAGGATAGAACAGAATCAGGATCTTCCATGAAGAAGCCTCCAGGTCACCACCCATACAAGAGTGATTATGCCCGGGGCGCCACCACCCCCTGCCCCCGGCCAGGTTCTGAAAAAAGTGACATTAGATCCCTTCTGTTGAGGCTAGGACTTGCAGAAGACACATTCACAAGTCCCCCACCAGGCGGGGCAGCAGAAAATACACGGGGCTTGGGAGGAGCCAGCCTGGATTTTAGTCCCAGCTTTGTCACATGCAGGCTGCATGAGCTTGGGCAGTTTTTCATACATTCCTTCACCAGCCATTAATGCTTTCAATGGATACTCAGTTCCAACTGTGTGTGAAGCACCGTACAAGGCACTAGAATACGAGCATCGGGAAAATGGTTTGGCAGGGGGAATGGGGCAGAAGATAGGTCTTCATCAATAACCAGCTCAATAAATGTACATTTACAGATTGTGGTATGTACCACAAAGGAAGACTGCAGCATCACCTGACAGGGCCTGACCCCAAGGAGGAAACATTTGAGCTGTGAGTTAAAGAATGAAACAGAGGTGGGGGAGCGCCAGGCATTAGGAGGAGAACAAGTAATACCAGCTGAGGAAGCAGCGTGTGCAAAAGTCCTGGGGCAGAACAGAACACATGGCACATTGAGGGCACCGAAAGAACTCAGTGGAGCTTGAGGATGAGCGTGTCCAGGATGCAGAGGGGGGCAGGTTCCAGGTGACCCAGGGCTCTGTAGCAAGTTGAGGAATCCGGATTTTAGTCTAGAGCAATGGAGAGCCACGAAGAATGTTAGGCACAGAAATGACACGATCAGAGCTTGGTTTTAAGTTCTTCAGTTATTATGTGCAGAATGAAGTAGAGAGACCAAAAAGAGATATGGCAGCATGCTTGTGGCAAAGGAGAAAAGAGAACAGATCTAAGGTATACTTAGGAGGAAAACTGGACAGGATTGAGGGCTGAGGGAAGGGAGGAGTCAGGGGTGACTCTTGGTCTCATGTGTAACCCGGACGGATGGTACGTCTGTCCTCTCGGGAAGTGTGAATACACTTTCCAATCAGGACAGCAACTTGGGAGTACTAGGCACTCATTTAGAGTTTCCGGTGAAAGGAGACCACAGATAAAAGGCCAGCCTATTGCCTGGGGCACACCATGTTATGAGTCCTCGCCCCTCTCTGTACCCCTCTTAATTAAGGAGGCCCAACTGAGCTAGCCAGCCTGGGACTGGGGTTTGTGACAGAAGGGGATCTCAGATCCCTGAGATCACAGAAACAGACGGACAACCACAGGCCCAGCGGGGCATCGTCGCACTATACGGGTACCCAGATCAAAGGGTCTACAACGTGACCTTGGAGCTCTACAGCCCTGTCGTTATCGGGTAAAGACAGGACTGGAACCAATGGCAAAAAGCCATCACACCCCTGTCTCTGATTGTGAACGTGCAATACTTGCCCACTGCTCTGGGCAGGGCATCAACCTGTTTGGCAAGGAATTCAAGGATGGATGCCGACCCTCCCTTCCCACTTCTTCACCAGTGCCCGTTGTGGTGACCAGTATCAGCTGCCTACCTGGCATCTACCTCCCCTTGTCCTTCCTGGGCTCCTTTGGGGAGGCCCTGCTTTTGGCAGGGGGCTGAAGCCACATGCTTTGGGCTGAATTGATGGCACTTATGGCCCCCGTGTCTCTGGCCCCCAGATTGGTCCAGGTCACTGACTAGCGCATCTGCATTACAATGCATAGCACTGGCTACTTCAAGCATCTGTGTCTCCCTCCTGGGGCCAGGATGAGACCGGATGGCTCCCCGGGCTCGGGAGGGCACCGGGAGGTGGTCTCCTCCTGCATGCCTGCGGAGGGATTGCGCTCCACACAGTCTCCCTGACCCCATCAGCCCTTCCCTATGCCGGCACGATTCTAATCTATGGCTGGGGAGTGAAAAGCCAGCTTGGGAGTGAAAAGCCAACTCAATGTCACTCTGAAGCTCAACCACACTTACTCTGTGTTCTTTCTCTTAAAAAGAAAAAAAAGTGCCCTTCGCATGATCTAGCTCTCAGGCAAATTGGGGGGGGGCGGGAAAGGCTTTAATTAAAAGAAAGTAAAGTATAACAAGAAACAAGGCCCTTTGAGCCAGGATAATAAAATCCCACCACTCTGGGGTCACCCTCCAGGAAGTGAGGATTAAGGAAAAAAGGGGTTTGATAAAGGCCACCTTTAGAAATCACAACAGCAAACTCTAGGAAGAGCTTACTGTGTGCCAGGCACCTTTCTAAATGCGTTCCATATAAAGGAAAGTAGCTATTTCCCTGAACCCTGCTGGCAGAAAGCTGGGAAGAGAGATGGGGGGGGGGGGAAGGCAGGGTGAAAGAGAATGACCCAGGAAATCCTGTGACAGGTATGACATGGTCCTGAGGGTCAGGGGGAAGCCCAGCTCAGAGCCCCCCCCGCTCAGTCACCATGGGGACCTGGACACGCCGCCCAGGACCATCATGGAGCACGCCCTCTAGGCTGTGGTTCTCAAACTCGGCTCAGTGTTCGTTTGTTGCAAATTTTTATCTAAATTCTAATGAGTTGACATATAATGTAAACATTCTGAAACCCCCTGGGGAGCTCTAAAAACCCTGACACCTGGGACCCACCCCCAGAGTTTCCAATGAAGTTGAATCGGGGTACATACGGGCAACAGGACTCTTTAAAGAGCCCCAAGAGGCGCACACGTCAGCCAAGGTTGAGCGCCAGTGCCCAGTGGCGTACGTGGGTGTATCCGTTTCCTAGGGCACTGGGTGTGTAACAAAGCACCACAAACTGGGTGACTTGACAGAGATTTATTGTCTCACAGTTCAGGGAGCTGACATCTAAAATCTAAGTTTCGGCTAGGCCATGCTCCCTCGGACACCTGTGGGGGACAATCCTGCCTCACCTCCTCCTAGCTCCTGGGGGGGTTTGCCAGCCACCCCGGGCTGCAGAAAGCCCTTCCTCTCCTTTGTGTTCTCCCTGTGTGTCTGTGTCTTCCCATGGTCACCTTCTTAAAAGGACACAAATCATACTGGATTAGAGGCCCACCTCCTCCAGCAGGACTCTGCCAATTACATCTGCAATGACCCTATTTCCAAATCAGGTCATAGCCTGAGGGACAGGGACTAGGACTTTCACATGGAACAAACCAACCCATAACAATGGGTTTCAGTCCCAGCTTTTGCAGCCCTGTCAGCTCAGCCCGTGGACTCTGCCTGTCCACTGCCTGAAGTCCACGCTCATAGCAGTGTGGCTAATTGGAGCCCCAGTACACCCAAACATTTGAGGGGATCCCCAGTGGCCTTCCTGTCCATTCTCATTAATGGCCATGGAGGTATCTGTGCTACTGACTCAAAACCTTTGCCCTTGGCTCTTTGGGTCCTGAACTTTAAGCTGCTTGGCAAGACCTCTTTCCATGAGGAGATATATTGTGCCCTGTGCCCCCAAATCCCACTTCTGCCTGGAGCCGTTTGGGGTTACCCAAAGCAGACATCTAAGATGAGATGATGAGATCATCATCGATGGGCCTGGCACCTGCCCTCTGTTGGGGAGCATCATAGTTCAGAGGACAACCTCCCCATCAGTGAGTCAAAGCCCCTTCAAAATCCACACTGTTTGTACCCAGCGGCACCATTCAGGAGCTGAGCATCCTCAAGCAAATCACTTAACCTCCCTGAGGCTCTGCTTCCCTCACTTTAAAATGCGGATTGTCACCTGTGCCCACATCCCTGATCTAAAACTTCCAGGATAAGATCCACTTCAGAATTCAGAATGGTCCAGATTTTTAGAAAGATAGTAGGGGCACACATAACATCCCTGGTGGGATGTGGGGCAACATTCTGTTTAATGCATAAATATTTCTACAAGGGAGGGGGGGCGCCTGGGTGGCTCAGTTGGTTAAGGATCTGCCTTCGGCTCAGGTCATGATCCCCAGATCCTGGGATCAAGCCCCGCACTGGGCTCCCTGCTCAGTGGAGAGCCTGCTTCTCCCTCTCCCTCTGCCTGCTTCTCCCTCGGTTTGCGCTCGCTCTCTGTCAAATACATAAATAAAATCTTTAAAAATAAATAAATAAATAAATATTTCTACAAGGAAGCACATGAAAACTCACACAGGGTGAGATAAGTAAAGACTACAAACAGCTTTACACCACTTTGGGTCAGATTCAGCAGCCAGAAGAATTTAGCGCTAAACTAAAAAATGCAACAACAAACAAACAAGCACTCTCCATTTTAATAGCTTCCTGGATTTGCGGACTCCGTGTAAGAGAATCCAGCTCAAAGCCTGAGGTGGGTATTAGGAGAGCGTGTGTGCGTGCAGCCACCTTGCAGTACAGCTACTTCAGAGTGAATGCAGTACTGGTGAGCCTGGGAAAGAAAAAAAAAAAAAAAACTTTAATCCAGCTCAAGCCAAAGTTGCCACCCTCCTTAAAACACTGTAATTTGGCCCAAAGGCCTCCCACTTGCACATTCTAAGCGGCTACAGGGCCTGGCACCACCCCTCCACCCCCTGCCCATTTCACCACCAGCAGCACATGGAGGTGTCAGCACGTCCCAGAAGCTACAGTCATTCTAACCATCACAGTGAGTTTCACTTTTTAATTCTAGCACGGTTCCACATCTCCCAAGATTTGGCATAAATCTCTGCTACAACAGGACCCACTCAGCGTCAGAACACTCAGGAGCCCCCTCACGTTGGAAGCGGTTTCCCCAGAGAATGCATGGCGAACATTTTCAAAACTCCAGAAGACACACAAACAGGCAAAGAGTCCAGTGCCTGCAAGACACGGGCTGCCCCTGAGAGAGAGCCGAGCAGCCAGACGCTACAAGGCGAAGGTCAGGAAAGCCCCATCTCTTGTCAGGCCTAGTGTGACCTCGGAGAAGCTAATTCCCTCCCGGGATCTCAAAGTCCCCACTTGCCAAAGCAGGCTGTGGATCGCATTCCCTCCAAAGGACGTTCGGCTTAAGAACTCCAAGAGTAGAGGATTCTCCGTGTGTGAGATGAACTCTGGTTCCCTAAAGAGAGCTGAGAAATAAACTGCTGCTATTGATAGCTTCTGATAGGCAATCACAGGCAGGAGGGAAATAAGCAATTCCACAGCGCACATCACACGCGCGACACGTTGCCTTCGCATGCGGACAGCATCACAGTATTAGTATGGCTCTGCGGCAGCCGCAGGCTGCTCTCCTCCTCACAGCCCCGCGGCTCCACTGCTCCCACCACGGCCCCTGCTCAAGCAGCTGCCGCAAGCAGGGACCTGTCAGAAATCAACCCAAGGAATTACTTCTTTTTGGAAGCAGAAACTCCAGAATTGGAAGTAATTCAGGTAAATGTGGCAGATGGTTGCATCTCAAGTTGTCACTTCTCCAAAGAAAACTGGCAAGGGTGACAACCTCTGGTGGCCAGAATCCAAAGATGAGGAATATAAATAATGCGGCAGGTGTAACAGGTACTTATCAGGGAAAAGGGGTAGACTGAGGGCAGAATGCTCCCTGAGAGGCACAGAGAAAGGTGCTGGGCCCATGGTGAGGGGTGAGCATGGGGGGGGGGGGCTCCTGTATGGGACTAATGCCACCTCTGTGCTTAATTTTGGATGTCAAATTCTTATGAAGTGAAGTAAGTGAAGTAAGGGGTGAAGACTTGGCCACATATCACCACGTTATGGCGACCTCAGAGAGTACATTTCGTTCCTTAGGAAGAAAATTCTGTAACTGGGCAGGAAAAAAATAAATGTGAGGAACGTGCGTGTGAAATCACAGAAACCCAGCCAAGAATATGGCAAGATCAATAACCTGAATGAAATTTGTCAGAATAGACGATAATGAGGAAAAACACTGAACTCAAAACTTGACAATCAAGTTAAATACACATATCGGGACAGCATTTATGCAGATGAGCTTAAAAGAGGAAGGAGTCTTTTTCTGAGTAACAACTACCTACCAGGCACTGTGCTAGCCACTTTAAATTCATTATTTCCCTCCCTTCACTCTCATAAAAACAGATGAAATGCCTTTGGCAGCTACAGTGGCAGGAATAACAGGGAAAACACTAGCAGAAATAGTGTTTTTAAATTTTTTTGTGCTAGTGTTTTCAAACTTTTTTGTCACAAAAAACATCATTGGTTCATGGCAGGAAGTCTATAAAATTCAAAAAGCAAGAAGAGAAAAACAAGAACTCTTATAACTCATCTTGAGAGATAGGCCTGATGGCAATGCTCCCGCCATCACACTGTCCCCACCTCACCACCTGAGTTAGAGGTTCTTTTGACAAGATGACTTCTAGGTATATAGAACGTCCCCAGAACCAGTGCTTTCAAAAACGTCAATGGTTCATTTTCCTCCTTTGTGGTTCAGAATATTTGTTGTCAGAAAACCCACTTGATTACCTGCAGTGGCAGAAGGACCCCTGGCTGGAACTCGTGGAGGGCATCCATGCTGACCACTCAACTCATTGTGACAATGGGCTAGGTAGAGCTGCTAACACTTCCCTTCTAACCCCCTCTGCCCTCTCTAAATTCACCAAAATACACTGTCCTTGGGTACCTCCAACATACCCACATATCCAGAGCCAGCTTATACTGCCCTGGCATCCATCCATCTATCCATCCATCCATCCATGCATCCATGCATCCATTCATTCAGCCTCACTGTCCAGGCACTTGCTCTCAGCACTTTCTTCAAGTGTGTTTAAGCATTGAGCTTGGGGTCTCTGAGATGCAGCCTTCTGTGAACAGTTGGTGTTTTGTTTGACCAACCATGACATTAAACTGCCAACCCCTGGATGGGTTACATAGGTGATAGGAATTAAGGAGTACACTTGTTGTGCTGAACACTGGGTGACACTGAACCACTATATTGTACACCTGAAACTAGTATTACACTGTGTGTTAACTGGAATATAAATAAAAATTTAAAAAAGTTAAAAAATATAAACAAACTGCCAACCCCTGTTACGATGCAGGTGAGGTAAGGATGGAGATGTCCCCAAGAAGGAGAGGTGTTACGTGAGGACGATGGGCCTAGACACTGCTCAGGAAGGAGCTCCCCCCAACCGTGCCTGAGTGTGTGAACACTTGCAAGATCATCACATTAGTCAAGCATGTACCTTATTCCAAGTCACACGTTGTTTCTGTTTGGTTTGTTTTCCCCCTATGATCACTTTAGTGGAAAGAGGGTCAACCTGGGGAAAGTGCAAAGAGCTAACTTGTGTGGCATTAGCCAGGTCACTTCCCTTCAGGATCTCAGTTGCTTCATCTGCAAAATGGGAGGACTGTATTGTTTGACCAAGGTTGTCCTTTCCATGTCTGATGGTTCATGATTTTATATAAATCTATTTCCCATCCTATCATAAACTGAAGTGTGTGTATTGTGAATGTGGCCTGTAAGTCTGACTCTGGCTTCCTGCTGAATAACCCCGAGATTACTTTTAAAAAATCTATAGTCCCAGACTATCCTATTGACAATCAAGAGCCTCTGCACTGAGTGTGGTCCATGTACACCAGCCACACAACCCATTTGCTGCACAAGGATGGACCCAAGCCTGAGTGAAGAGCATGTCAGGACGCTTCCAGGTTATGGGCTGGCCGCAGGAATCCAAGGCAAGTGTGAGCACAGTCCTATCTGGGGAAATGGACAAGTATGGAGCATGGGCTCCAGGGCAAGTCAGATGGTGCCAGAACCCCTCAGGAAATCAGAGACAGCTCAGCCTCTGGGAAATGAGGACAGGGAAGACCTGGGCAGGAGAAGAATCAAACCTCCAGCTGGGCCAGAGCTCAGGGTTCAATCCAGGGGTGCTCACAAAGAGCGCACAAAGTCCTTGATCCCAGTCATGAGACAGCTATGCCTGCTGGGTGCAGGGTGCCTCTAGAGACACACACTTCTTCGGGGTCTGCAGAGGAGCTGAGCAGCCAGCGGCCTCCAGGGACGGGGCCAAGCCGCTAAGGGAGTTAACACCTGCCCACCGCCCCCCAGCAGGCCAGCCTCCAGCAGTCGCCGGGAGCTGCGGACTGGCTTGCGACCTGCTCCCCTTCTCCCAGGGCTGATAAGGTCACCCTCCATGCTTTATAATGCACAAATAATATTCCTGCTGCCAATGCAAATTATGTCCGAACCATCCAGCCTCCCCTGCCTCATGCAGAAAGCAGCTCCACGGGGGAGAGGTGGGCCAGGCTGCAGTCACAAGGCTTATTAACACACCTAATGAAACACCTTGGGGTGACGGCCCCCTCTGAGGAGAGCTCAGCAAAATGCATCCCAGAAGCAGACGTCAGGCTCAGGGGGCGGGGGAGGGGGGGGGAAATGCTTCCAAAGCACAAGAGCCGTGCGGGGAGGGACTGGGGCTGGCCCTGACCTCACCACATGTCCCCCAGGTCTGTGGTGCCAACCCTTCAGGGTCAGTCAAGAGAACCCCAGTAACGGCCCCCCATCCCGTGGCCTCTGGGGGCACCAGAGGCACCACTGCACCTGAGGAGAAAGCTGGGTGAAGGCTACAGACACCTGCTGAGCCTCAAACTCAAAAGCAATGAAGTTTTTTTTTTTCAATTTTTTTATTGTTATGTTAATCACCATATATTACATCATTAGTTTTTGGTGCAGTGTTCCATGAAAAAGCAATGAAGTTTTAGTTTAACTCAAGATGTTAACAGCTCAGGGCTCTGGGAAATCAGCTCTTTAAGGCTCCCGTACCACGTCCCTTAGGAGCTCTGAGCCCCTCGTGGCTGGCCCATCCCCACCCGTTGCAGCAGTAAGCCCTGGAGAGTCAGATGAGGACGTGGATCTGGGTACAGGCTCCAAGAACGCCGCACAGCCTCCTTTTTCTTCCTCTTCTCCCGTGTCTGAGACCTGCTTGGAAGTGGGTTCCCTCGTGTGATGGCGGAAAAACAGGCAGCCTGGACACAACCTGTGTCTAACCCTTCCAAACAATGGGACTCCAGGAAATGACCAGGCCATTCTATGCCTCAGTTTCCTCACTTAAAAATGAGGATGACGGTAATAATAGTCTGCATCTCCTCCAGTTTTTAGGAAGATCCAATTAGATAATGCAGGGGTATCAATCAGGGTCACACTTGGCATGTTCAAATGAGAAGGAGAGTTAAAATAAGACTATTCACAAAGGTACAGAAAGGGCAAGAACATGGGCAAGCGCCACCGAGCGGTCTCCACCCCTAAGTATCTAGGGGACAGTTACTGGAATCGAGCAACAGAATACAGAAAACAGTGATGAGAAGACTCTCTGGGGAGGAGTAGTGACCTTCAGTCCAGGGACATGGCTGGCCTCGAGCAAGTGCACAGAGAGGCATCTAGGGAGTAAGTATCTGGACCACACACTCCTCCCTCCCTCCAGTGTCTGGCCATACAGAAGCCGACGGGCATTGGTGAGGTCCCTCCAGGTCAGCCTTCCAGAGCACGGTGGAAGGGGCAGAGCATGGACTGGGAGGGTCACGAGCAAGACAGCAGCACAGCACTCAATGCGCCAGAGATGTTGTGCTACCCAAGGACAAGTGGGTCTGGGCCCGGCCCCTGGAAGACTAAGTGGGGATTTAGAGCCAGATGCCACAGCCATCAACGTCTCTCAAGCTGCCACTGATGGGTGAGGTGCTTGGGGTTGGGTGGACCACCTTCAGGTGGCACAGCAGCTCCAGCCCTTCCCTGGACCTATCAAGTTGCCCTACCATGTTCACCTTAAGGATGTGTAGGCTTTGGAAATGGCTTGGGGCAAGAGACAGGGGAGGTTTGCATCCTCAGATAAGAAAACAGAGGTGCGTCTCGCAGCCAAGAGGGCTCGGCCTTTTACTGAGTCAATGGAACTTGTTAAGTGAAAGAAGTCCCTTCGTCTAATTAACAGCAAGTCCTACCTTCTCTTAAATCAACACCAGCCTCCTTTCTAAGACTTTCGCACCTGCTCTAAATGAGTTTGGAGTTCTGCAGAACAATGAAAGTCTCTCGTCCACAGAAAAGCTCCCTGGACAGACAATCTGATAGATCAAGTCAATGAATCCAGTATTTATGGACAGCTGGGTCTGGTGCTGCTTCCAGGGCATGGTGAAACAGGTCAGAGGCATTTAAGGCACTGTCCACAGCTTCTCTTTCCCAAGACGACCATCCTCCTCACATGTCCCTAAATCAGCCCAAACTGGAAGAAGCACATTCTCCAAGGCAGGGTGGTGTAGTGGGCAGAGCGTCAACTGGGGGGCCACAATACCCTCACTGGAACCCCAGCTCCATTATTTACTTGGTATACAACTTTGAGCAAGTCCCTTAGGGTCCCTGAACCCATGCTCGTTTCGGCAGCACATATACTGAAAAAGGGTCCCTGAACCCTGTTTTCCTCATCTGAATCTCATGGGTAATAATCCCTAACTCACAGGATCACTGAGGATTAAATGACATGATACGTGTGAATCTCCTAAAACAGTACCTAGAGCACACAGTAGGTCCTCAATGAATGTCAGCTCTTCAGTCATAAAAGCAGCTCCCAGGTCTCCAGACAGCTGAGTTACTGTTTCCCACGTCCTCCCTTGAAAGAGCAGACAGGGCTGCCAAATCCTGTTGTTTCTGTGTCCTGAAACTTGGGCTGTTTCACCTTGTCTCATTTCTTTCGGGGTCCACATTTCGTCATCAATGAAATGGAACAAAGCAAGTTATAGAAGGGACTAGACAAGTGGTTCTCAAACTTCGCTGTGAGTATACTTCTCCCCGGCCCCCACATTTTCAAAGACTTGTCTACCACATAAATAGAATTTCCAAAGTAAAAAATTACCTCTCCCTCCATTTTCTCTTAATCAAAGCAAAACATAACTGACCCCCCCCCCCCCACTGCCGCCGAGCTCTTGAGCAGCAGAAGGATCACCAACCTTGTTCACTGGGGTGATTCCACTCAAACCCTAACCCAAAAAACCCTGAGATTTCCTTGAACCTCTGCAGCTCAGATACATCATCACACAAGCATCTTGAAATACTGAAAGCAGTTCAAGAACCACCACGTCTCCTTCCCAGAGTCCCCACTCAAGTGGAGAAACACCGCAGTAGGTGATTCCCAAGAAGCTCTCCACTGCTGCCATTCTGAGATCCCAGCTGCAGTAACTAAGGAAGATCAGGCACCCCCTGAAAAGGTACCTGCTAACATGAGGCAGCCTGGGACTCAGGTGGCAAAGAACAGACCCACAAGGATGAAGGGACCATGCTTCCACTAAAAGGCTGAGCGTCATGAGGCAGTGCCGTGAGTTTATCTTCCCAAGGCAAACCTTCTGTCAACCCCCACCCCCATAGGAAACCAGTTCAATTGCTAAATACCCATGGCCCTGGGGTGTCACCCCTGAGGGCACCCACACTCACACATTCTTTCACGAGGCCATGGGCTGTGGCTTCAACCACGTGAACAACATGGTTCTTCGGGAGCTTGCCTCAGAGCATCCCCACTAACCACGCAGAAGTGATTTGGGATCAGATGCCCTCACAGAGCCAGCCTAGCTGGCCAGCCTAGCTCCTGACTCCCTTTTCTTTCCATCACATGGACAACTCACAGATGGGAAGGAACAAGCTGGTTGCCTGGGTCTCATTCCCCACAAACACGTTTACTCCGAGGTCCTCCAGAGAGCCCTTGGGACTGATTCATAGCTAAGTCAAATTTGCAAAGCACTCTTTCCTGCCACTTCCTTAGATGTGCACTTAAATCACAGCTGCTCCTTTCTGTGGATCACTCTCCACGATTTCAGGCATCCAGGTTACTAGTCTCCTGATATTCTTGTATGCACTCATTAGAGTTTAACATTTTGTTCTGGACCTATATCTGCTGTCTCAGGCACAGCTTAAGAAGTACTTGAGTTTTTGTCTCTCCCACATTACCTAATAAACAACATTCTGTCTGGTGTGGGATTGAAAACAACTGCTTGATTTTCTATTTTCTATCAAAATTACCCAAAGATAAACTTAAGGTCCAAAAACTCTTCTCTGCTGTTAGAAGACCTTGTGCTTTTACCAATATCTGACATCTATTATTCTTACTTAACCATTAAGGCTAATGTTACTCACCCCTAATTATCATGGTCTTGCATTTCTCCTTTTCCAATCTAATTCTTAAAAAATCCATTATGAGTATCTACACATCCCTCCATTATAATACCTCCCTGCCTGCCTGGAGCATCCCTTTCACTTCTCCAAGTATCCCAGTTGGGACAACGTATATGGTCACCTAAGCACAGAGAACAAGATGCTTTCTGTTTATCTCCACAGCTTCCCCTCAAGTTCTTGCTGTTGGTGGGACAAAGGAGGGGTCAGCAAACACTTTCTGTAAAGACCTAGATAGAAAGTATTTTCTATTTTGTAGATCAGACCGTCACTGTTGCAACTTCTTAATCCCACCCCCTTATCCCCCAATCAGCCCCCAACAATATGTCAACGAATGGGTGTGGCTGTGCTTCAATAAATTTCACTTACAAAAAGGAGCAGCAAACCACATTTGGCCTGTAGCCCATTGCTGGCTAACTCCTGTGATAGAAGAAAAGGGTATTTAATTTGTATTTGTATTCTTTGACAATGAGGAAGAGATTTACCCCCACTTTATAAAAAACGTGGGAGGCCTAAGTTGGGGATGGAAATGTGGGGAGATCACAAATTTAGTGCTATACCTGCTACATGGGAGAAAACCATCAGCCAACCAAATGAACATATCACATTGGCAGGTGGACATACCAAGCTAGAGTCTGAGAGAGGCCCTGGATGGAGATAAGGAAAAAAAAATTGGCAGGTCAGTCCCCCCAGAGATGGTCTTTAAGCCACTGACCTGAATGAAACCATCAAAGGAGCCTGTGTAGCTGGAGAAGAGAAAATGTACAGGGGTGACTCCACCCTAAGAGGGCCTGGAAGCAGCAAAGGAGACAGGGAAAACCACCATGAAAGGAGGTCCACGAAGAGAGCTGGGATTAGAAGCCAAATAATGAGCAAGTTTCAAGAAGACTGGACTGAATGCTGCCAACAGGTTGAGCAGCATAGCGATCAGCAGTATGGACACCCCCAGTGGGGAGGCTGGACTCTACCTATCGTGCTGGGGTACCGGGGCGGGGTGGGGGGGCATAGCCCAGTGGCTTAGGCAGAGACCCAGCAGCAGAAAACTAGAGCCTAAGTTCTCTGGGGGAGCCATGTTGAAAAGGGGAATTTTATTTTTAATTTTATTTTTATGATATTTTTAACATTCATTTTCACATATGATATCAACCAGTCATGATCATTTCCATCATTGATGGTGTCCCTTAAAATATTCTTGCTTGAACATCACACAAAATTCAAGTGCATGTTTTTCTTTTCTACATTTAACACACTAGCAATCTATTTTCATATACGGACTGAGTTAATGATCTAACTTTCCCCCTAAATAGCCAATTTTCCTAGCAGCATTAATAATCTATTCTTTACACCACTGATCTGAAATCCACTATTATCACATAATAAATATTTACATACACTCAAACCTTATGATTTTATTTTTTGTTCTGTTCCAATTATATTTCATTTCACCAGCCACTAAACTAAATTACTTGTAGTGTTAAATTATTTTTATAACCCTTTATAACTTTTTACTGTGTAAATCTCATTTTTAAAACTTTTTTTTGCTACTCTTATGGGTTTAAGCTTCTATATAAACCTCAGAATAAATTTTATCAAGTTCTAAACAGCAATTCCTTAAGGATTTTGACTGAAATAACATAAATGCATAATCAATTTGGGGGAGAACTGACATATTTACACATGTCAAGAAGTATGTAGATGACACTTGTTCAGAGAGCTATGTAGTTCGATTTTCAGAGGCACAGCATTTTTCATTGGTGTAAGGATTCATCTCCATTGGCTCATTCTGGAAGTATGTCCTTCACACAGGGATTCTATCTCCACCATGGCCTGTCTAAATGTCTCCTCTACGTACCCTCTAACTTGACCTGTTGACTTATGCTCTGGCATCTACAGAGCCTCATATAAAGACCGGGAATAAAGCAGTTTTGTAGTAAGGCAGACTGGGGTTCAGGTTTACCCCAAAGAGAGGTGTATGCCAGGATTGAACCAGTAGGCTGATGTCAGTCTCCACCACCTTGAAGGACAGGCTCTTAAAACACAACTAAGCCGAGTCAAATACCCGAGGAGACTGAACCCATGGCTGAGGAAATCTGCGCAAGATGAGGCAGAAAAATAGGACAACTCCATACCCTCTCTTCGCAAGTACGTGTCTATATAACTGACAGCAAATCCTTTCTAACCCCCCATATTTAATCACAAAGAGGAGAACTGGTGAGGCATGCTGTGCCATCACTGGTCACAAATCCTTGGTCACAGAAGGATTCTGAATCCCCTTATACCCAAATAATAGTGGACGTCTGAGGAATGAATCTGCCTGGAGGCAGATGGATGGCTGCATTCCATCTTCCCTTCCATTAGGTACCCATTTGTTTCCTTTCATTCATTCATACATTCATCTATTCATTCATTTGGCAAACACCTATCAAGCCTCCTATCTGGTACTGAGAATGCAGACAGGCATAAGACACTATCTTTGAGGCACTTACCCAGCTCACACATGGTTGAAGGAAGCCAGACTCAGCAAGTCTGAACAACTCAGAAAAAGAAACAAACTGGTCAAGTACAAACAGAGTTTCATCAAGGACCGCCTGACCCTTCTACACCCACCACCCCTCAGAATTCACATCACAAAGCTTCCCTTGGCACAAAGTGACAGAATTCCTAATGCTGCCACCTGATATGTGCCTTGCATCCATCACAAGCACTGCACCTTGAAGCAAAACAAGAGACCAGTCAGAAGGGATCTGCCCACACCCACTCCCCAGCCCGCCCCCGCCATGGCCCCTCAGACAGAGAGTCATGAGGGTATTTTGCTGCTTAGGAAGCAGCCTGGTAGTTAAAGCAACCCCCAGGAAAAAAGTTTCTGAAATCTCTAAGCACTGTTCATTAGCATAAACCCTGGAGGGGTCTGATAAAGTTCAGAGCTTATCTCCAAGCCTGCTTGCTCCCTCTCAGCCCAGAGCAGTGGCTGGGCAAGGGATCGCCTTCTTTGCAAGGAAGCAAATTAAATTAAATTAGATCATTTATACCAGTACCAACAACAGCAGCAGCACCTTCAATAAAATTAAGATCCTGAATTGAAAACAAGGGCATTATCTTCTGAAAACCTAATCCCACTGCCCAGTTTAGGTACTCACCATGGAGACCTTCTGTGACAACTCAACATAAACACTCAGGGAAGGGGCTTCAGGGAGGCCCTGCAGCATCACCTGGCAGCCTGCAGCTTGGTCTTTTGTTTGTTGCTATTCTATTCTTACAGAAACGCATATCCGGTCATGTACTTGACATATAAATGGGCCATTTCGGTGAAACAGTCATTGAAAACCTTTTCTAATAAGAGTATGTCATACTGGCTGTGCAAGAATGTATTTATAATCACACAGCATGGCAGAGTGGAAAGAAGGCCAGGTCTCCCAGAAAATATGGTGGCTTGAGTACCGTTTCACAGAAACTCCATCGACTGAAATGAACAAGAAGAAGTGAAAAGAGCAAAGAATATACTATTCATGCTGCAATAGAGAGAGAGAGAGGCCCTAACTTCATGCCATGGGTTTTCTTGGACCCAAATGAATGGAGAAGAATCCATGCCCATCTTCCCTTTCCAAGTGGAACAGTGCTGTTGGAGGGAAGAAATGTTGGATAAACAGAAGAGCTCGGGAGTTAAATTGGAAAGTATTGCCAAACCATGGGATAAATGTAAACCATCCCAAGTAAAGTTTGTTTTCCCCACTATGGATTTACATCTTTCCCTAAATCCCACCCCAGAGGCCTACGAGTTACATCGTAACAGGGCTCAAATGGGCAAAGAGAGACAAAGAATAAGCCCAGAAGAAACGAAAAACAAAAGCCTATGAAACAGAAAGACCATTCCTGATTCACAAGCAATAGAAGCTTTAGGAGCCCCACCCCCTACTTCCAAAAACAGGATCCATTACCACCTCAGCAGAGCTAGACCCAGTGTAAGACTTCAGACAGAGACACACACCAGAGATAAGGCCCCGAGGTCCCCATTGATTTCCTCCCCCATAAGGGAAAGGGTCAAACTGTGCCCCAATAGACAGGAAGAGTAGCAAAAGAAAATTTGGCATTCCCAATGTAGATCAAATAACACTATCATGTAACTAGTCCCATTTATATATACAGTCAAGTAGAAAAAAAAAAAACTAAAAAAGTCTAAGAATTAAATGAATGTTGTGTCACCCCAATGTAGGTTTGATATGCAAAAATAGTTATAAAAGAAAAAAAAAAAAAACCTCTCTCTTGAAGAAGAGGTACTCCAGGAGAACTAAACAAGTGCTTTGTAATCCTGGAGAAACTGAAGAGGCTAAGAACTGTCTGAGACAAGCAGCAAAGAGGAAGGAGGACATGAAGTTGGTTTCCAGACTGGAAATGCACAACTTCTGGACAGCCTCCAGGTCTGCATGTTTAGTAGGGGATTGTTCCGTCATGGATCCCAGACCTGCAGTTCCTGAACATATGCTGGGGCACTGTGTGAAGAATAGACACACTATCAGGGCTGGAAGGACACATCTAGTCCCAATCAGGGACAAGACAGTGAAAACCAAGGTCATGTATTTAATAAGTGGCAGAGCTACAACTTAGATCCCGACTCTCTCCAGGATCTATAAATGCGAAAGGAGAGAGAGTGGGAAGGGAGGAGGAGGGGAGGAGAGAGGGAGAAAGAACGTAAGTTAGAAGCAGTAGCTGGGCTGCATGCAATATACGAGCTAGGAGCCAGAAAACCTACTGTGGGTCAAATCCGAATGGGTTTTCTGTTCTTTGGGGTAGATTCCTGGGAGAGGAATTGCTGGGTCACACACTAACTCGATGCTCAACTTTTGAAGGCACTGCCGCACTGTTTTCCACAGCAGCTGCAACACTCTGCATTCCCACCAGCAATGTTAAAGGTTCCAATTTCTCAGCTCTAGCGCTACGTTGTGCCACTTGAAGTCATGTCATCAATCTGCGTCTGTTTCCCCATCTATAAAGGGAGGAGTTAGACTAGCTACCCCACCTCTGCTTGCAGTGTTATATATTCACACGTGCTTTCTTCCCAGCCAGTTCTGACCTTCCATTGCCCACATCTCCTTCCAGAAGTTCCTCAACAGTGTAAAGTGCTATAATATATAAATCTTGGTTCTTCTCCTTCTTAGAGCTGGAATTATCTCAATGCATGTTCCCAAGTTATAATAATGCACTTCCCTTTCCATTAGTATCTCTCAGTATATCTTTTTCCCCTTGTCTATTCTTCTCTTTTGCAAGCATCATCTTGTTCTGTCTGTTGGCTGTCAGCTTTTCTCTACAAGCTTTCACAGTTACTAGGTTCTTGGCTATTTCTCCACCCTCAGCTCATAACTATTTTCTCTCAAGCTCAGCGACTGCTAAGTGGTCTTTGTGAAATCCTATTAGGATAATCTCCATCCATGTCTCAGATGGGCTGCCTCTGGAAACCTCAGTTGTCCTCCTTCCCACAGTCTGCACATCATAGGCTACCTCCTGAGACACCCAACATCATACTTATTCACAAATGTGCTTAAAAGACTCTAAACATGTGGACACCAGCAATGGTTAAAGTCAACATAGACCCAGCTCAGATGTCATCTTCTGCAGGAGGCTATTCCTGTTCACCTGTACTCCCCCCTTCCCCCAAAACCCTAGGGACAAGGACTCTGACTAACCAACTCTTCTGTGCTGCTTCTGTTTATGTCTGTTTTTATCATCTATCTGTCTCATCAGATTGTGGGTCCCATGAACGTGGGAGCTAGACTAGCTGGTTCACAGCTGTGCCCCCAGCATCTGATATATTATAGGTTCTCAACACGTTGGTTGAATTAGTGAATGAGTGAAATTCTCTCCCACGCAGCTGATCATGGGTCTGCCTATCTATCTATCTATCCCTTAAACCCAAAGCTTCCTTTGGGCAGGCTGGGATTTACTCACCATGGTAACCACTGTTAAAGAATTACTGTGACGCTTGCTACAATGGTAAGGAAAAACTTAACCGAGACTATTGTAATAGAGATATGGCAATGGGGAGAGAGAAAAGGCTCAACTCTGAACACGGCAAAGACGATTGGGGATTTGTAGCTAAGGAACAGAGTGACGGGGTCAGTGGACAGAAAATTCTAAGAAAAGACATAAAAGATAGAGGGGATTCTTGCGAAATTGACTTAATAGGGATCTTGCGGAAGGCAAGTCAGAGGGATCAGATCGCAAGGGCTGGGGGAGTCTTGCTACAACCAGGTTAAGTAGGCCAAAGACAGGATAGGGGATGGGAGTTTTAAGATATGGGGGGAAGTTGAGGCCCAATCCAGAAGAGGAACCTAGTTGAAGTTTGGTCAAGGGAAGGTGTCTGTTACCCCCAAAACCTGGCACAAGTCCTGTCCTACATATGGTTGATACAGACTAAATAAATGTATGCTGAGCAACCATCCTCAGCAAAAATCAAAGCTCTCTCCTTTACTCCTCCTTGAGCTGAAATAGCAGAAGATATTGTCCCAACAGACAGTGTCCAAGGGGCTTGGGTGGATAGGAAGGCAGCAATATGTGCCCAGCCCCAAATTAATCAAGAATTCACACCATCTTCTCAGGATTCCATAGCTCCAAGGCTTTTCCAAGCCAGTCTTCCCAAATGACCCTCATAGCCACCCTATCAAGGAAGTGTATTTTCTCATACTATGGATGGAATAGTGGACACTCTGAAGGTCAAGCATCATGTCATAGGTCACAGACCCAGAATTTATCTGTCTCTTCTTGTATTGGTATATGTTACTGGGACTGTTTTAATTCCAGGATATATTTCTAGAACTTAGAAATCTTCCCCCATCATTCTCTTTCGATACCTGCTTTGTGACTTGTGACATTTTTCCAGTTAAACTTTATGTTTTTTATGTTGGACTTTTTAATTTTATTATGTTATGTTAGTCACCCTACATCATTTGTTTTTGATGTGGTGATCCACGATTCATTGTTTTCGTATAACACCCAGTGCTCCATGCTGTACGTGCCCTCCTTACTACCCATCACCGGGCTAACCCATCCCCCCACCACCCTCCCCTTTAAAACCCTGTTTGTTTCTCAGAGTCCATAGTCTCTCATGGTTCGTCTCTCCCTCCGATTTCCCCCCCTTCATTTTTCCCTTCCTTCTCCTACTGTCCTCCATGCTCTTCCTTATGTTCCACAAATAAGTGAAACCACATGATAATTGACTTTCTCTGCTTGACTTATTTCACTTAGCATCATCTCCTCCAGTCCCATCCATGTTGATGCAAAAGTTGGGTATTCATCCTTTCTGATGGCTGAATAACATCCCATTGTATATATGGACCACATCTTCTTTATCCATTCGTCTGCTGAAGGGCATCTCGGCTCTTTCCACAGTTTGGTTATTGCGGACATTGCTGCTGTGAACATTGGGGTGCATATGGTCCTTCTTATTACTACATCTGTGTCTTTGGGGTAAATATCCAGGAGTGCAATTGCTGGGTCATAGGGTAGCTCTATTTTTAATTTTTTGAGGAACCTCCACACTGTTTTCCAAAGTGGCTGTACCAACTTGCATTTCCACCAACAGTGTAAGAGGGTTCCCCTTTCTCCACAACCTCTCCAACACTTGTTTCTTGCCTTGTCAATTTCTGCCATTCTAACTGGTGTACGGTGGTATCTCAGTGTGGTTTTGACTTGAATTTCCCTGATGGCTAATGATGATGAACATTTCTTCATGTATCCGTTAGCCACTTGTATGTCTTCTTTGGAGAAGTGTCTGTTCATGTCTTCTGCCATTTTTTGACTTGATTATTTGTGTTTTGGGTGTTGAGTTTGAGAAGTTCTTTAGGGGTCTTGGATACCAGCCCTTTATCTGTAGTGTCATTTGCAAATATCTTCTCCCATTCTGTGGGTTGCCTCTTTGTTTTGTTGACTGTTTCCTTTGCTGTGCAGAAGCTTTTTATCTTGATGAAGTCCCAAAAGTTCATTTTTGCTTTTATTTCACTAGCCTTTGGAGATGTATCTTGAAAGAAGTTGCTGTGGCCGATGTCAAAGAGGTTACTGCCTATGTTCTCCTCTAGGATTTTGATGGATTCCTGTCTCACATTGAGGTCTGTCATCCATTTTGAGTTTATCTTTGTTTATGGTGTGAGAATGGTCGAGTTTCATTCTTCTGTACATAGCTGTCCAATTTTCCCAGCACCATTTATTGAAGAGACTTTTTTCCATTGCATATTTTTTCCTGCTTTGTCGAAGATTATTTGGCCATAGACTTGAGGGTCCATATCTGGGCTCTCTATTCTGTTCCATTGATCTATATGTCTCTTTTTGTGCCAGTACCATGCTGTCTTGGTGATCACTGCTTTGTAATATAGCTTGAAATCAGGCAACGTGTTGCCCCCAGCTTTCAACACGGCTTATAAATTTCTATCGTAATTCACATTGTATCTTTTAAATTACATTGACAGGCTTTAAAAATATCACATCTTCCCATCCAGGAATAAGATACATGCATTTACTTACGTTCTCAGTTTTGCTTTACAGCTTCTTTCGAAAGGTCCCTCATAGTGCCTCTTGAGTTCATTCCTTTTATAATTTTTGTTCCTTTTACAGAACAAAACCTTTTAAAATTATATTTTCTAACTGATTATTGCTAGGATTTAGAAAATTGTTGATTTTGTATATTTATTCCCTAACTAGTCACCTTGTTGGACTCTTAAAAGGTTCTAATAGTTTTTCACTTATTTCTCTTGGCATTTAGATTTTAATATCCTCTGCAAATAATGACTTTATTTCTTCCTTTCCCATAATTATACTTTCAATTCTGTTACTAGAAATCCCTGAATGAATGTTAAATAATTATAGTGATCATTAGCATCCTGGTATTTTTAGGACATCAGTTGTTGGTTTGGAAGACATGCTCAAGCTCATTGAGAAAAGAGCTTTCCACAACTTTTCAAGATGACAGTTATTCTCTGTGAACCCCACCCCCAATCCAGACCCATCCCTACCCTGCTCTTTCAACGTCTGACTTCTGTGGTCTGCGTCTTCCAGCCTCCCTTACTCTCTGCCTCCTCCAGCTGAGTTTGACCAGTGGCAAGTACTAACAGAATGCCATAGGGTGGAAATAACAAGCTGTGTTCCTCTGTAGCCTGTTGGGCGATCTTAGGATACCATTCCCTACCACTGCCCTTCAGTCCTGGGTGTAGTAACAGCTCCCCAGCACTTGGGTATTTCCCCATCCCTTATAAATTCCCTTAATCTTGATCTCACCTCTATTTCAACAAACTCTCTCCATTTAAGCTCTTCATATACCATATGCTTCTCACCCAGACTTTCTTTAACTGATAAATTAGGACCCGCCATTAAATGTTTCCAAATGTCTTTCAACATCTCAGTATGATCAAAATATTTTGTCCTTTGTGACATTTACACATTCATTAAGAAGAAAAACTGAGTGCCAACTTCCTGCTAATTGCTGTTAGACACTGAGATTAGTACAGAACAAAAAAGATGAGTTCTCTGCCCTAACGTTTTTATAAGAAACAGATATGCAAACAAATAAAATACCTAAATATTACAATAGTGATTAGGAAAGAACAAGTGTTTTTTGCTAAGTAACAAAGGAGATATATTTAGTAAGGATGGTCAGAGACTATTTGTCACAGAAGGTGACATTGGAGAAAGAGCCGAAGAAGAGCCTTCTGGGAAAGGATGATGTCAAGTGCAAAAGCCCTGAGGCATGAAAGAACTTGGTGTGTTTGAAGAACCGGCAGGACTACTACCAGCAAGGGGGCAGAGGGTGTGGTAGAAAAACATGAAGAAACAGGTCGGTAGGGGCTAGATCAGTGCCATCCAACAGAAATACAGTGCAAGCCAAATTTCTGTAGTTTTCCTTTTTCTGGTATCCGTATTTAAAATGGTAAAATTGGTGAAATTTATTTTAACGTATTTTACTTTATCTAATATATCTAAAATACTATCTTCTCAACATTTGAATAATATAAAAAATTAACAAGATATTTTACATATTTCTTGTACTAAGTTTTTGAGATGTAGTGTGCATCTTACATTTAAAGCACATCTCAAATGGGACTGGCCACCTTCCAAGGGCTTAATAGTCCCATGTGGCTGGTGGCCACCATGCTGGCCAGTACAGGGCTACATCATACCCATCAGTCCTTGGTGACAGGGCAGGTTGACTAAGGAGGGGCAGGGTATATGAGCTTCATTTCTACTACTACCAGCATCATGCCCGGCACACAGTAGGTGCTCAGAGAATGTCTGCTGGGCACAGTGACAGAAGAACTACAGAGGACATGCCAGATTCCATAAGCAGAGAGGCATCATCGAGATCAAGCAAGTACCTGCTTTAGGAAACTGGGTCTATTCTGTGTCCTCAGCCAAGAGAGGAAATTAGGGTCTGCTTGCTAGGTCTCCTATGGTGGGGCCATTCAGCGCCCTCTCCTGTGCCTGGGGCACTTGGCACAGCTACTTTCTTAATTCAGAAAGATCACTTTACACCATATGCTAGGGAGTGGGAGGGAGGGAGCCCATTAGCATTCATTGTACACAGCTTTTCATTCGGAAAAGCCCCTCAAATGTGCCGATCCACATTGCTTTGCTTCATTTTTCAACATTCATGAGTGTAATTGCATTTATTTTTCTCGTCAAGACTGCAAAACAAGTGATAATTTACTGTATTACAACCCATATTGGCTGGGTTTACAGCCACAACAGTTCTCATCCGCCCTCAGATGGGCTGGGTGAGTAAGTAGGGAGTGGTCTTTTTAGCTGAGAACACTACATTTGTTTGTGACAGGAAGCCTGGTCCCAGCTATTCAAGGTCACAATAACCGTGGCAACAACTAACCCATAGGACTACACTGAGTTCTCCAAGTATGTTTACCTCCACTATCCTGACTGCTTTTTGCAGTCAAGGCAGACATGTAGCCCATTTCACACACAACAAGACTGAGATTCCGAGAGGTCCTCAGTCATCCACGGTGACGGGCTGCCAAGAGCAGAGACAGGGCTCAAACATGCACAGGTGGGCTAGAAACCCAGGTGCCACGTGGCAGGGCCTAAGCTCTGGCAAAGCCTGAGGTCCTATGGCAAAGAAGTAGGCACAATCTTAAAATCGTGTAAATCTGAAGTGCTTGCAGTAGCTGGGACTCCTGAAGAGATCTAATTCCCTGAGTCTACATTGCAGAATGCTGACTTTCAGGATTCACACCCCTGCTGAAGGGCCCGTCCACATCCAAGGATAGCTAGCTCTGTAAGTGATTATCTCCGTGTGAGAGTGGGGAAGCATGGTCTAGCCTCGTGTTTGGGAATCACCCTCTGCAATATTTACTGCCCCTTGAAGAGAGAAGCAAAACCCACAGGGACATTGACTTTAGGTCACAAATGCTCATGAAATAATGAATAATTTAATAAGCAATCAACAGAACCTAGACCTAAGAGCTTCCAGATTGGTTAAACTCATTTCCTAAATACGATGAAAGTAGTAGACATATCACAGGTGTCAAGACCCTCAGCTCCTCTTCTACAAGCCAGAGAAAGAAAAAGCAAGAGCTGGGTTTGCCTAAAGGATCTGAGGGGGGCAGGGTAAGCGATGTAAAAGCTCAGGTCTGAGTCACAGGTGACTGCTTCCATATGGTGTGGCATCTGCTGGGGTCGAGCCCCACCTTTCTAGCTCTCTCCACAGCAGGGAAGACGGGCTAGGGAGTCACCACAGGGTCCGAAGGGTCGGGGGCTGAGTGGGTTCAGAAAGTCCCTCTAGCCACCTGGCCAAGGTGCTTCAGTCTCTAGGAGATGCCTCCCCTCCTCTCCGTTCCTGTCCCTCCCCTACAGTTAAGACCCCTTCCCAAGCAGGGTCTGGTGCTCCTGACATTGTAGAGGCAGCCCCACCCCAGGCCCAGAGCTAAAAGGGCCAGGTCCAACCACTCAAGAAGCTGCTGCTGAGCTTCCACAAGAGCCCTGGAGAAAAGACCTCCAACAGCTGCTCTTAGTATAAATGGCCTAAGGTCTTCAAAGGTGACCAGCTGGGAGGGACCAGTGTCACAGCCATACCGTCTAGTCTGTCTCCACCCGCGCCACACACACACACACACACACACACACACACACACACACACACACACACACACACAAGGAGGTGCATGCGGATGATGGAGAGGACCTACCATGTGCCCATGCACCAAGCATTTTGTTCTGTGTTTTCATGTTATCTCATTTAATCTCCACACCCACCAATCGCATTACCTTTATTCAATAGGTTAAAGAAAACCCTGAGCCAGAGAGAAACTAAATAGCTGTGTTCAAGGTCCTCCACGCATGTCCTTCTAGGCTATAGTGTCCATGAACTCCGTATATGTATATGCTTCCAGCAGCCTTTCGAAAAGTCAACTATACAGAGAACCAAGGTCAGAGGTTATGGAAGTTTCCTTTCAAATGCAGGAAAGTAGTCTTTCCATCCAAGCAAATAACCTGTTTATTTTCCATTTTGTAAAATCTAAAAATTTAGTACAAAGTCCTTTTTTCTTTTTAATTTTTTAAATTTATTTACATTAGCCAAAATATGGTACATTAGTTTTGGAGGTAGAGTTCAGTAATTCATCAGTTGCATACAACACCCAGCACTCACCACATCATGTGCCCTCCTTAATGCCTGTCACCCAGTTATGCCAGCCACCCAACCCACCTCCCTCCAGCAACCCCCAGTTTGTTTCCTAGAGTTAAGAGTCGCTCATGGTTTATCTCCCTCTCTGATTTCTTTCCATTCAGTTTCAAGGTCTTAAAACCAGGATTATAAAGCAAAGTTCATCCACATTGTAGCATGTTAACAGGATTTTCTTTTTTTTAAGCTGAGTAATAGTCCATTGTGTGTATAGATCAAATTGTCTTTATTCCATTAATCTGTTGATGGGACATTTAGTTGCTTCCACTTCTTCACTATTGTGAATGTTGCACAATGAACACAGATGTGCGTGTATCTTTTGGAGAACCTGCTTTGGGTAGAATTACCATATGATATGGTAATTTTATTTTTAAGTCTTTGAGGAAACTTTATACTGTTTTCCATAGTGGTTCTACCATTTTCTATCCCCACCAACAATGCACAAGAGTTCTAACTTCTTGGAATCTTCCCCAGTGTCTATTATTTTCTGTTTATTATTCCTGTTATTATTACTGTCATCCTAGTGCAGTGAGGTGATAGCTCAGTTGGTTTGATGTGCATTTCCCTAACGATTAGTGACGTTGAGCATCTTTTCATATGCTTGTTGGCCATTTTATAAGTTCTTTGCAGAAGTGTCTACTCAAGTCCTTTGCCCATTTTTAAACCCAGCTTTGGGGGGCTTTGGTTGTTGCGTTTTAGGAGTTCTTTACATAGTCTGGGTATTAACCCTTTCACAGATACATGATTGGTAAATATTCCCCCCATTCCACAGGTTGCCTTCTCGCTCTATTTCCTTTGATTCACAGTTTTGAAGTTTGATGTAGTCCCACTTGTCTATTCTTGTTTTGTCTCTGCTTTTGTTGTCTTATCTTAAAAAAATCACTGCCAAACCCAAGGTCATGAAGCTCTTCTCTTGTTTTCTCCTAGGACTTTTACAGTTTCGGTCTTAGGTTTAGGTATTTAACCCACTTTGAGTTTGTTTTGGTGGGTGGTATGGTGTAAGAATCCAACTGCATCCTTCTATCTAGTTTTCCCAACACAGTCTGTTGAAGAGATCGTCCTTTACCCACTCTGTGGTCGTGGCACCACTGTTGAAAGTCATTTAACCATACGCGGGAGGGTTTCCAAAGGTTCAAGCCTCTTACACCCTACATTAAATATCTTCCTGATTCAAATACCTAGGGAGGTTTCTGTATTCTTACTTATTTAAACCCCAACTGATAGATTCCTCATGCTGGTATGTTTTAGCAGCTATAGTTGAGAAGGCTTCTGGAAGCTCTAAGTCTTCTTTTAACCTTAGGAACTCTCAGGACTCTTAACAAAGAACACAGACTTTTGCTTAACCATAGCTCTTATAGTTGCTTCACTAATGACAAGTAATGCTTTGAGAATTCTGAAAAAGTATAACCTGGCCTTCTTGATGATGAACACAACACTTGGGAAAGGAAGCATTTTTAAAAGACACTGGCAGATTCTTGCAAAGTTTAAAAACCAGTTTGCTACAGTAACAGTTGCTTCCCAAAACTAAAGGGGCACTGTGTCAGCACAGAGCATAGCAGCAAGACTGTATGGACCTGGGGTGGTGCGAGGAGGGAGCAGGGGAGGGGGGGAGTCTTTTTTAGAGAATGGGGGAAATTTCTCTACGTGACCAAATGTCTCATTGATTAGCAACTGCAGGAAAATAAAAACTGAAGATGTACACATGATCTTAAGGGTTGGGGTAGATCATTGCAGCTCTGAGAATGGAGGGAGTTTATCTTCCTGTGCCCATCTACACACACTCATGAAGACAAATTCCCCTGTCAAGGTGATTTCTTGCACATGCCATGACTGACTGACTGACAGACAGATGGGGGGATAAGACCAAAGCATTTTTCACAGACGTTGCATTTTATAAATGTGTCACTTAATTCCTCCCTTTAAAAATGTATCCTTTTGGGGGCGCCTGAATGGCTCAGTCAATTAAGTGTCTGCTTTCAGGTCAGGTCATGATCCCAGAGTCCTGGGATAGAGCCCCGCATAAGCCTCCCTGCTCAGCACAGAGTCTGCTTCGCCCTGCTCAGCACAGAGTCTGCTTCTCCCTCTGCTTGCTGCTCCACCTGTTCGTGCTCTCTCTCTCTCACACTCTATCTCAATAAATAAATAAAATCTTTAAAAAATGTATCCTTTTCTTGAATCATAAATTACAAATCAAGGACCACCAGAGTCAGAAGAAATTAACTCCTGATTTTATGTATAAGGTAAATAAGACCCAGGAAGGGATGATGCTTGGCCCAAGGTCATAGAGCATGTTAACGGCAGAACGAGGACTAAAATCCAGGATTCCTCACTTGTAGACTTATTTCACAGAAAAGGATGCAGGGAAGCACAGAGAAAAGTAGCTGACCTGCCCTGAGTCCCAGGTCGGTGGTAGAGCTAGGACAGGCACTGAGGACTGTCTCCCTACCCACCAGGTAAGGAGGAGCCAGGCTAACTGAACAGCCTGGTGCAAGAGACAGCGCCTCCCCCAGCCCCACCACATTCCCACGGCTCCCACAGAAGCACAAAGAAACCACGGGAAGAGCAGCACTAGAGGGGCCTGAGGGATGTTCCAACATACTCCTCACTAGGGAAACTGAGGTTCAAAGGGTCAAGTGAGCACAGTCCCACGTCAGTGTGTCAAAAGGTGGCAAGTCTGAGAGCAGCCCTGTCAGTCACTGAACTGGGCTGCTTTGGCTCAAATCCCATCTCTGCCACTTAGTGCTCCTGTGACTACGAGCAACTTACTTAATCTCTTTGTGCCTCAATTTCCCCATGTGCAGAGTAGGGAGCACAATGGCACCTATACTATAAAGGGCTGTTATTAACCATTAAAGGAGAAAAGACATTTAAAGTGCCTGGCACATAGTAAGTGCTCAATAAATGCTAGTTATTTCTATGAAAGAGACATTCCTGTTGGTACAATGAACACAATACAGATCTGATAATCTAGGATGGTGCTAGACAATAGAAATATAATGTGAGCCACACAGGTTATTGTCAAATTTTCTAGTAGCCGCATTTTAAAAGGTAAAAAAAAAAAAAAAAAAGTTAGTGGTTAAATCTTAATGACTTTACCTAACCCAATATATTTACAATATAATCATTTTAACAGACAACCTATATGTAAAGTATGAATGGATGCTTTACATTCTTTTTTTCATACAAAGTCTTCAAAATCTGGTGTGTATTTTACATGTATAGAAGTAGCCACATTTAAAGTGTTCAATAGCCACATGCGTCTAGTGGCCACCATATTGGACACTACTGGTCTACGACATTCCCAAATGGGACTACAATGTGGTCTTGGGATTTTCCAGATTACTGGACCCTATTTTATGAAGTCACACAAGAGCCATCTTATCTTCACTAAATTTAATAAACTATAGTTTTGCTAAACTACACTTTTCTTGTCAAATCTCTCATAATATGTAATTATAATTCAAATTACTACAGTACTCAAAGCATAAAGACAATCTTTTTCCTAAGGACAAGACAATCCATAGATTCAAAAAGGTGTTCACTTGGAGGAGCCCAAGCCCCCAGAATAGCAGTCAAACCAGATGAACAGTCCATGGAAACCTCACCCTCTCCACTGAGCTGGCAACACTAAGATTGTGAGGATTTTTGGCAGTATCTTCGTCTCAGCCTGTCGGTCCCAGGAGGGGCTGAAGTAGAAGCAGCGGAAGACAGAGTCATGATAAAAGTCATCTCTGCTGTCCAGATCAAGGTCTCTGATGCATGACCGCCTCCGCTCAAGTTCCCTTCTGACAAATTATTCAGAACAATTCACAGGCTTACTCTATCTGCACTGAGGTGGACACTGATGGCTTAGGCAATTCAACAAAGTGATAGGATGGTCAATCCTCAGTGCCAGAAGTAGGACATTTCCCTTATTTCCCAGCGAGAAGACCCCACAAAGAGTTTTTAGGCTACCTTAATACATGAAATATTCAACACGTAGATGAATTAGTCAAATGTCTACTTATGATGCCTAAGATAGGATTTAATGACACATATTTAAAATCATGTGTCATAAGATAACATATTGTGTTATAAACAGATAGTGGTTCGGAGCACAGACCCTGGAGACAAGAGTGCCTGGGTTCAAATCTCAGCTCCTCCATTTACAACTAACTTTTGGGTGAGTTACTTCACATTCTGGGCCTCAGTTTCCTCATGTGTAAAATAAGGGTAATTAATAGTACCCAGTTTGTACAAGTATTAAACAGGTTAAAATCATGTAAAAGTCCCTAGAACAGTGCCCAGTAAGCAGTGCACAAGTGTTAAGCCACAAAATAGTGGTTTATTGTCCATTCCCACATATTACAGAAATGTTCCCTCAAACTTGTCATCTGCACCAAGGGCATCTGGGTCTGTCCTCAGAGCAACCACTTCTTAAGTTGAATGACACCTGTCTACATTACCTTTACCTCCAATTATAGCATTTGGAAGCATTACTTTTTTTTATAGTCTAGAAAATATAGTTGAGATATTTTGTTTACAGATATAGGAATATAATGCTTTGGAAATTTTTTTTTATTTTAGTATAATTAACATACCATGTTATAGTAGTTTCAGGTGTACAATACAGTGATCCAACAATTCTATACATTTCTTAGTGTTCACATCATGATAAGCATACTTCAAATGCCCTTTATTTCATCCATTCCCCCCATACCTCCCCTCTGGCAACTGCCAGTTTGTTCCCTGTTTTTAACAATCTGGTTTTTTGTTTGTGTTTTTCTTCGTTCATTTTTGTTGTCATTGTTCTTTCTTTCATTCCACACGAGTGAAATGATATATTTGTCTTTCTGTGACTTATTCACTTAGCATAATAGCCTCAAGTTCCATCCATGTTGTCGCAATGGCAAGACTTTCTTATGGCTGAGTAATATTTCAGTGTGAGTGTGTGTGTGTGTACACATTTTCCTCATCCATTCACATATTGGTGGACACGAGTTGCTTCTGTATCTTGGCCATTGTAAATAATGCTACAGTAAGGAGGTACATCTATCTTTTTGAATTAGCGTTTTTGTTTTCTTTGGGTAAATACCCAGTAGTGGCATTACCTATTCACGTAATTCTATTTTTAACTTTCTGAGGAACTTCCATACTGTTTTCCACAATGGCTGCACCAATTTGCATTCCCACCAACAGTGCCCTAAGGTTCCTTTCTCTCCACTTCCTTGCCAACACATTACTTCTTGTGGTTTTGATTTTAGCCATTCTGACCAATGTAAAGGGGCATCTCACTGTGGCTTGAATTTGTATTTCCCAGATGATTAGTGAGTTTGAGCATTTTTTCATGTGTCTATTGGTCATCTGTAGGTCATCTTTGGAAAATGTCTATTCAAGTTCTCTGCCCACTTTTTATTGAATTATTTGGCTTTTCTGATGTTGAGGTCTAAGTTCATTTCGTATCTTACCAGATAAGATCATTTGCAAATATCTTCTCCCATTCAGTAGGTTGGCTTTATGTTTTGTTGACTTTTGAACTGAGGTTTGATATCACAGAAAACTGGACATCAAGGCAAGCATCCATGTGGATATTAGAACAGGCCTATTTTCTCATTTATCTAACCCACGTATATTTTGATCATCACAAAGATCCTTCCATTGCTTTTCCAAGCCATCCTTATCACTTGTCCTTATGTGCTCATATCCTCCAGAATACTACTAAGCCTGTCTTCAATTTTCTTGCCTTTTTTCCCCCTACCAATTCTGTTATCACTGTAAACATCCCAAACTAGTACTGATTGGGGTCACTGTAGGCTAATGTAGTTTCCCTAATTAATTTTGTGGTTCAAAGTAAACAAAAGACCATCCCATAAAATGAAAATGCCCTAAAGGAACTTTTTCAAGAGCTGTTTTGGAGACAAAGATCTTGCCTTTTATTTGGACATATGAGCTCCATTTTGGCTTTTATCTTTTCTTCTCCCACTGCCATTTCTTGGATATTAAATAAACACAGTGCCTTCCTCTAGTGAAAGACCACGCAGCTCTGGCAGGTGAACACCAGATCTAAGTGGGTGGTAGGAAGGCAATAACGCAGCTGTTGGGAACCACGACCTGATTCATCATGTGCATTCTCAGGAGGCACTAGAGTGAGGTGACCCAGAGTACAGACTCTGGGCACAAAGTTCCTGCAGGCAAATCCTGGCTCCACCATATGCTCACTATGACCTTGGGCAAGTCACAGAAGCATTCTGTGATACCAGCTCCCTAATCTGTAACATGCAGATCAGAGCATTTGCATCAGAGCACTATTAGTGGATTAAACAATATATTTAAGGTACTTAAGATAGTACCTGCCACATAATAAGCACCACATAAATATTGCTTCCCTACTATTACCATCACTATTACCACATACGTATATTCTCTCCCTCCCTCCCTCCCTCCCTTTCCCTTCCCATCCTCCTCTCTTTCTCAATACACATCAATCTGTTAATCGTGATATGTGAGGGAACAGAGATGGTGATGGAGAGAGTTAACGTATATGGACAGACTCAGCATTTCTTTAAAAATATATAATATTTTATCATTAAAGAGGGAAGAAAAAAATGTATTGACTCAACAGTGACTAAATGGGAACTTAAGAGCTCACAGTTTTAAGCCAATCAATAATAATATCAGGAGTGATTAAGGATGGTTAAAGGCCTCTACTTCCCGATCGTTGTAATGTAAGCACTACATTAAAGAAACAGTACGGCAGTTTTTTGATACATCAGATTTTTCCAATGGGGAGCCTCTTATATAGGCCACAAGCAGATCCGCACACTTGTGAGAATATGACAGGCCCCAGAGTGAAGGAAGGGATAATGCCCAGGATCCTTTTACTTGCCCCAAAGATCAACTCTAGAGCAAAAGAGGCTCGACAAGCCAGGCCCTGGGACCAAATGCCCCATCAAGACGACAGCCTCATCAGGCTGAGAGGCAGCACTCCAGATGGGAAAGCCGCAGATGCTCCAGACACCACGAACATGCCAGAGAAAGCAGCAACCTCTCCAGGGTTCTCCCAAAACTTCCCTGACAGCAGCTCACTTTTGACTTTCCAAATGCTTATCCCTAATGATAATTTAGTCCGTATGCGGACCACTTTCCCTAGGTCAAGCCCCATGCAGGACACAGGGAAGTCAGCAATGAGAAGGAGCCCATGCCCTCAAGTAGTTCACAGCTCCATGGAGGAATCAAAGGTGTAAAAACTCAGCTACAGGAGCAGAGAGAAGAGGCAATTCCATGTGGGTAGAATCAGGGAGGACTTCCTGGAGGAGGTGAAATCTGTTCAGGGTTTTGATGTAAGAGGAAGGGAGACAGGATAACTCCTTCTAGCCAAAGGCATGATGGTGTAACCTGCAAGGTTTCTGGTTGAAAACAAGAAAACTCAACTACAACAATCTTTCCCAAAATTAGGGATGTTCTAGAAGAATATTGGGAGGCTCATCATGAAGAGTAAGCTAGAGATAGCCTTTAAAAATAAGCAAAAATTAAGGCAGTTCTGGGGAAGCAAGAAGAAGACAGTGTGCCAAACTCATTCAGTAGCATCTCTTGTGGCCCAGACACTACCCCTATCACTGGACACCCCACTGCACAAGCCTCTGGCTGGTCCTCCCTAGATGGAAAATCCTGGGCAGAAAGGGGCAGCAGGCTGCATCCAGGCCACATGTCCAACCATACCCAGGCTGCCAGGGGTAGTAAATTTCTGGCACCTTCACCTTCCAGCAAGTTCCACATTCCACCAAGATCCCCACAGTGGGAGATTCTCAAAATCAGGAAGCAGAATTGGAGGCTGAACTTCCAAAACGAAAGCACAAAGGCCTCTCTCACATGATTATATAGAAGGAGAAAGGGAAGCCAAGAGGGCAGAAGGAGAGGCTGAGGCTGGAGACAGATGCCAGGGTCAGATCATGAGAAAGTTCAATTATTAATAAGAGCAATTCATTCGGCAACGTTCACTGCCCCTGCCTCCAAGGAGGACAGAAGCTAGCTGAGCAGCAGACTACAAAGAGGCTTGCTACCTGCAAATAAGCACTGGAGAGCCCAATCTGCTCTTACAGCCGATGTCCACCTTGACTTGTCAGCGCTTGGACTGCTCTCTGGTTGATTACTCTTTTGAGCATAATTCCTGCTAATCCTCAGAAGGTCTCCAACCAGTGAATGAAGGGCTAGAACATGGTGCGCTCAAGGGGACCATCACCATTTCTTGACTTGGGTTGACGGCTTCAGAATTCACCAAGAATGTTCCCTACATCAGTTCGTAGGCAAATATCCAGGATTCCACGTTTGACATGTGGATGATATTCCTCTTCCAGATCAAAAAAATAATATACAACCACTCTGTGTTTGGTACACAAGGGAGTACTGAAATACATATGTATGAAAGTAAATGTGAGCACTTCTGCTGGAGAGGAGCACAGAGATATATGTACGAGAACATTCGCTGCAATGGGATTCAGGAGTGAGTAACTGCAAAGAACTTAAATATGCAACACTATAGGGTGGTTAAATAAATCATGAAACAAGCATTGTAATGGAAAACTATGAAGCCTTTAGAAAGTATGCTTTTGAGGAATATTTAAGGACATGGGAAAACACTTAAAAATAGCATTAAGTAGAAAAAGAGAGATTTATGTAAGTTTGTGTGCATACATGACTTTTTTTTTGTTCCTTACAGCTACCTCTACTGTGCATATTCTTTACAATGAACATAAATTATTTTTGCACTCATAGATCAGGACTTTAAAAAGAAATAATTTGAAAAGATGTTTAGCTGATGACCCTGCCATGTATACGACTTTACTTATCCTGGATTTGAAGGCTGGCTCCTCTTTAATATATAACTTGCATGAGGTTGGGCCAATCACTTCATCATTCTGGGGCTTTGGTTTTCTCAAAAGAAAGAGGAGACAGGATCCCTGAACTCACAGGATGGTGGCACATGAAGCATTTTCCTATACATTTCATCTAATCTAGTTCTTGGTTAGCATAAACACAGAGAAAAAGGTCAGTTTTCTTCAAAGAAAGGAAAGATTCCAATCCTTCCAGCACTCTGCTGTGAGTTCTACTGGAGACAAGGTGATGGGATCAGGATACAGGAATGTGATTGCCCCAGGAACAGTGTCCTAGGGCTGCCATAACCAACTGCCACAAACTGGGTAGCTTAAGACAACAGAAACTGATCCTCTCAGAGATATGGGGTGGACAAGTCTGAAATCAAGGTGCTGACAGGAACCTGTTCTTTCCCAAGGCTCCAGAGGAGGCTTCTGGTGTCTGCAAGTAATCCGTGGCATTCCGTGGCCTGTAGGTATATGACTCCAATCTCTGCCTCTGTCTTTATGTGGCCACCTCCCCTGTGTGTCTGCATGTCTCTCTTCCTCCACCAGTCCTACAGTGCGAGGGCCTGCCAGGACCACTGGCATAAAGGGAAAGGAGCATCACAACCCAGAGACTGAGCCCGCTTCCGTGGCAGGCTGACTGGTTACAATATTCCTTTCTGTGTGTGAATGCTTGTGTGTATTTTCTCTGATGTTTCCTAACATCTGCCCCTTCCAGTCAGATAACTAACTAGGATCTTTGCAGGTCTCTGCTCTAGAAATTTGTACAAGATGCAGAGGAGGAGCTTGAAGTCAAGGGTTCCTTCTTTCCTCTCCCTGTTTGAAAGCTTGAACTTACTCAAGAGATTAGGAATTCGATAAAGGGCCGGGCCAACAAAGGTGTGCCCTTGGGGTTTCGAAAGTGAGGAAAGAGTCTTCCACAGTGGGAAGGGTGAGGGATGGGTCCCGCTGGTCTCATACTGCTCTGTGGCACCAGCCCCAGAAAGGATGATGGGTGACGCCCCCGGGCTGGCTAGACGCCACACAAGGGCTCCTAACCTAGAAAGCAGCAGCAGAATTACTAGACCCAAAGAGACCACGGGAATGGGACAGTAGGCTTAAGAGGAAACCACAATAGCCTGGCCTGTTTAAGTCCCCAGGACATCTGCAAACCCCTACGGAAGGGGGAGCCCCTAACATGAAAAAATGTATACGTAACTCCCTGGAAGCTCGGGTCAGATATAAGTTGATATAAAGGCAGCATTTCTAACGCACCTGGGTTTTCAGCCTGAGAGTCAACCTTACTGCATCCCAACACTTAAACAGCCTACAAGCAGAAGAAATTGAAGGCTACCTCCCAAGACCCATTGCCTCCGGTTTCAGCCCTTTTGAAAGGACACCTAACAGTCTTGAATCTCCCTCCAGCCCCCAAGGAGCTCTCCCACACACACACATACTGGGCCTTGGGCTGTCTCCCAGGGTGGACATGTTGACACTATGCCAAGGCTGGGGAAGGCACAACTAGAAACCAGAGACACCTGCAGGAAGTGCCAGGGACCAGATCGAGGCTTCTAGGGAGGCTCTGTGGGTATAGTAACCCCTATTGCTCTGGGAAAGCCCCAACAAAGATGAGGTCGGAGCAAAACCAGTTCAGAAGCCTGGAATGCCAGGCTCTTCCCATGGAAAGGGATGAGGAAAAGACTCTGAGAGTGACTGTGTGCAGCACTGAATTAACAGAGCGGAGATAGAGGAGGTGTGCAAGCACTTGGGGCAGCAAGTACCCTGTGTATTGAAAAGCCTCTCTGGGTCTCTCAGGGACCCATGCAGACCACCTGCTGGGTGGTGCAGCCGGGTAAAGCAGCATCTGGGGTCAGGTGAACTTGAAAGAAGGGGCAAGGCTGTAAGGAGAACTTAAGACTTACAGTTCCAGAGACTGTAAGAACCAGAAAAGAACACAAGGCAACCAGTACTGATGAAGCCCTACTATGTGCAGGCACTTCACTCTCTCTCAGGCATCATTCTGTTTAACTCTCACACTGGTTCCTATGCTAAAAAAGATGAAACTGACGCAGCGGGACTGAGGGCTCCGGATCACTGAGCTATGGCACAGGACTGCAATAAGCTGGCCTGGAAACACGTTCATGACAAGAACTTTGAAAGCCAAGAACAGGACACTGTGGGAAGAACAAGGAGGGACTCTTTCTTTACATAGACTGGTAAGGGACCATCTCCTTGAGGAGGAGTCATCTGAGCTGAGGCCTGAAGAAATCAGCCAAGTGAACAGTGGAAAAATCCATTCCAGTGAAGTGAAACAGCATGTGCAAACGTCCTGAGCCAGAAAAGAATGCGACAGTCTTTCAGTCTCCAAGGAACTGAAAGGAGCCAGTGTGTCTGGGACATTTTGAGAATAAAAAAGGGCCTGCAGAAGACACTAGATCATACAGGCTGTAGCAAGGAGTTCAGATTTCAACCCATGCGCCAGGAGAAGCCAGCAGAGGGATTAAGTGCCAAAATGACAGAGTATGATCTACCCACAGCCTAGCACAGAGTTTGTCACACAAAAGGGGATGAGTCAAAGGTCGTGGAACATCTGAATAAATAGACTTAAACTAGACTTCCAAAGGATGGAAACACTGGTTTTACAAAAGGGAAAGTAAGATTTCAGTTTTTGCCCATGAGAAGAACAATTTTGCCTAATCCAATCCAGAGAGCCACTTTCATGCCTCTCTGCCTAAGAAGCACGCAGAGCAGCTAAAATCCACAGGCACATCATGACAGAATAATTTCAGTGATCACTATCAAATGCCTCTATTTAGAAAAACTCAGAAGATTGTATTGGTACAATCCATTATTTATGAAATGACAATCTGCCATAACGAGGGGCTGAGAAAATTAAGATTAAAAGCAAGTGTTACTCCTTTGGGAAGAGAGATTGGCATGGTGGGAAAAGCAATGTCACTCGGCTTCTTAGAACCTTAGTTTCCTGATCTGTAAAATGGAAGGATTGTAAGAAGGATTAAAAATTCACTGTCAGTCAATAGAGGGCCCAACAGCATTTCAAGATGCTTATCATTCTTCATTTAAAAAACACCTGATAGTGAAGTAAATCAGAGAAAGACAAATACCCTATGATTTCAGTTACACATGGAGTCTAAAAAACAAATGAATAGACAAAAAGCAGAATCAGACCCGTAAGTACAGAGAATAAACTGATGGTTGCCAGAGGAAAGGGGCTGTGGGGTGTGCACAAAATGGGTGAAGGGGAATGGGAGATACGAAAGAATGACCAGGTCATGAGGATGAAAGGCACAGCACAGGAAATACAGTCAACGTACGGAGAGAGATGTTGGTGAGCACAGCATAACATACAGACTCGTTCCATCACTATGGAGTACACCCAAAAGTAATATAACATTGTACGCCAACAATGTATGCACTTCAACTCAAAAAAGAAAGAATAAGCAACGGAGAGCAAACAAAATTTTTAAATAAAAAATAAAATACACTTGATAAAGGCCATTTGGCCATCCATCCATGCATCCATCCAACGGAAGGTTATTTTGTTCATACTATGTACAATGCCCTGTATTAAGCACTAAGATAAAGCTATGAACAAGGGTGCCTGGCAATAGCAACTTGGCCCATGCCGTCTACCTCAATGGGGAAGAGTGCCCCCCCTGCCTGCCCCAGCACCTACTGGGCCACCTTCTGCCACCTGCAGCCTGGTACCCTCTATCAGGCCCGAGTAGAGGCTCAGCTCCCATCTCGAGAGTCCTGGGAACCAGGCTGGGAGAGGCTGGATCAGCGGGCCGCCACCCTGCAGTTCACCACACTCCCGGCAGGTACACAGGCTTGGCCTTGGGCTGCCCCTAACACCCAGAAGGCCGGGCTGAGGGGGTTCCCGGGAAACTGCAAAGTAGGCTGCTCTCTCGAGGTGAGCGTGGTCCCCAGGCACACAGAATATCTCATGTGGGGGTAAAACATACACTGAACAAACAACATGCACTGTGACCTCCATTCTTGAGAAAAAGCGTAGGATGCGATGACCCAGGCTCAAGTGTCTTGGAAGTGCTATGTCCTAAGGAAGTTGGGGTTTCTGCTGAGATACGAAGGGGAAGAACAAGAGAATGAGGTGGAGGAGAAGGTTCTATGGAGAGTGGTCTTTCCTGACAAGGAACATGGCAAAGCAAGTACACCGGGAATGGGAGATGGAAATCAGGAGCTCAGTTTAGGATCTGTTGAGTTTAAAGAGCATACAAGATCCTACAGGTGGGCTAAGGAGAAGCAGGAAGAGCATATGTGTGTGCATGCAAAACACAAGCACGTACTAGAAGATCTGGATGTATCTGGCCAACCACAAAGATGGCCAGGCAAAACAGAGCATGTGGTACATTCCAGCAGAGTGCTCTGGACTCTGTGGGTCCCTAATGGAATGAGTGATTCTATCATCTAAACCAAGACACTTCTGAGAATAAAGTCAGCAGTGTTAAAAAGGATGATGGGGCAACAGGCATACAGGTTGTCCCTCGGTCACCTTATGAAGGGGCGTGGGTAGTTGTGGATGACTCTGTCATGCCAAGTAAGATCCTACCAGATCTGCAAAGCTCAATTTTGTACCATAGCACCGACTTATTTTACCTGGGCTGGTATCTACACTCATGAAAAACTTATACAACCATTTACGCCCTTAACTGGAACTATACAGAACCATCCAGTAGCCTCCTGCTTTGGAGCCAAACTCACAGTCACAGAGGCCACACAGGCCACACCCTTACCTGAACAACCCTGAGCATCTTCCCTGTCTCCAGCCTAGTGGTATCCTGTTAGACTCCCCTCCCCAGAGGACAGCAAGCACAAGTGGCAGCCAGGCAGTGGGGGGTGTAGGTCTAGAGTTCACACAAGATGGCTGATGGCAAATGAAGGTACAGGAAGAGTGGAGGCCATCCAGAGTGTGATGGTTAAGGTTGTACATCAACTTCCCTGGGCTATGAGATGCCCAAATCGCTGCTAGAACATTATCTCTGGGAGTGTCTATGAGGGTATTTCTAGAATAGATTAACATTTGAATTGGCAAACTGAGTAATGCAGACAGCCCTCCCCAACATGGCAGGCATCATCCACTCCCTTGTGAGCCCAAACAGAACAAAAAGGGAAAGGTAGAGTGAATTCATTCTCTCTACTTGAGCTAAGGGCATCTGTCTCTCAAACATCAGTGTTCCTGGTTCTTGGGATTTCGACCTCCCGTCAGAGTGTACACCATCAGCCCCAGACTCGGACCAAATTACACCACTGGTTTTCCTGGTTCTCCAGCTTGCATACAACAGATCATGGGACTGCTCAGCCTCTATACAGTGTGAGCCAATGCCTGTACTAAATCTCCTCTTAAATATATCTCTCTATATATATCCTATTGATTCTGTTTCTCTGGGGAACCTAATACACATGGAAACAGTATAGAACAAGCCTGAGATCTCCCGTATTTAAACAGTACAGAACAAGCCTGAAATCTCCTGTATTTAGTGGCCAAAGTGAGGAAGGGTGCCAGAAGGTGTTGGGGAAAAAAAAGAAGACAACGTGTGGGTTAGAGGAGCCCTTGCGCAGGAAGGAACCACAGACACGACATCCCCTCTCCGACAACCAGAGGTCTTTACCGCTGAACCTGAGATCACACATGCAAAGAGGTGATCCTCATGTTCCCAGAATTGCAACACTTCCTGGCTTATGTCCCCAGGTAAGCCTTTTCAAGAGTCCAGTCACCCAGGCATACCCCACCCTAAATGTATTCTGAGTGTCCCTCTTCTAGGCGTATCTTCCCTAGAATACATCAGATGTCTCTCTCATATGCCTGCCACAAGCAGCTATCCATCAAGAAAATACATTAGCCCTTTAGCCCCACTGGGTAAGGATAAGCTGCGCATTCAGGATGTCAGGACATTAACTTTATGAGTAACAGTCTGTGCCAGTTTCCCTAGATATATGTGTGTCTGTGTCCTGGAAGAAAAGGGAATGACTTCATTCTTCAGACTTTCTCTCCCATAAAATCCAACTACTATTAAGTTCCCAAGCAAAACCCAGGGATGCCCTAACTTGTAGCTAAATCTTAGACTCTTAAAGCTGAAAGAAATGCTCAAGGTTCCTGAATCTAGGTGAAATGTGATTCCTACCACATACCTTAAGAATTCACCAAGCCTTGGTTTGAACAGCCCTGGGGACAGGGAATTACTACCAGTGAACCTGTCTACTGCCCTCTCAGACAGCTCAATCCCTAAGAAAGTTTGTCCCCACAAGCCATCCAAAGAGTGAGTCATCCTCATCACAGCCTCAAACACAGGGGATCACGTACCTGTGGGCACCGCTGGGTCCAGCATTGGTTTTTCCCACGTGTTAATCTGCTCCCACGTAAACCCATTGGTCCCCAGGGCCACGCTATAACCACAGTTGCCGTAGTGCTCATCAAAGGAACAGCCACCTGCAGACAAAAGAGAGAGGAGTGAATACATCCTTGTGTTTGAGGCTTGGCTCGTTACCCCCGTCTCATCAGCTCTTCATTTACAGCTTCGAATGTTAAACTCTGGAGATTTAAAAAAAAAAAAAAAAAAAAAAAAGGCAAGCAAATTGGATTTTTACATTTGTTTTGGTGCTCTCGGGAAAGGCGCTGGCATCTGCAGCCCGCCCCCCCCCCCCACACACACACCATTTAAAAAAAGTTAATAAGGCCAGTTACATTGATTTCAATCTTCCTTCCTGAGAAAGTAAACAGCAACGCCTCATTCTAAGCAGGAAAAAGGAATGCCAAGGCATGGCTCTCTGATTGTTTCCTGCCACAGGGAGAGACACTGGGGACAGCAGAGAGAGCGCCAGCCCCAGAGCCCGGTCAGACCAGCCACAGATCTCAGCCGTGCAAATCCGGGCCAGCTGCGGCCTCGCCTGCATCTTGGTCTCCTCACCTGTGATACAGAGGGAAGAGCCACTGGACAGGATCACCATGAGGATGAAATGGGGTAACATACATAGAGTAACTGGCACAGAATAAATTCTCCACATCTATCCCCTTCCCTAGAAAAGCAGTTTGTGAAAACTCACGTTTCATGGCATAAAAATCAAATTTGTGGAAGAATCAGACAATCGTGAACCTGGAAGATAGTGAAGTCAATGCTCATAGTGTTTAAAGTCATCCACCTTTTTATAGGAAGCTGTATCAGTTCAATTCTGACAAGGATTTACTAAGCATACGCTTAGGGGGCTGGAGGTCCCCTCCGAGTGATGCTGACAAAGATGCAGGGTACAGAACCAGGGCTCCAAGGAGGGAATGCTGGTCTGTCCGGAGAAACAGGCGCCATGACATCCTGAAGGGGGACTGATCAAGGCTCTGGAGGATCCAGCATCTCCGTGGACCAAGAACAGGAGGAAGGGCATCCAGGGTGAGCTGGTGGGACACAAAGGCGGCAGCCTCCTGACTCGTCTCCCAGACCCAGTTTCACACCCAACCCACTTTGCCACTGCCCCCCATTTCCTTGATGCTCAGGTCTCATCACAGCACCATCTCCCTCCCTTACACACTCATGCTTCCCCATCACCCGTGCACATGTGGTTCCGATCCACGTACAGAAGCCATCCCTCACTAGCTCCAGCCTGCGTCTACAGCCTCCCCTAACATCACACTGCCTTCTCCACCAGCTGCCAAGGAAAAAAGCCCCTCTCTGCACCCCAGGCCTGGGATGTCCTCTGCTTAGCGGGGTGGAAGTCCTGCTGACAGGTATAATATGGAAGACAGTCACACCACCACTAAAAAAAACCCTATGATGCCAAAGGCTTTCTCTACTTTCCTTCCTTACTGTGAATGAGAACCCGTAAGCATTGGCCCTTAGCACCCCAATTTGGAGTCTTGGCTGGGCTGAGGAAAGCTGGACCTACTTTGGTAGTACAGGACTTCGGGCTTGAGTAGAGAGTATTCAATAACTTTGTCCTAAAAAGTAACAGGAATTTGCAGTGTCTTATGTAAGTACCTAGATTAAAAAGCTGAGGAGAGGGGGAGAGGAATGCGAGAAACAATAAAAAGCAGAAACCTACAGAAGATGTCAGCCAGTAAGAAATTTCCTCTGATGGAAACTGCCTGATGCCTTGGTAAAAATTAAAATACATGATTTCATTTATTCATTCTTCAACAACTGTTTTTTTTTTTTTTAAAGAAATATTTATTTGAGAGTGCACACGTGCATGAGCACGAACAGGGAGTGGGGAGGACAGAGGAGGAGAGAGAGGGTCTCAAGCAGACTCCACCCCAAGTGTGGCACCCAACGCGGGGCTCAACCTCACAACCCCGAGATCGTGACCTGAGCCAATATCAAGAGTCAGACACTTAGGTATATATACACAATGGAATATCATGCAGCCATCAAAAGGAATGAGATCTTGCCATTTGCAACGACGTGGATGGAACTGGAGGGTGTTATGCTGAGTGAAATAAGTCAATCAGAGAAAGACATGTATCATATGACCTCACTGATATGAGGAATTCTTAATCTCAGGAAACAAACTGAGGGGTGCTGGAGTGGTGGGGGGTGGGAGGGATGGGGTGGCTGGGTGATGGACATTGGGGAGGGTATGTGCTATGGTGAGCGCTGTGAATTGTGCAAGACTGTTGAATCACAGATCTGTACTTCTGAAACAAATAATGCAAGATATGTTAAGAAAAAAGAAAAAGAAGAAGATAGCAGGAGGGGAAGAATGAAGGGGAGTAAGTCGGAGGGGGAGACGAACCATGAGAGACGATGGACTCTGAAAAACAAACTGAGGGTTCTAGAGGGGAGGGGGTAGGGGGATGGCTTAGCCTGGTGATGGGTATTAAAGAGGGCACATTCTACGTGGAGCACTGGGTGTTATGCACAAACAATGAATCGTGGAACACTACATCAAGAACTAATGATGTAATGTATCGTGATTAACAAAACAATAAAAAAATCTGCTCTGAAAAAAAAAAAAGTCAGACACTTAATCAACTGAGCCACCCAGGCACCCCAATTCAACAACTGTTTAACTGAGCAGTTAGTGCAGATTCCAGAGAGTCCGAGGCCCTAGCTATACAGTGGTTCACAGAAGCAGCCTGCTAGTGCTCTTCAGCAACACAGACTGATGGTAAACAAGTCAATGAATAAACCTGCACACATTTCAGCACCGTGCCACAGAGGCCACGGTTGGAGTGCGGGAGAGGAGCCTACTAGCTTGGGGCCGCGGAAAGAGTGCCCTAGTCTGTGCCCTCCTGTCCCTCCACTACACCCAGCTCCTCGGGGAGAGCTGGCCACACAGGGCAGCCGTGTGCTGCTGGTAATTCAGGGAACTGAGGGAAGAAGGGCGATGACCATTGTGCACGGACAAACGTCAACGGGCAAGGACGGGAGGCCCAGGAGATGAGAGGAAAGGGTTGGAGAGGACACTTCACCCCGGGTACAGTGGAGAAGGATGGGCTTTGAAAGGCAAGGTGGGAGGCACTCAATCAACGTCCACCAGACAGTCAGCGTCAGAATGGCTGGGAACAGCTCTGGCACATAGTAGGGCTTAAATATCTGTTGAATGAATGAACCAATAATGTTAACGGGACGCCTGACAGACGGAGCTCTGTTTCAGTAACAGCGACAGTGAGCACAGAGCCCCCGGCACTCAGCCTGCCCTTCTGGGTCTCAGCCTCGCCCCTTCCACCTAGGAAGCTCATTCCCCACACTGCCTGACAAATCCCAAGTGATCCTCCCAAATCACTTCTACAAACTTCCCAACCAGAGTAGAGTGTGAATGCCCCAGACACACGACGTTTACAATTTAAAAGCAATTACGGCAGCAGGTGTGCTGTTGTTCAGAGAGCTAACCACCTTCCTCTACATCTCCCTGCCATCACCTGCCAGGGGCCCCCAGACAAATAAATCGGGTCCATGCCATGGACAACAGATCCTGACGTGCTGGAATTGATAAGCGAGGGGTGCCTGCAGCATCTCCAGACCTTAGCATCCTAAACGGAGATCAGCCTCCAGGCTGAGAGAAGAAAAGAGTGGCCAAGACCATGCTACATGTATGGCAAACTGTTTGGATCTTCTCTCTTGTGCATACAAAAGAGGGGGCACCTGGGTGACTCAGTTGGTTGGGCATATGCCATCCGCTTGGGTCATGATCCTGGGGGCCTGGGATGGAGCCCCATGTCGGGCTCCTTGCTCAGCTTGGAGTCTGCTTCTCCCACTCCCCCTGCCCCTCCCCCTACTCGTGCAAACTCTTTCTCAAATAAATGAAATCTTAAAAAAAATTCTCTCTCCCCCTTTCCCTTTGCCCCTCCCAAAAGAAAGAAAGAAAGCAAGCAAGCAAGCAAGCAAGCAAGCAAGCAAGCAAGCACTATGTCTCCAAGCCACTTCCATCTGGGTAGTAAGACCGGGTAGTAAACCCTAGAAACATGTAACAAAGTGATATCCATCACTTGCAGGCTGCATGACCAGCCCGTAAAAATGACCTCTTACAAACAATCCACCTCACCTGCCCCTGCTGTGAGGAACTTCAAAACTATAGGGGAAGGCAGTGGCATCAAAGGAAAAAAGATGTCTAGATCCCTAAGACACTCACTGGAAGGAGCCAACCATTAAGCTTCCCAGAGCAAAACAATGTGTCTTATGTTGCTGACACCTTAGGGGTTAAGTATGACCACAGCAGAACCTTCTGCACCCTGACGAATATAAGCAGCACACTCTCTCGAGCATCTGCTCCATGCCAGGCAATATACTAGACACAGACTGCATATTTCATCTCATTTGCTTTCACTTAATGCTTGCAACCTGGTGAGGTAGGTTATTATCCCTACTATAAGTACAAGGTAATTAATGTATGGAGGGGTTAAGTGGCCTTCTCAACTCACACAGAAGGGAGTGTTAGAGCCAAGATTAATTCTGTGGTGACCTAACCACACAACCCCATGCTCTAATAGACCAGAGAGAGAATGTATTCCCCCAAACCAAGGACCAAGCCTTTCACTTATAAGGTTATAAGAGAGGATCACACAAAGGGCTTCCAAGGTGGTTGGACCTCCCATTAGAATGCATTCCTTTGCTCATTCTAGAAACATTTAACAAAGTTGTTTTTTTGTTTGTTTGTTTGTTTACGTGTTCTGTGCAGGAGCACAGAATTGACAATTAGAATTCTTACACGCATGTAGTTGGCAGAGTGCAGGGAAAGAGAGCCACATCAACATACATCCAAGGTGCAAAGATGCAAAAAACACCTTCACGGGGATGTGTTGAAGCCCAAAGATCCCATTCAAAGGAGGGTGTTTAACTGATCCCTGACCTATCCTCTATCAACTCTAGCACTACCACTCACAATCCCACTGTGGCTTGATGAACACGGAAGCAGGAAATCCAGCATGTTAGGCATGATGGCAAAAAACAACTGAGAACAGAGAAAGAAAAAAGCTGTTTCCTACACGTCTGCCTGCTAAAAGGGAGTTAGGTATTTGGCTCTGAGCTTCCAATGGCCACTAGAAAAAGGAAAATCTGTTCAGATACTGAACACTCTGTGTTCATACAATAAAAGCCAAATTGCACAGGAAAATTACAACCATTCCGGGCGCTTAGCTCACACAAGAATTTCTCCACAGGGCCACTGGTAACAGAAATCCCATTCCCCATCACGAACAGTGTCTGAAACAACATCTCCACAAGGAGTGCATGGCCAATGACATGCGACTATTTCTCATAGTCATTCTCAACATAAACTGGCAGTATTACCCAAACATGCAATCGGGGGGAAAGCTGTTCACTGGGACTCCATATGATTCAATGTAGAGTAGTCTGGCTGGACCCAGAGACAAGTTTTAAAAGCTATTTGGGAGAAAAAACATACTTCAGGAATTTTTTTTTTTTTTTAAGCAAGCCTCCCCGAATTTTCTTCCTCTCAACCAACAGATTGAGGAAGAGTGGTTATGAGCTCAAGATGATACATCCTGACAGCAACCCACACTGCAGCTGGGTACAGCCCCTCTAGCTCACATCTCTTCCTCATTCCTGGGCCTGCGTTTTCGGGTGTGCATGACGGATCACCAGGAAACACTGCAGTAGTAAAGGTTAAGGATTCCAGAGACTCAGAACTGGGAACTGTCAGGAGACACAGAGATGAAGAGCCAGGCTGCGAGCCAGGGATTGGCTCCTGAGGGCCAGCAAGAAGAGAAGAAAGCAAAGGGTAGTTGCCCCTGGACCTGTGGCATGAAATATGCAAACCCTTGATAATCTCAAGTCTCACCGCTGTTCCTCTTACTCTTTAAAAAATTACGAACCAGGAGAGATGGTGGACTCTGAGAGACAAACTGAGGTTTCTGGAGGGGGGGAGGGTGGGGGGATGGGTTGGCCTGGTGATGGGTATTGAGGAGGGCACGTTCTGCATGGAGCACTGGGTGTTATATACAAACAACGAATCATGGAACACTACATCCAAAACTAATGATGTGATGTATGGTGATTAATATAACATTAAAAAAAGAAATGTAAAAAAAAAAAAATTAGGTTTACTCTCTTGGCGCAATTCCTTAGGTCCTTAATGCCTGACCAAAAAGGCTCCTGGCCATCTCTGCAGGTGGTTGGGGCAGGCTACTTAGGAAAGACTAATGACTGGAAGGATTCCCGAAAGACTTCCATTTGGATGTTCACCTCATTCAGTTTTAAAGAACAGGCAGACCCATTTAACTGAGGTCAACCCTACCACAGTCATTTTGGGGGAAAAACCAAAACCACCCCTACCCCAGGAATCAGGCTCAGCCTCCAGAGCACATGTCCTGGTTTGGAGAAGACCCACACATAACTGGGGGAGGATACGACAGGGCAGTTCAGCCGCAGGCAAAGGACCCAGCCCTACCTCCTGGCAATAGGAGCTATTTCCCTGGATGGGTTGAGGTCAGAATGTGGCAAAGGCCCCAGATGCTCTGATGTGAGTCAAGCATAAAAAGTCAACAGAGAAATGGAAAACTGTAGCAAGGAAACTGGATCCTGAAAATCCTTTTGGGTTTGGTAATGTATAGCATATCAGCATCTGTAACGGAAGTAAAAATAGTGCAGGATACATACTTTAAGATACATTAAAGCATAAATAAAGTTTATAGTGCCAATCAGAATTTTTTTTAAACATGAGCTCTTCTTCTGAAAATGAGAAAGGAATAGAATTCAATAAAAATATAAATGTGTCTGCCTCTACACTTCTCAGATACGATTCTGTATTTTCTTGAACAGAATTAAGTTCCGAAGAGGAACTACAGATTTCCTGGGCTTCTGCTATATGCCAGGCACTGCACTTGAGCTGTGTAAGTATGTATTTATAGATGTGTGTACACGAACGGAGGTAAGTCCAACTACCACCTCTCTCAAAGACAGGGATCAACACACTTTCTCTGTCAAGAGCCCAACAGTAAAAATTTTCAACTCTATAGCCATATAGTCTCAGTCATAACCACTCAACTTTGGCATCATAATGTAAAAGCAGCTGTAGACAATACATAAACAAATGGATGTGCTTGTGTTCCAAAAAAACTTTATTTATTAAAACAGGTGGTGGGCCAGATCTTACCCAGGGGCTGTAGTTTGCCAACCCCTCCTCTAAGAAAGAAGCATTGCTTTCTCTGTTTTACACACGAAAACTGTCCTCAGACTTACTAAGGGATGTGCCCAACTAGGAATTTCAGGGAGAAAGAATACCTCACAAAAAGCAGTAACAATACTAACATCTCCTTTTATTGGCCACTGAGCATATAACCATCACCACAGGCCATACCATTTTGATTGTACCCATATAACAGGGAAGTAAACTAACCTGCATGAAGTAGTAAAGTCAAGACATTAGTCTCAGGCTGTAATGATACCAGAGCCCAAGTATTTTCCTTTGCTCCAGCCCTGCCGCTCTTAGAACACTGTGTGTGTTCAGAGAATCCAAGTTTCATCCTGCTGCTTCCAGGGGGAGAAAATAAAAAAGCTGTGACTCCACCATCCAATGGTGGAGCAAGTTAAGAGAAAAACATTTTTAAAAAGGGCAGAAATCTGCCTCCACTTCCAGCAAAGCTCGTGACTTTGACTGACAAACATGAGCATGATCAAGCAAGGTGACGTGCCATGAGGAGGATGAAACGGTAACACCCCATCCTCTGGCAAGTATAGACCTAAAACTCAAAACCCTCGTAGCCCACTCAATACCCTCCCCTCTGGGGGCTCTGAGGGCACATCCAGCACTGGGGACCTGGGGAAAGGGAAAAATAAGACCACAGGACTGTGTCCCTCCAACGCCAAGCCCCAAAGCTCCATGAGAGCAGAGGCATGCCGTTTATCTCTTCACTCAGCATCTAACCCATAGTCTGCGCTTGACTTTATTGTTCAGTGGATGGCTGAATACATTTAAAATGGACCGGCACTCATGCAGGGGAGGCAGGCTGAGACCCCACAGGGGGCTCTGGTGCCTCTTCCACTGGGCTTCCTGTGGGGGTTAAGATGAACCCCGTGCAGGCCTTGGAGCCCAGTAGAGATCTGGAACTCACCCTGAGACTGGACCTTTTAAGAGCATTTACTCTGGTCCTGCAAATGCCCAGGACAGAGGGAAAGACTGAACCCAGCGTGTGGAAGGACGTCAAAGGACGAGCCCAGGAGAAACCATCAGGCCATCAAACAAGGGGAGGACTGAGGTGAGACACGTGCGGGCCAAGGAGTCCTAAGAGGAGAAACGTGAGAGCATTAGCAGCAGACCCAGGAAGAGAGGCTGCTCAAGGTTAAACTGTGCGCAGGGTGTGCGCAGGAGTAGTGGGCACAACGCCAGTGGAGCCAGGTAATCACGGTACAAGGTCAAAGAGATGTGGACACAAAGCTACTGGGTAGACACAAATCCCAAGTAAATCTGAGTGGTAATGACAACCAACACCCCGTGTCAGGTGCTGAACTATAGGCCAGACACTATTCTAAGGGTTCACCCATAGCAGCTCATTTACTTATCTCTATCATCCCATGAGATAGGTATGATCATTATCCCCCATTGTAGAGATAAGGAAACCAAGGCACAAAAAGGTTAAAAAAAAAAAAAAAAACTAGCCCAGGATCACAGAAATCACAAGTGCCAAAGGGAGGCTTTGAACCCAGACTGACCAGCTCAGTCTACATCCTTACCCACCACATTAGGTTGTCGTGACAATGAACTTGGAAGGCAAGCTTGGCCTTGAAAGGAAGTTCTGGCTGAGGGAAATGGGTGGCTGTCCCACAATTCTCAGATCCCTGTGAGAGGAACACTGAGCCAGCCTTGCAGGCCTTCTGCCCCCAATCACTGGCTCGGCTCAAGATGCCAGTCTGCAGTCCTGGAGGTCAAGTCAGAGAGACAGGCCTCCCTTTAACTTACAGGAGGCGACAGTGTGCTGGTGAGAAGGAGAAATGGAGGTGGGGTCTCAGGCAGGCAGGAAGGTGCATGGGGTGGGGGCTCAGGCCTCACGCAGCCATCCCAGATCTGTGGCAAGCTCACACTTAGGAGCTACTAAGACAGACTCAAGAGGCAGCAGGACTAAACACTTAGGGGCACAGGAAAAGGCAATGCGGTAGAAGTGGTTTTAATTACTCTAACTCAGAGTTTGGCAAACTTTCCCAAAAAACCCAAGTAGTAAATATTTCCACTTTGCTGTTACGTTGCCTTTCTACAGCAATGCAGCAAATTAACACAAAAATCAGGGGCTTAAAACAGCCCCCATTTACTATCTCACGGTTTCCACAGGTCAGGAGTGCAGGCAAGGCTGGGCTGGTCTCTCAGGGCCTCACAAGGTTAAAGTCAAGGTGTCAGGGAACTGCCATTTCTTTCTGGGGCTCAAGTCCTGCTTGGAGCTCAGGTGGTATGGGGCAGAATTCAGTTCCCGGTTACAGGACGGAGGTCCGTGTCCTCTGCTTGGCTGCCATCCATGGGCTACTCTCAGCCCCTAGAAGCTGCCCACAGTTCCTGGTCACTAATCCCCAAATCTCCTGCTCTGGACAGAGCACAGTCCTTTCTAAGGGCTTGTCCAATTCGGTCAGGTCCATCCAAGACCATCTCCTTTTTGATTAACTTAAATCAACCGATTTGGAGCCTTCGCTACATCTGCGAAATTCCTTGACCTTGGGAACTAATCATGGGCGTGAAGTCCATGAACTCACAGTCCCACCCAAGGAATGGGGATTACCCAGGGCAGGCATGCCAGGGGGTGGAGGTCTTGGAGGCTATCCTAGAATTCAGCTCACCTCAATGGGTCACCCAGCATCTCTCATGACAACACAGCCACACCACTGGGGCTCAGAAGCAGCCATAAACACACAAAAAAGAACAGAGTTGCATTCGATAGAGAAGTTCAGTGTTTATTGACATTGCACTCTGAACTGCATTATGATTTTCACATGTCACAAAATACTACTCTTCTTTTGACTTGTCTAAAGCATTTAAGAACATGAAAACCATTCTTCATTGGTGGGCCACATAAAAACCAGCGAAGGTCTAGAATTGGTCTGCAGGCTGTACTGTGCTGACATTTGGTTTAATGCCATAAAAATTTCTAATTTTAACACAGAGAGAAGGACCATGTTTCACCACTTGAGGGTTTGTTGTCTATATGAGGTCATGGGCCTTTTAACACCTCTTTCCCAGTTCCCAGATGGAGAATGTTTTTTTTCCTTCCTCTGGGGAGTGGAAAGGAGAACGTGTCTCCCTCCATCTTCCAAAGCCACACTCCTGACCTGTGGGATAAGCGCTGAGAGAAGCATAAGAGCTTCCCATATTTAAATAAGCATTTCCCCTACATCGCCGCTTATGTTCTTTACGGGTAAGGATTAGCATGCCCTCTTCAGGGAAGAAGAAAACAAGACCAGAGCACATGACCTTCTCAACACCACACAGGGGCAGGACTGAGACTCAAGCCACAGACCTCCTCCTTAGTCAACTTTGAAAACCAGGGCAACACCAGGATCCATCCAGCTACAAAATCTGTGGGGCTCAATACCTAACTAAAATACAGAATCTCTTGCTAAAAAATTAAGAATTTCAACATGGCCACAGCAGAGTCTAAAACCAAGAATATGAACCCTTCCAAGCACCAGGCTCCATGAGACTGCACAGGTCACACCCTCATGAAGCCAACCCTGCTCAGTGGACACCCATATTCTAACAATAAAATGCCCAACCCCCAAACCATCAAGATCCCACCCGCATGCTGACAAATGCTTTGAAGGCAGGGCGATATCTAAATGGGGCTTACAATCGTGAGCAGCCTATCGCGAGTAGGCCAGCCTTGCCCCCGGAATGAATGTAAACCAGGCTTGCATAAATTGAATTCCTTTTTTGAATATTTAATTGAATTTGCAGAAGTGTGTGCCAGGGGGGTGTTTTAAATAAGTGCACAAATATGATAAGAAGGCCTTCACACCATTATATCTAATTCAGTAAGCAAAAATAATGGCAGGGCACATTCCAATTAGTGTTTGATTTACTTGCTTTAATAATAAATCCAATTAGTAGAATGTTTTATAAAGTCATCCAATGTCAAACACTCATGGACTCAACAGATAGAAACAATACTCCTAATAGAAAAAAAATGTTTTAAAGCTTTTTGAACAGTGAATTTATTATAAATAAGAAAATGTCTCTCTGATGGCTTGAGCATTCCCTAAGGACCACAGAAAGTGTCTGATCTGTTCATTTGGTTCTTTCTCCCAAAGACTCCGTGAGGCAACTCAGGTTAATCTGGCCCATTATAATAAATCTGGGAATAAAAACAACAAAAGTGGAAGTTGGCAAAGACACCTCAAGGGAGAATAATGAACTTGCTGCTGGGTCTTCTAGACCAGAGACGTGTTTGGACTTCCAAGGCAGCTTAGTAGAGCAGGAAGAGACAGGGCTGACCGAAACAGTGGTGTTCTAGAACCTGATGCAGCTCTCCCATGCCCTGAGCAGGGTCCACCTATAAACTAGAGAGATCAACGAGCTTGGTGGCCCTCAGGCATGCACACTTCAGGCAGTGGATGAGGATCTTTGTCCACTGAGATATACATAGATGGGTATTAAAAGTGTGGACTCTGGAACCAGCATCCCAGCTCTGCTATTTGGGGTGGGGGGTGGGGGGCACGGTTAGCTTTGTGACCTTGGCCAAGTTATTTAACTTCTATGTCCCTCAATTTCCCCATCTGTAAAACGAGAACGATAATAGTACCCATCTCTTACAGTTGTTACAGGGATCGGGTCAATTTAATATTTACCCACCAAGACGTGGAACAGTGCCTGGCACATAGACAGCAAATGAGTATTTATTAAATTAATGTTCAATCCCAATGTATGAATTAGACATGGGGAAGACAGCTATGTTATATATTATATTCAGGCTACAAAATCTCATAAACAATACTTTAAAGAAACTATCTGAGTTGGCCCACCATTTCCCGTATGGATCAGCAACACCTATTGTGATACGCAATTGATCCGTACTCTAAGTCCGAGCTTCATTCTCCACTTACTGTTGTGTGACCCTGGGCAAATCACCTAACCTCTCAGGTCAGAGATTCTTCCCACGTAACAGAAGGCAGTAAGTTAAACTCTCTCAAACAGCACTTGAATTCCTGATACCCTGTGAAATGGTGACTATGTCCTCTACCAAGTTTACCCAGCTCCATTTGCTGAGATACAGACTGTCAGGCGTCCCCAGGACAGAGAAGCCTCCGTTCAGACCAGCCTCTCTGCGTGGTCTGCCACGGCCCTCAGTCTGGTCCATGTGTGTGCTACCAGAAGAGAACATGGTAGCCATATCCTCACACGCCCCAGCCCTGCCTGGAGCCAATTTCCAAGCAGACCCGAGAGAGAGCCTGCGGGAGAGGCAGCATCTCTGCCATGGGCCAACGTCCCAGGGATGCTGCAACGGACTGTGTCCAGGAGGAAAGAGCAAAGGAGAAGCCCATGTGTGGGGTCAGCGCTCAGCTTCAACCTGCCAAGGAGAGGATCAGGGAGCAGGGAAAAGCTTGGTCACTTTCAGTTAAAAGTGAAGATAGCTCAATCTGGAGAGTCTACCAGCCTGAAAAGTGGCCCCACCCAACTCAGCACATCTCTCTCCCCTCCCCCTCCCCGTCCCACCACCCAAAACCACCTGGGGCCAGATACAGGGATTTCCACTGCTCTCCCCCATTTAAGAGGGGCACAGATCATCTGGCCCAGCTCCCAATTTTACAGGTGGGATAACCATGAAAAGCACAAAGCTGCAAAGAGGGGTGCAGAGCTGGGATGGAACCCCGCTCTCATGGCCCGGGGCCAGACTGCCTACTCAGAAGCCAGAATAGCATCTTTCATCTTTTCTCACACAATGGAGATGTCTTTTTCATGCTGATTTCTTCAGGAGCAGGAAGAGAAAGAGATGGCCGCAGGTCGTAACCCATGTCTGGCAAACTTTTTTATCTGTCGGGAGAAGGTAAGTCAAGGTTTCCTTTACACAGAAGGAGGGGCTTACAGGGCTCTCTGGCAGGCACTGTGCCACCTTCTGACAGCCCTGAAACCCACGCCAAGCTCTCGGGGGCCTCGAGGTCTTTGCACTTCCTCTTTCCCTGCCTGATAGGCTCTCGCCATCGAAACGCCACCTCTGTGAACATTTGGGAAGGAAGTAGCCCCCTCCCGTCTCCAGTTCATAACAATACCACCTTTTTGATGTGCAGTGCGGCTGTGGCTCAACCCTTAATGACTTGGAAATTGTTTACTCATTCGCTTATTTTCTGTGTTCCTAAGGAGGACCTAAGTCCACCAGGGCAGGAAGCGTGTGTCCGTTTTATTTGCCACCGTATCTTCAGGACTGTTCAAAGAGCCAAGCACTTTGATGTTCGAGAGTTTGAGGAAAACTCGGTGAACACCAAGTAAATGAGTGGAGCCAAGTATGGTCAAGTCTCAGGACTGTATGACTCATCAACAGAAGATGATGTGGGCCTTGGTTCTGGCACTTTCTTTGTGACCGCCAGTGGGTCAGAGAAAATCTCTGCACATTTCTCCATCTGTAAAGTGGCTAGCATTTACTGAGTGCTTACCATGGGCTGTGCACCGTGCTAAAGGGATTTTCATAGATATTTCATTGAATCTCTAAAGGGCCCCATGAGACACATACTATCACTACCCCCATTTTATGCATGATGAAACTGAGAACCAGAGAGATAACTTGCCCCAAATCTCCAAGCTAGGAAGTGGCAGGACTGGGATTTGAACCAAGGCACTCCTATCCCAAACACCACATTCTTAGTCCCTGGGTGATGCCACCCAAGTGAGCGCTAACATTGCCACCGCTATGGAAATACCTGGCTTTCAAAAAACCTCTTCTGCAAAATAACTTATTTTTAACATATAATTTTTTGAGAAGGGGGGGAAAAAGCAGCCACATGTTGTGAGGCTCTGTCAACAAGACTCACCCAGCAAGACCAGCTTTCTGAGTCTCCCCCCTCACTGTCCTAGAGTTTAAGGTCATGTGCAATCACCTAGTCCACACGAGGCCTCTTTGGGACTCTGGTGTTCCCTTTGACCCCACTCCAGATCTCAGCTCCATTAGTGACCTAGCTTATAGATCATCAGGAGAGACCATGGCCAGTAATATTCACTTCTGAGACATCAAGAATGTCTGAGAGGGGACATCTGCAGGTCATTTAAAGCTTTCCAGGGCTTTACATTTTTTCCACTTTGGTTAAAAAAAAAAAAAAAATCAGTCTTTGCCCACTCTCTAAATCTGCATAATGAAGTTCTAGGCACTTTACAAGCACTACCCTATTTCCCCTTAAAGCATGCCGATGAGTTGTTCTTTGGGATTCAGCATACCATTTTGCAAACCTGGAACAAGTGGCTCAGAGCAGTAACTTCCTCACGGCCACACAGCTGGTAAAGGGCAGAGTAAGAAAGAGAATGATTTTCAGTCTGACCCCACAGCACAAGCCCTCTCAACTATATCATGTCTCTTGCATGAAGAAACCACTAAACACCTCCAGTTTGGCAATTCTTACTCTTCCTTATTATCCTCTCTGAATTAATTCAGCCTATGCCTGAATGTCATCCATTAATCCTATACCAAGCATCTACTGTACGCCAGACTTTATTCGAGGCACCAGAGAGAGAGCAGGGACACAGAGCTGTGCACCACTCCTTCAGAGAGCCCATGTTCAAGGTGGGGGGCCTGACAATGAAAACACGGAGAAATAAAGCAGGAAAGGTACCCACCTCGGCGTATTCATCTATCATCATGTCTTGAATGTGGCAGGCCCTCAATAAGCATATCTGTAGGGTACACAGAGAAAGTGATCCTCACTGAGCAGCTACTCTATGCAGGGCAACAGGCCAGCCTTTCTGCACAAGCTCTCTTAATCATAACAGCCATCCTCTGATGCTGGAATTACTCATTCTCACTGTAAAGATGAAGAAACTGAGAATCCAGTAAAAATCCAGTCCAAGTTCCCTTCATTTGTGGATTCTGACCGTGCTTCCTTTCCCCAAAGGCCATTGTCTCTCTGCTGCCCAATGCCATGTGTGCAAAAGCCTCAGACGCGTTTGGGACTGCTTGGCAGATAATGGTTTAAGGACTCACTTTATAGAAGTATATTAACATTGAATGACATAAAGTAAAAACTCGGGTTCCATATAGCCAATTAAACTCAATAATAGCATCCAGTGTTACATAAATCACCAAACTGGTAAAGATAAAATATTTATTGAGGTCTGAGTGTTATCATAAGTATACTTGGTACGAGAAGCTCCCTCAAAACAGTTAAGCTTGGCAAATCCGTTTGGGGTTGCCAGCTAGGCTTCATCTACCATGGTGCATTAAATGCGCATTAAATGGAGGTTTTTTAAGGACAGAGCATAACGGGGTCTCAAGTAAGCTAAAGCTCTAATCACGTGGAAGGCACGGTTGGGTCAGTCCAATTGGGGTGGTGGATTCAGAGTGTGTGGAGGTCTCAGGAACAGTGACGGTGCCCGGGGTAACAGCAGTTAGAGCTGCGCGGGCAAGTCTCGCTGTTAAATCATTAAGCCTGTGCGCTCTCTCCCTCTCTCAAATGCTGACACATTAATTCCCTGGAGAGGTAAATCTCACCTAGAGAGAGGCACCCACCAATGCAAAGTAGGGCACTCTCCCAGTCATTAAGGAAGTGGCCTTTGATGAACATTTCACAAAGAGATAGCAGGGCAGTCACTAAGAATCCTTAGCACAAAAAGGAGACCCAAATAACTCAGAGCGGCCTCAGCTCTGCCTCTCCATTGCCTGGGAGTTCCTGTCCAGGACATGTAAACACTTTTCTTATCTTTGGATCAGGCACTCAGCAACTTCCAACTCCATGCAAAAATTTTTTTTTTCAATCTGAAAATGCCGAATGCACATGATCCTCTGAGGGCAGCCCCTGACGGCACAGACTCGACCTCAGGCTACAACTCTCGGGAACAGAAATGAACTTCTAACAAAGCCACCACTTGCTAAATCACATCATAGCTCAGGCTCTGACAAGACGAGAATGGCAGATGGTCTGGAAGACTGAAGATCTGCCTAGAAGAAAGGAGCCCTGCATTAGACTTGGCCCTGCCACCCGCTGGCTGTATGACCTTGCCCGAGTCACGTTCCACTTGAAATAGATCTGGCTAGAAGCTCCTGATGGGCTCTCACAGGACCTCACTGTTATGCCTGTAAAAACACTGGAAAAGGTGAAAACTTCAATGGAACTGAAAGCAGGGATCACAGTAAAACTATCACAAGCATCTGGAGGACACTGAAATGGATTTAAATGTAAATGGCAGATCAACCCTTCTTAGCATCTGGGGGGGAAAATGTTGACCCTCATGTGCCTAGAATTTAGTGGGTAGGCCATGTGTTCCTTCCACACTGCCAACCCCCAGATGAGAAACACATGGTATCTACCAGGTAGAAAACCGAGTCTCTGGCCCCCTACTGAGTAAGACCGGTTTTAGACCCTTGGAAGTCTCTCTTCCTTGCTGTCTCCTATCTGCAGTCAGAAAATAAAATCTTCAGGGCGCCTGGGTGGCTCAGATGGTTAAGCATCTGCCTTCGGCTCAGGTCATGATCCCGGGATCCTGGGATCGAGTCCCACATCGGGCTCCCTGCTCCTTGGGAGCCTGTTTCTCCCTCTGCTTCTCTCTCTCTCCCTCTCTCTCTCATGAATAAATAAATAAAATCTTTAAAAATAAATAAAATTATAAAAAAATAAAATCTTCAGGGAAAAAAATTATTATGAGATTTTTAAAAAAGGAAAAAGCAAAAGAAATCATTGTGAAAACTTAAAAGAATAGACCTCTAAAAATGATCCACCACGGGAATGGGAATACGAAATATGCTTCAGAAAATGTCAGCATCCGGAATCCGATGCACAGAGACCCAGCCCTTGAAACAAGAAAGATAAAACCACCAAGAGAGACTAGTGGGTTAATAAAGGATTTCAGCGGTAGTGAAAATGCAAAATGCAGAATGGAAATCAGCATTAGAGAGAAAGATGATGGCATAAATGTAAATTTATCAAACCCTCCCACCTTAACACCGACTGAAATGAACAAAAAGATGCAAAAATAGCAGAGAAACAGTAAACCGTGAGGCTACAGGGCTACGACATTTTTCACAGACTTAAGAGGATGGGAGACAAGTGGGGCCCACCCAAAATACCCAATGTTTACAAACCATACAACTCTTTCTTGAGAAAATGGCACGATGTGAGAGGAAGTGGCTGAAATCCTGGAAAACCCGGGACTCTCTGCCAGGGGAATGTCAGGGGCTGTGGGAAAGATGAAAGACACCGGACGGGAGCACCTGCTGCCCATGTCCATCAATAGCGTTCCAAGGCCTCAGCAGTTTTCAGTGTCTACCCCCCAACCCATTCTCCCTAGAGGTCCTGGCACCTTCTCTCACCTGGGAGAGCCCCAAAACTTGAGTGGGGAAGAGCTGGGGGCAGAGTGAAAGCAAGGAAGCAGGGCAAAATGATTTTCCAGGTGAGGACCGACAGCCGCCACAGAAGCCAAAGCAATCATGAGTGAGGACTGCCCAACTTTTCCCCACCTGCAGCCAGGCAAGAGAAGTTCCTACGTCCCACCAGCAAGCACAGGAACACTTTCCCAAAGCACCGAGACCAAAAAAGAGCAGGTACTAGAGCTGGCAGCAAAGAGGCTCCCCCCGCCACATCCTCCAGAGCGCTAGCCGTTAGAGAAGCAAAACAGCATCCCGAGCACGCTGAGAACCCACAGGTGATGAGCATCTTGGAGCCCAGCCCATGACTATGTGACCTTGGACAAGCCAGTTCCCCTCCTGGGTTTTCCATTTCCTCCTCTTTAAGAAAATAACACTATATATACTTGTGTGTGTGTAAATACATTGTATACTATGTGCACTTGTACATATATGGTTACATATATAAATACACTACATATACTATGAATTATATATATCCCATTAACCCAAACTACATTTCAACTTCCACTTGTCTAGGTCCCTATAATGTCCCTAACTACTCCAAAAGCCCCACCTCCAACCCCAGAAGGAAAATAGGATGAAGGAAAAGTTGGAGAGCATCCTATAGCAGTTAACTTAACCCAGTGTGGTTAAAACTCATTAAAAAAAAAAAAAACCTATCTTACTTTTGATAATTTGATAAAGTATCTGTCAAGCTGAACCTATGGCCAGGGCCTTGGAAAAGTAATAGGACGGCAGTTTCACAGGTAGAGGGCCCTGAAACTAGCTCACAGGATGCGGGAAAGCGGTGAGGCACAGGGCCCGGCCCACAAGCTATCGATGTCCCTACGTGCCACAGAGCCACACTGCTGACGGAGGCATGTGAGATTGGTCCGGAATTTACGAACCTCTGTGGCACCTGCATGGCTGCACATCTCACCTTCTTCAGGCAGGAGACGGGGAGGCACCTGGGGGGCAAGATCTGTACCACTCACCAACACTGTTACTTTCATACATTTTGGATTTTTTACCTTGAGGAGAAAAACATTCAGCTACTGTGCTAGAAAACATCGCCATTGTCCGTGGCTCTGGCAAAATACCATAAACCAGACGTTTGCCTGGTTGGCTAAAATATGCTGAGGCCAACAGGTATTTCAGACTCTTAGGAATTTTCCCAGTCCTCTTCTCTTCCCTTCTCCCTGAGAGCTCCCTCCACGCCTCCATCACACCCTTGAAGCTTTGAGCAGGTACCAGATACCTTAAAACTGGTTACCTTATCCCCTTCATTCCCTGCAGGTTGTGCGGTTGAAGGCACTTCTCACAAGAAGCCCCAGGCCACATAGCATGCCACACCCCAGACCACGGCCCCTAGGAGTCCTGCTGCACACCTGGGAGTCTGGAACTGCTTTGATTCGCTCTACAGTAAAATTACCCTGATCTCCGTCAATGAGCTTTTACAGATTTCTCTCTGCTGCTTCTCAACAGTCCGGGGAGGCTCCTCAAGGCAAACCTCAAGAAACAGAGCTATGCCCTAGCCAGCAGCCCCTGGACCCCAGGAATTTGCAGGGAGACAGCAATGCGCTCCATACTGGAATCGGCAGCAGTTCTCAGATCCTCCTTTATCATGTCCCCATTATTCTGGAAATGATAAATGCTATAAGGTAAGACAGGGAGACTCAGTTTTTTACTGAAAACAGACCAGAGGAAGGATGTTGAAGGAAGGTGGGCATAAAGGAGGTTCATTCCTTCTACTCCCCAGGGAGCCTACAGTTTGCACCAGGATCAAACCCAACAGATCAGTGAGAGCAACATGCTGAGTCTCCACACTACATTGAGCCCCTGGAGAACTCCCTGGGTACCCACAGAGCATGGTAAGAAGCCGCCACACAAAATAAATATTTACTGAGGTGGAGGGGATTACAGAGCACAAAGACCTCTTTGAAATTAATCACAAAAGAACATTTTCTTAAGTCATGGTGCCCCCTCCAAAAAAAACCTAATATATTTATCTTAGGTACTTTGTGAATCTTGGTGTACGTACACACACACACACACCCCACCTCACAGAATTTCTTAGGGGAATTAGCAGAGACAATAAACACGCAGAACCTAGAAGAAAGCCTGGCACATTTTAAAAGCTAAATATATATTAGCTATTATATTGCTATTAGGAGTTGAGTGCCTATAAGATGTATTCATAATTTAACGCTACACATTTTGACAAGTTACAGCTGTTGATAGATATTAACTAGTGACTATTCTACTTAGAGAAGTCACTTCTATCCAAACTTCCTACTATCATCACTGCATTTGACAACCTGGCCTTTTTCGGTGTGATTAACGTCTGAAAGGTGTGTACATCATATAGGGGCATCCTATACACATTTATTCATAAAACTCTATATGCATATATGTCAGGTTTATTAGCTTTATTCTAAGTGAAAAAATAATACATTTTTTCTGCAAATAATTTAAAAATTATTTTGAGTTTTGTTCCACTGGTATGTAAACAAATTTTTTCCATTGATATATAAATTCATTTTCTAAAAGAAAAAAAATCGGAACCAAAGTGAACATAAAGCTTTGCAACCTGCTTTCAAAGTGCATTAGTACATGAGGAATGTTTTTCACAAAATGTTCTAAAACCTAGTTTTAATGGTTACCATCCTATATGCCAATAATTTACTAAACCAAATCCCCTTTCTTATTTTTCTTCTTCCCTTAATTTACTATTCATAAGGCAAGAAGATAAGCTTCAGAATATCTCTACATTGGTTTCCTTAGGAAAATTTTCTGAAAATTCAATCTCTGGGGTCAAAGGGCATGCATAATTTTATATAGAAATCAAATCACCTTCCAGAACAGTTGTTCCAATTAATACTGCTATCTGCAATGTGTGAGGTTGCTCATTTCTTCTGCATCCTCACCACTGCTAAGTATCACTGTTTTTATTTTATTTTAGAGATTTTATTAATTTAAGAGAGAGAGAGAGACAGAGAAAGCACAAGCAGGGGGAGAGGCAGAGGGAGAAGGAGAAGCAGACTCCCCGCTGAGCTGGACATGGGGCTTGATCCCAGGACCTGGAGATTATGACCTGGGCCGAACGCAGACACTTAACCATCTGAGCCGTTGTTTTGTTGTTTTGTTTTGTTTTTTTAAGATTTTATTTATTTATTCTTTGTCAATTTAACTGGTGAAACACAGAGGCCTACTGTTTTAATTTGAAGTTACTAACCTAGGCGAGGTTGAATGTTTTTCATCACCTCAACTGGCCCCTGGCATTTCTTCATTTGTAAATTACCTGTTCATATACTCCACTCATTTTATGTTCAAGCTGTTTATCCACTCTAACTTGTAAGTGCTAACACGGTAAAGACATTAACTCATTTTCTATATTCTTAGACACTTCTCTAGTTTTTCACCTGTGAGTCATTTCTGCCGCATGGACATAGCTGAGTATCAAGTAAAATCTGTAAAGTATTCCCCATTCTGGCAGGACTGCCTACAGAGATTATCTGATACTCTGGTATTTGATACTGCAGAAGAAATAAACATTCACCTGTATCAGCTTTTGAGTCTCTTGTTAAATTATGAATACATTTAAATCTTTAATTCATCTGGAAATAATTTTAATGTATAATGTGCAATATGAATCTATTTTACTTTTTTAAAGTATTTTCATTATCGTTCCAGCACCAGTGAATAATCCATCTACTCCTTGATAACCACCATATATTAAATGCTTACATATACGTAAGTCTATTTCTGAGTTTCTAACTGTTCCATTGATCTATGTGTCTAAATATATCAGTACCAACATACTGTAATTATTACGGATCTGAGCAGGGCATAGTTAGTGGCAATGTTAGAGATTAATTCAGGAAATAGATGGAGTTTAAATTGCTGTCCTACCTCTTCCTAGCTAGATGGCCTTGGGAAAGTTTGCTAATGTCCTGGTGCTTCAGTTTCTTCATCAACAAAACATCAGGAATAATCGTATCTTCTTCATAAAATTGTTGTGAAAATTACAATGCCTTCATAGATATAAAATGCTTTGAGCAACACCTGACATATAGTGGGTGCTCAATGTTAGCTACTGCATAGTTTCTCAGGGCTGCTATAAAATACCACAACTGAGCAGCCTACATAATGTACTGCCTCATGGTTCTAGAGGCCAGAAATCAGAAACCAGCATTTTGGTACATAGGGTTGGTTCCTCCTGAGGGTCATGTGAGAAAAATCTCTCCAGCTGCTGGTGGTTTGCTGGAAATCTTTAGTGCTCTTTGGCTTATAAGTGCATGACTCCAATCTCTGCCATCATGTTCACAGCGTTTCCTTGTTTCTTCACACCCTCTTGTCTCTCTGCGTGTTTCAGTATCAGAATTTGCCCTTTTTATAAGGGCACCACTCTTGACGCATCAGGGCCCACCCTAAGGACCTCATCTTCACTTGGTTCAATCTCCAAAGACCCTATTTCCAAATAAAGTGACATTCTGAGGTACTGAGAGTTAGGATTTCAATATATACCCTTTTGGAGAACACAATTCTACCTACAATAGCCATTATTTTTTATTCCTTTTCCACGTTGAATGACAGAAGTATTAAGCAATTTAGTCTTACTAACAATTTTAATGTCAATGCTTCTAAAATTCCATAGCAGGGGCGCCTGGGTGGCTCAGTCGTTAAGCGTCTGCCTTCGGCTCAGGTCATGATCTCAGGGTCTTGGGATCGAGCCCCGCATCGGGCTCCCTGCTCCGCGGGAAGCCTGCTTCGCTTCTCCCTCTCCCACTCCTCCTGCTTGTGTTCCCTCTCTCACTGTGTCTCTCTCTGTCAAATAAATAAATAAAATCTTAAAAAAAAAAATAAAATAAAATAAAATAAAATTCCATAGCAAATGATGACATTAGCTTTAGATTTAGAAAAAGTTGGGGCACCTGGGTGGCACTTTCAGTTAGGCGTCTGACTCTTGGTCTCGGCTCAGGTCATGATCTCAGTGTCATGAGATCAAGCCCCACGTTGGGCTCTGTGCTTAGGGGAGTGTCTGCTTGAGATTTTCTCTCCCCCTCTCCCTCTGCTCCTCCCCACCATGCTCGCACTCTCTCTCAAATAAATCTTTTTAAAAATATATATTTAAAAGATTGTATTTATTTATTTGAGAGAGAGAGAAAGAGAACAAGCAGGGGGAGTGCAGGAAGAGGGAGAAGCAGGCTCCTGGCTAAGTAAGGAGCCCAATGCAGCACTTGACCCCAGGACCCTGGGATCGTGACATGAGCTGAAGGTAGATGTGTAACAGACTGAGCCATGCAGGTATCCCCCAAAAAAACATATTTAGAAAAAGTTTTGGGTTTTTTTTCCATTATTGTTGTTTTAGTATTATAAGGGCTTTCCTCTCAATTTCTAGTTGACCAAAGCTTTTGGTGTGTTGGGTTGCTTGTTAATTTTTAAATCAGAATGGGTATTGGATTTTATCAAAAGCCTTTTTGAGACCATTGAATTAATCATAGGGTTGTTCTATTTTGATTTATCAATATGACAAATATTACTTCATTTCAGTTCAATTTTCCCTATATTTCCAGGGTAAATCCTGTTGTATGGTGTTGTATTATTCCTTTAACACATACTACTGGATTTGCAAGTTTTTGTTTTGTTTTGTTATGATGGTTGCATCCATCCTCATTTGTGAAAATATCCTATATACTCTCCCTTTGACAAATTTCAGAACCAGGATTGTTTTTGCTTTCTTGGGAAAGAGATTTGTGGATCAACCCTAAGGTGAATATCTTCAATCTAATCTCATCACTGTGCCAAGTAAAACTCTTCCGAGCTTGAGTCAGAAAGATGGCACCTTTTCTAGTTCCTAGCCTGGTACATTCTTTTGTCACATCAATTCATTTGAAGGAAGACAGAATGCTAGAAGACACGTGCTCCAATCCCCATCCTCCTCAGATGCCTGGCCCGCTGCACACATTCGAATGAATCACCCACGAAGCCAATACCAGTTGACTCTAAGTCCTTGGATCCTTAGAACCCGATTCAAACATCAAATATGGAATGCTACTTAGCAATAAAAAGGAACCAACTAATGATAAATGCTACATCATCGACAAGAATCAAATGTTTTATGTTAACTGAAAGTAACTGGGTTCCTAAAGCTACCTGATATGTGATTCCATTTACCTAAAATTCTGGAGAAATCAGAACTATAGGAAGATCAAACAGATCAGTGGTTACCAGGAATTGAGGGTGAGGGAAGGGTTTGATGAAACAAAGAGACAGCATGAGGAAATGTGGCAATAATGAAAAAAACGTATTAACAATACCTGAGGGGTAAGTGCAGAACAGGAGTATATGGGTACCGTGAAATTGGCCCTGATGTGATCATTCTTGAAGCCAGGTGGTGAGGGTGCATTATGTTATTCTGTGTACTTACTTCTCTGGCACATGTTTGATGTCTTACAAAACATCCAGTTTAAAAAAAAAAAAAAAGACTTAACACATAGCACCGAATTTGTGCTTAGAAATTTGGGGCCTAGAAAACATGGCCTTGGGGAACCCTTCCTACCCTCCCTAAATGGCCTAGTTCATGAATGTGCCAGTCAATGACTTAATAAACCAAGAGATAAAGAGGAAAAACAAGAGACACAATTAGGGAAACAGAAGCATCCCCAACTGTGGCCCCTTCAACTGAAATGGTTAAGCTAACGTCTTTGTTAATGTCTTGTGGTCAGAGCAAAGACAAAAGGGCTCCCAGGTTTACTGCCTTTGCCATTTTAGGGCTTCTCAGGGAGCCCAACTACGATGTCATGTGCTTCAAAATCTGAGCTTCTATTAAAAAGTTTATGGCGCAGCTGAGAGACCCCCATAGCAGGGCCTCTTGGAACACACCTCTCAGGCCTGGACTGGCTACAGGGAAGACATAGGGATCTCTTCCCCTGCCAGCGGACTTCTGAGCTTGAAGGCCCTCTGCAAGCTGCCTTCTGGTGGGCACAACCGCTTTGCGTCTGAGGCCTGGCTGCTCCCTGGGCTGGGCACGCTGCCCAGGGAGGCGATGCTCAGCTCTATGCAGCACTGAGGTGTTGATGTGTTTTAGATCGCCGTGATGTTTGCAGAGGCAGCTGCCTTAAGAATACCCCTCCCTCCCAATGTGTCTGCAGCTTTACTGCAGGAGACAGATAAATTGTTGCTGTTTGCAAAAGCCATTTCCTTCACTACAGCTGACTTTTTACCAAAGGAAGATCTTAGAAAAGTTAAACGATGAAACCAGTGAAATCACACTGATCCTGCCTTCCCACCAATCCAGAACTGAGGGATGCTCTCACGTGCATAACAGCTTGCAAAGTGAAGCAGGTACTGCTGCACCCATTTTAGTGATAAGGAAATCGCTTCCAGAACTCATGCAGCCAGTGAGGGATAGAGCTGAAGTCTGAAACTGGTTGGGGTGGATGGGTAAGAAGAGTTACCTCCTCCATCACACTCCAAGGATGGGGGAACCGCTCATCTGACTGGTAAGCTTGCCATTCCTGGGGCCCCACCTTACCAGGGAGTACAATCATAGTGTCTGAGGTACAACTCTCTGCTTCTGCAAGCTTGTTGCCCAACTAAGCTCAGGTGCCACAAGTCCTCTCTGGCCTGCTCTTTCACCTCCCACTTCCAGATTCTTCCTTCCTTCCAGTTCAGGTGCATCCAGGCAGCACCCAGAACCACCATCCTGCTGCCCATTCATGTGACAGGGTGAATGGTAAGTCAGGACACAGCCTGCTGGTGAAAATGCTGAATTTCACCTGAGCCCTATGATCCTGGATAACAGTGAGGGTTAAGAAACCACCCCCTTCTGTCTCTAGGCATCAGCTTATGACAAAGATCCACTCTCCTCATAAGGCTTCAGTGAGACCTGGGATGTACCCTTTGTTTACTTATGACAAGGCCAGAAACCAATCCCCCAAATTCTCCTTGTCTCAGAAATGATCAGTTGAACCATTTGTCTCCAGTGACCAATCTCAACAAAATAGCAACTAATTTGACCAAATGTTAGGGTGTCTGTCCTCCCCACACACCCCTTCCAAGGACTGGCTAACTGCAATGAAAACCACTTCCTGTTCAGTGCATCAGACCACCTGCTCACCCCACCCACCACAACCAGTCCCCCCAGGGCACAGCCCTCTTCCCCCATCAAAATCACCTCCTTCATAAACTTTCCTTCCTACTGTCTGCTTGCAATGTTTTCTTCACCACTGTCCTTGGGAGGAAGGGACCTGAAGCCCAACTTTCACTTGATCAGGGGGTAGAGAGTGTCCGCTCACATTAAAAGAATTGGTACCGATACTTGCTTCCAGGTTTTGGTGTCTGTATTCCATCAGTTTAGTCTTCCAAGGAAAAGGTGGGCAAGAAGAACCATGGTGACCTCAATATCCCAACTCCACCTGTCCCCCTCCTTCCATTCTCTTCCACTCCTTAACACCAGAAGAGGCCCTCTTAGCTCATGCTACTTTAGGGGAGCAAATTTTGCCACTAAAAACTATGCCTCTTTGGCATATTATTTTAAGCTGGTTATTTTTAAGAAACTGCAAACACAGGAGCAGCTCTGAGCAGCAATATCTCTTTTGAAGAGATATTTACAAGTCTAAGGGACACCTCCACCTATAAGGGTGTCTCTGCTGTACCAGGAGGAAGGAGGGACTCTAAATCTCCAGAAACTACTATCAACAGAGAAGGCAAGGACTTAAATTTGCATAACAATCTTAACCCTTGTTCACTGTGTTTTTCCTGGTGACCTCCCATAACTGACTTCCCACCCCCACATCTTTTGTCTTTTGCTAAAGGCGGTATTTAGGGTGATGGCTTCATCCATTTCAGGGAGTTACTGAGTTTTCCTGGGCCTCTCCCAGGTATACATGTTATTAAACTTCATTAGTTTTTCTCTTGTTTATCTGTCTCATGTCAATTTAGTCCTTAGACAAACTAGAAGAATCTTGAAAAGTAGAGAAAAACTTTTCCTCCCCAACACCACACCACCTATACAACTCCCTAAAACAGATGGGGTGCCTGGGTGGCTCAGTCAGTTAAATGGCTGACTCTTGATTTCAGCTCAGGAAACAATCACATCGTTTCTGTCTCAGGATCCTGGGATCAAGCCCCGCATTGGTCTCCATGCTCAGCAGGGAGTTTGAAGATTCTCTCCCTCCCTCTTCTCCCTCTGCCTCTCCCCACCAAATGTGTGCAGGCTTGCTTTCTAAAATAAATAAATCTTAAAAAAAAGTAAAACAGATTTCAGAAGGCAAAGTACAACAGCTGTTCCCATTTCTCAGGGACTAAGGGCTGACACCAGGAGACAAAGCAGGCTAATGGAAGCTGATGCTTCTCCTATGAATAAAACACAGGGCATCCTTCAGTGCTAGAGTATCCCCAAAGAAGATATCAAGGGACAATTCTGATTTGGCCAAGCAGCTAAGAATTTAAATAGCATAGGTCTTAAAGATACATAACTGCTAGGGCTTTGTACACCAGGAAAGCTAGATGTGCTTTTCCCCCATTCTGTGACTGAGGGTGGCTGGACCCCACCATCTGAAATCCCTTTGAGGACTGAACACTCATGTACAGATGTATGACAAGGGGATTACAAGACCAATACTCGATGGCATGAGAGATGGCCTGCGGGGCCACACCAAAGTTCAGCAGCTAGAAAAGACAGAGACCAAGTGACCAAGTTCTGAACAACTTTTCAAAAACCAGGGTGTATATGCAATTATGATCTGGAAAGGGGTAAATTTAAATCCATGAAACATTTCACCATACACACTACGTGCCAAACCCTGGGTTCATTGTTTTTTTCAAGTATTATCTCATTAAATCCCCACTATCTGGGGCACCTGCATGGTTCAGTCAGTTAAGCATTCAACTCTTGATTTCAGCTCAGGTCATGATCTACGGAGTCCTCAGATCCAGCCCCACATCGGACTCCACACTCAGCGTGGAGTCTGCTTGAGATTCTCACTCTTCTTCTCCCTCTTCCCACTGCTCATGCATGCTTGTGCATGCTCTCTAAATAATATCTTTTTAAAAATCCCCACTATGTAAAAATGAATAAATAAAATTATTTGAGTTAAAGTTACAGAGACTTAATAGAGCATGAAGACCTCAGAATTTCCACCCATTAAATTCAAGAATGCCTTGTCTACTTGTCTGCATCGTTTTCTGTTGTTCTTTCCTTCAGTCTAGTTCAATTAATGTTAAAGTGTAGCATGCAGAAAAATTACTCACTCCAAAATACTTTATCATGAGTGATGTAAGGAATTTTCCAAGGATTACTGTGACAGTATGCAATTCCCAACTTATCTGTTGATTTCAGAACCCAATCTCCACCTAGGATTCCAGTTGGCTCTGTTACAATTTATGCTCGTCACACAAAGAGGAGGGCAGTGAGCACAGGTAAAGCACTCAGCATTTTGAAGGTCCTGATCAAAAACATTACAAGAAGCTTTCTGACTGTCTCTGTCACTTGCAATTTAAGGATGAATGAAGTGAGTGAGTGGAGTTAGAGGCAGGGAACAAAAAGTGAATGGAATAACAAATTGTGGTAGGTCCTAACCATGGAATACCACTCGGCATGAAATATTAATAAATGCAAAAAGACAGACTAAGTGAAAGAGTCAAATACAAAAGACTATATTCCATTTTATTCCTTTTATATAAAATTGTAGAAATGGAAAAACTATAGTGTCAAAAAGCAGGTAAGTGGTTGCCTGGGGCAAGGTGCTGGGGGGATGTGAGAGGCAGAGAAGGGGGAAGGAAAAGGAAGGGAACATTTAGGGGGAGGGAACAATTCTGCATCTTGAGGAGATGGTAGCGACATGATTGTACACAGTGATCAACAATCACTAAACTGCAGCACCCTACTAGCACTTTTAGTCTGGGGGAAAAACATCTTAATACATTTTTTTTAAAAGGGTGGGGGCAGTTGTGGTCACAAACAAAAAGATTAGAGAACTTTTTCCCAAACAAAAGGCTATCCCAAACAAAAAGCTGGGTCGGAAGAATGCACAAATCAGAACCAGATTCCTCCCTTCACCTTTCTCCTCTCATATTTGTGAAAAGAGAAGAGAAAGAAGGGGGGAAAAGGACCTCAAAGGCACATTTGGATTTCTCCTTTCATATCAGGGCAGTAATCAGTGCAAAGAAATGGGTAACGAGTTAGACCAAGAGTGTTTAATTAAACTGAGCAATCATTAAGCTGGATTTAAGAGTGCTTATGTTTGCAAACCAACAAAATATTTACAGACATTTTCTTCATCCCTTTCATTAGTTTCAGACTCCACAGGAAATACGGAGGTTGGGAACAGGTCCTAATGAGATCATGCAAGTTTTAACTACCCAGGTTACCGTGGCAAAGGGACAACATGGAAGACCTCTGGTGATGAAATGTTAGGCTGGAAAAGGACTGATCCTGCACTAACACTGTAAGTGGTTTAAAAAATTAGAAGCATGGAAGGGGTTGGAAGCTGAAAATTACAATGTATTCTATCAGGTGTGGTATAAGGGGGGTGGGTCTAGGGTACTGTTTTCATCTTCTCCATTTTCCAAAAATTCGTTATTTTCATTTCAAAATAGAAAACTACTGTAGGCACATAAAGGTGTGGGTGTTCATCATCTCTTTGTTCCCCCATAGAAAGGGACAAAACTGGAAAGAACCCTCTGTCGTCACTGTGTTCGATCTGAAGCCACTGTATCTGGCACCCACAACGATCAGGCTCTCATTGCCACCAGGAAGGGAACACCACACCCCCAAGGTCACCTGTGACCTCCATGTTGCTGAATCTGACATCATCAGTTGGACATGACTGGTTGCTGCCTCCTCCTGGATTCAGACACTGCTCTGTCTTGTTGCCCAGCCCCCTCCACCTCACTCTTTCTCAGCCTCCAGGCCAGCCTCTCCCTCACCCTCTTCTTGACTGCAAGATGCTGGAGTGCTCAGGGTTCGGTTGGTGAATTTCTTCTCTCTCTTTTCCTGAGGATCTCACTCCAGGCCCATGACTATAAATAGCATCTACATACTGACTGCTCCCAGTTTTACATCTTTATTCCAGACCTGTGTTCCCTGGACTCTACAACTTGTATATCTAACTGCCTAAATTCGTATCCACACGGATACCCAACGGGTATGTCAAGCCTACATGACCACCCTCCTCCAAGCCTGTTCCTCTGAGTCTCCCCTTGGTGCCCCAGCACCCCTTGTAGGCTTCCTTAACCTCTAGGAGGAGGCATTTTAGGAATTGCTTCATGAAATTCTCTTCAAATGCACACTTCTGAGTAGAACTGCGAAGGGAATAGAAATTCTCTTCAATTACACACTTCTGAGTAGAACACTGACTGATCCATCTAGGACAGCTGCCTTCAAAAGGAGAGTCCCTCCCCTGACACCCACCCACCTCATGATCCATATTTCAGCCTTGCTTAACTCAGGGTCATCCAAACAAATGGAATCATTTAAAGCCTTCACGCCCTTCTCTTGGCAGACAGGTGAGGCCTAGACCACTCTTCCCTTGCAGTCTCATCGCCCTTGGAAATGTCCTTCGAGCATCAAGGCTTCCTCAGGGAAGTGCTCCCTGACCACCCCTCCCATCCCAAGCAGGGATGGTATGCCACCTTATGGTTCCCAGCACCTCACTCATGGCTATTTGGGGAAGGGCCCTCCATTTGATGTTGGTACACGGGTGACATTCAGTAATACTCCTCCCCTGGCCCCATCACCATGCTACTCATGTTAAAATCATGACTGCACGAGAGCCAATCATACATGGAGCATATTCTTCCACTACACCCGGGACCACACCTGAAAATCCAGAACTTTAGAGGTCGCCTCCAAAGATCTCTGGGTCCACAGGTAATACAAATGTGCAAAGCCACAGAGGGGACAATACAGAGGAGCAGATGTTCAACAAATCAAAGAATCCAGATGCCATCTAAAGGTGTCCCGAAGCAATTTTTAAAGAACACTGTGTACTCAGAACAATTTCTGCCTGTGCATGGAGCTAGGCTCATGGTCCATGAATTTGCCACCTGAGTCAAATGACACACAAAATCCCTAAATGTACAAGACCATGGGGAATAAAACTGAATTAAGGCTTCCTGACAGAAAATGCCTGCACATAAGTCTCCCAGTGACAGATGGGCAGCCAACACCCACACATCACCGTGTAGGTGACAAAACACTTTCCTGCTGTCTCTTCTTAGCCCCTCCCCTCATAATAGCCCCAGGAGGCAAATTCATTATTATCCCCATTTTGCCTTTGGGAAAACTGAAGCCTGGAGAAAGCAGATGATTTAACAAGGTCACACAAAGAGGACTCAGAAGAGCCAGAAGCCCTGGCACCAGTCCCCGCATGTCTTGCTGCGCCCAAGGATGCTTCACAGACTGAGGGACAGCCCTGGTTTCCTTGGCTGGCACTGTCCAGTGTCATCAATACCCAGCCCGTTTCCAGCTGGACAATGCATTCTGATACAGGCTGTGAACTCACACAAGAATCCCCATTAACACCACTCTAAACCTACATTTTAACCCTTTTTTTCCTTCCCCATCACAGCCTGTGAGGCAAAGCCCTGCAAGATCTCTGGGGTTAAAACAGCATGCAGCTAGCTAAGGAAGGTGGTGGCATCTGAATGTAAAACAGCCTTCCATTCTGGTAATAGAAGCAGCCATGGTCTGATAAACAGGCTGAGCGGTGCTGGCCAGCACCTGAGGCCACACATGTAAGCCTCATGGGGAAAAACATCTGATGTGCAAAAGTATACCTTACAAGGAGCAAAACTGCCAAGAGAGCCAAAACATGTCTTAAAACCCCAAACCCAGGGGCGCCTGGGTGGCTCAGTCATTAAGCGTCTGCCTTTGGCTCAGGTCATGGTCCCAGGGTCCTGGGATCAAGCCCCGCATCGGGCTTCCAGCTCTGTGGGAAGCCTGCTTCTCCCTCTCCCACTCCCCCTGCTTGTGTTCCTTCTCTCGCAAATAAATGAAATCTTAAAAAAAACAAAACAAAACCTGACCTCAGTCTTAGTCCTAAACTCCACCTTAATCTCTGTGCCATGATGGTTTAAGCAAAATTGCTTTGCATTACATCTGCCAGGTGAAGAAAGCTGAGCTCACACAAAATGGTGCATCGAGGCCGAGAACATCATAGCTGGCCAACTGCCTGAGTCACACCAATCCCCAAAACACAACGTTGCTAACCTCACTCTACAGATAAAGCTTCCAGGAGATTAGCTGACCTGGCAAGGCCGAGGGGAGATTCACAAATCTGTGTTCCGACCACCTCACTTGTGGTTCCCAAGTTTATTGGTCATTAGACTCTCTTGGGGACTGTGCTCGTTCAGTAGTTCAGGGATGGGACCCAAGCATCCGTAGTTTTTTTTTTTTTTTTTTTAAGATTTTATTTATTTATTTGACAGAAAGACACACAGAGAGAGGGAACACAAGCAGGGGGAGTGGGAGAGGGAGAAGCAGGCTTCCCGCTGAGCAGGGAGCCCGATGCAGGACTCGATCCCAGGACCCCGGGATCATGACCTGAGCCGAAGGCAGATGCTTAACAACTGCGCCACCCCGTCACCCCTAAGCATCCGTATTTTTAAAAAGCCTCCCAGGTGACTGCAAGGCAGGTGGTTCCTTGTCCACAATACGAGAATCGCTATGGCCATCCTTTGGTCCATAAGCCCCGTCTTCGCAGCAATGCTGGCTTCTAACCATGCTTCCTGAACTCTCCCAGGCCTCCAGCACAGGCAGTGACAAATCCTACCACTACCTGTATGAGTATTTAAGTAACTTTTTCTTAACTTATAACTTACTTTAAAAGGAAACTGCATCATTACCAAAACTGGAAGCCCATTCTCATGTGCCACGAAGACCTAAAGATGCTAAAGGCAAAATTAACAGCAACAAAAAACAAAGCACATAAATACTAACAAGACGCTGTTGCTCACCTAAGGTTCTGACCCTGACACCTCCTTTCTCCCAGATAAAAATAGGCAGTAGTGTTAAAAGGAAGGGCATCAGACATCCCAAAACTGAGAGGTCCCCTTTGCAGAGGGACAGTGAAACGAAAGGAAGCCTTTTCTCTATGGGGCAGGATCAGCAGATCAAGCCAGCGTGTGACCTAGACTTCTAGAAGGCAATGTGTCTCCTTCAGACCCTGTTATTTCCATGATGTGGTTTCTGCACCTACCCCTAGGGACCATTTCTGCTGTGCCCTCACTCCCTGATCAAGTCTGAGCCATGTTCAGACATCTACATGGTCTAGGGACCCCACATGGATGACTCACCCACTCCTGGGGCCCTCCCACCCCTCCTCGCCTCACTTCCTGCACCTGCCCAGAGCCCCTGGCACTGCCCTTCCTCGGGTCACAAACCCCAGCAATGGGCTGCGTTAGCTCAAACCCCACTCCCGGCTCTTCTTCAGTGACCATTAGGTTCAAATAGCCAAGTACAAATATTTTCTCAAAGCAACTCATATTGCAATTCACTCCACTGCACCTGATGCTTTTAAGGAGCTTATAGTATCAAATAAGGGATCAAAGAAACATGTTTCATGGGGGAGAGAAATCTCCCACTGAAAGTACTTGCAGAGAAACTTGAGCCTGGACTCTGGTTCTCCATCCCAACAGGACACGTCCGAGGGGAGACCTGAGGGGTGTATCAGAACCCAGGCAATGCGCACGGGTACCCGGGCTCCAAGGTCTACATAGCCAGGTTACAACTCCAGCTTCACACTTACCCACTGCGGGTCCTGGGCCCTCTGTCTGAACCTCTCCATGTGTCACTGCTCCATCCGCAATACAGAGGAAATCATACCTACCTGCAGGGTTGTTGGGGGAACGGAATTAAATCATGTATGTCAGGCCGCAGCAGGGTGGCAGCCAGGCTTACAACAAGTCCCCCAGAAAGGATGGAGCTGCCACCAACACTCCCACCATTATTGACGGAACGGCCACTCTCGGAGGGGATTTTCTCCAACTCTTGCTCCAGGCCCCCCACAGACCGTTAACACCAGAAAAAGGAGGCTTCCCTGCTGGTGCGTGCACATGTGTCCGTGTGCGCACAGCCTGACGCGCTCCCTCTCCCCACCTCCAGGTCCCCACAGCCCTGGAAGCTACAACAACATGGGTTGCGATGTACAGGGGGTGTTTTTTAAGGCTGCTCTTGAGATGTCTGCACTAAGGGAGGATAGGAAAACTTGGGGCCAAGAAAAAATGAAGAAACTCCATTCATCCAGGAATTCCTACCTGCCCTCCCCTCCAAAATGGGGAGAGTTTGGAAACTCCCAGACCTGAGGCCACTGCCTCCTAAGTTAAGGACAGGAACAAAAGGCACAAAGACGGCAAGTAAAGAAGGCAGAAAGGGAAGCAGGCACACGGTGGGACAGACCCATGCCTGCGGTCAGGCAGACTGAGCTCAAAGCTCAGTACCCCACTGGCCGCCTGCATGGGCTCACATACATGACTTTGCCTCTGCTAAGCTCCGTTTCCTCTTCTGTAAATAGCATAAGACAGGATGAACTGAGCCGTCGGGGGCAGGATATAAAATCCTACAAATATAAACAATAATTAAGCACGTATGCTGTGCACAGTTTCACTTGGTCGTCAAACCCTCCATGACCAACACTAGCAATTCTTGACTTCTACAGAGAGGTTGGGTAACCTGCTCAAGGTCACACAGCCAAGAAAGGGCAGAGCTGGGATCCAAAGCCACATGGTCTCCCTCCAAGCTGCACACACTATTAGCCACAAGCAGCACAACACGGCACCAGAACAGAGCAGTTGTTCATATAAACTGGGGGCAGGGGGGTGTTTGCTTTCCCAAAGCCTCTCTCTCTGGATGCTAAGGGGAGTGAATCTGCAGACTTGATTAATCCAAACCCAACCTCACCGCACAAGGCTCTGGTTCCCTGCCCCAAATTTAAACAGCTGCTCCGTCAATGTAATGGAACGTGAATGTCTGAAGAGCTTCGAGTTTTAATTATCAAAGTCCTGATGAAAATCTGAATCAACAGCTGCTCCTGGCAAGGCGGCCCTCAGAGATGCCCAGAGAGGGGCAGAGGGAGGGGAAGGGAGGACACAGCCCAGACAGGACACGGACGACTGCAGCTGTCTGGGGAGCCCCAGCACCTGCAGCTGCAAGCCGGGGGTGGGGGTGGACGAAATGGACAGAAATCAGGCAAGAAGAGGAGGGAACCTCTGGGATGTACCTGTCCTTGCACCACAGAACGTGAGCATCTAGCATATGTCCTGTAGAAGTGACAACAAGGGAGGGATGACAGCAGGGGTTCTGGGGATGTCCTGCCATGGGGCTTCCAGGGGGTAGGGCAGGGGTGTGGGGACGGCTGCCCAGGGGGCCAAAGAAGGGGTTGGTGGGGCAGGAAGCAGGTGTCAGAGCCAGCATATGACAAGGGGCTCTAAGCCTCTGCTGTGGCAGAAACTCCTATATATCAGGTCCTAGAGCCTCTACCCATCCCTCCCACTTTCTCTTTTCCAGGGGAGACACCTCACCCACTCCGCAACTATTCCAGGGCAGGTCTTGGCATGCAACACAAAACCCTTCCTCGTTTGCTTCAACGCACAAGAAAAACACATCCCCTTCCCTGAAGACGGACCTTGTCAGTCACATCTTTTGATTCTTCTTGTATCTAACACCTTTCCTTCCAAGGACGTGGAATAACTCCAAGCCAGAAATACTAGAGTAACAAAACAGCAGGGACAACAGAATACCCGTCCTCTGTCTTGCTTTGCTCATCAACAGGGCAACGGACAAGTCACTGCACCCAGGTACCTAGGCTGCTACCACACGCTGGCGAGACACGCCAGGCACCTGTGTGTGTCACTGTTAACAGTCTTGGAGCTGGAGACAGTCATTCTCTCCCAGGGAGATGTTTTCTGACTTGCGTGCACAGATCCTTGGTCGAGTGTTACTTATATGAATGCAAAGGGATCCAGAGTGTTCGAAATCAGACTGGTTGAGTGAGTGGCGGTATGCTCACGCACCCGAAGCTCATGCTGCTATCCAGCCTTCAGATTTCCAAATCACCCAAAGTGGGGACATGTGGATGATAAACGTTAAGGGATAAAGCAGGATATGAAATCAACTGTCACGTATAAAATTACTCCAATTGTGTTTAAAATACACAAATACAGAAATGCGAATATTTAAAAAACATGGAGAGGAAGTGCACCAGAGAGAACATTAAATCCCCAGTGTTCTTCTGCATGGGGCTTTATTTTCTTCTCTGTGCTCTTCCCTTTTTCTGTATTTTCTACAGAAAATAGGCATTACATGCAAACTTACAATTTTCTTTCAATAAAAGAAGTCTAAAAACAAACAAATATAGGAAGATTAGGGGAGGAGAGATGGCACTCAAACACTATAGGGACAGAAACCTGCGTGGGGCAAACCTTTCCCCGCTCTTGCACCCTCGGAGCCAAAATTACAGGGACAGTTTTTTTCCCCTTAATTTCAAAAAATATTTGCTCCGGTGTTTACAGAAATATAAGTGTTCTCAGCCCCAGCAAGTGTATGTCAGAGAAAGGGCCTCAAGAACCTGTGAGTGAATGGACTCTCAAGAATTAGCAGTTGCCATGGCAATGTGTCCACCAACAATTTGTTAAGTACTTGAAATTTCTCCTCCACTATTGATCAGTAAATGGGTATTGGAATGGTCATGTAACTTTTTTTTTTAAAGATTTTATTTATTTATTTGACAGAGAGAGACACAGGGAGAAAGCGAACACAAGCAAGGGGAGTGGGAGAGGGAGAAGCAGGCTTCCCACGGAGCAGGGAGCCCGATGCGGGGCTCGATCCCAGGACCCTGCGATCATGACCTGAGCAGAAGACAGACGCTTAACGACTGAGCTACCCAGGCGCTCCAGAATGGTCATGTAACTTATCACTGCTAGTTCTGTGTCCCTAACTCAGTGCCTGATCTGACTACAAATGATCCCCAAATTGGGAAGCCTGGCTCTAGGCTGCATACTTGGAACCCATTCAAGAAACCAGTCACTTGGGAAACGTTTACCCATAATCTCCCAGACTTGTTTCTAATCAATGTGGGGGGGGGGGCTGGAAGGGTGGCGCAGAAAGGCCTGAATGGTGCTTGTTGATGGTGAGGAAGCTGAGCCCTGCCTCTGTAGCACCCAAAGGGCATCAGGGCAACAGAAAACCACCCACCTGCCCTCTGAGGCATCTCTCCCAGGGCCAACATCATCAGCAGCCCAGAGGGCCAGATCACTACCCCTGCAAGACCACATTCCAGGAGTTGTGGGCCAAATTCTGTTCTCATCTGATGGAGTCATCCCTCTCAGGGAACCAAATACCTGCCCACCAACCAAGGATCTGCTTATGCTGGAAGAACAGCCATGAAAACCTGGTCACTGTGCCTCACATCCTTTACTAAACAAAACTCCCCCAAGAGCACCAGCAATGTGATGGGAAGCAGTGAAGTCCTGGTCCAACTGCCCTACCCTCCCAGATACCTGCTAGGACTTGCCTTCTCTCCTTGGAATCAGAGCTCACACACTACAACCACAAAATTTACCTTCTGGAAATAGCATGCTATCACTGCCAAATAAATAAGCTGATCTTAGGAGAATGGTTGTGACTCGTATCTAGAACACAGAAGCTTTTTTTTTTTTTCACTTCCTCTTCTTTATGCCATTTGAACCAGCTCTGCTTCCACAAATCCCTTCCCACCTTAGCTACTACCATCGACCCTGGGAGCGCCCTCACACAGACAGCCAAGCCCTCTGACCAGGAGTGGGGTAAGAGGAATCCGATGTGGAAGAGCACACTGCTGGGAACTGAATTGCATCCCTCTCCCAGAAATGGGTATGTTGAAGCCTGAACCCCCAGCATGACTGGACTCAAAGAAAGGACTCTTAAGAGGTTATGATGGTTAACTGAGGTCGTAAGGGTGGGGCCCTGGTCCAACAGGACTAGTGTGCCATAAGAAGAGACACGGAAGAGTACTCAGTCACGGCCACCCCCCACTTCACCATGTGAGGACCCAGTGAGAAGGCAGCCACCTGCAAGTCAGGAAGAGAGCCCTCACCAGAAACTGACCCTTTTAGACCTTAATCTGGCACTTGCCACCTCCAGAACTGTGAGGGCTAAAAAAGTCTGTTGTTTAAGCCCCCAGCCCGCCCCCCCACAGCATGGTATTTTGTTATAATACCCAAGCCAACTAAGACGAGCAGATTCCAAGAGGTGGGAGCCATTGCTTCCTAAAAGCAGAGGAATTACCAAGGTTCCTGAGGAAAGATATGAAACCTGTATATAGAGAGAGTGCAAGGAGACCATTCTGCTCAGAATGATGGAGAAGCTTCTATCAGAAGGGGTAGAACAGGCACTGCACAGGCTCCTGGAAGGGGAAAGGGAGGGGCGGGAGCACCATCATGGACATACACCCCTGCCAGGGACCCTCCCACGCCAGGTGGGAATCAGCTGAGAAGCCACAGCACAGACACTCAATAAATCTTTGTGGAAGGAGCACCATGTTTTCCTTCTGATTAGAAACCAGGCATCCACAGAGATGACTCACAGCTATCTAGCAGGGAGAGGGTGGGAGCAGACAATACCCTAGTGCAGATGAGCCATGGCCTCAATGCATGGAGTCAAGGTCACTTCCGGTAGCTTTCATTTTAGCTACACAGCACCGAAAACATCCTGTCAACATTTTTCCCAATTGCATTCATCTCAATTCTCACTTGCACCATGGGAACTATGCAATAGCATCCTCCTGGTCCCATGAATGGCACACACAGGGCTGGTTTGGGGCCAAGTCCCCCCGAGCCCATCCTTTCAGAGAGCAAGGAACCCAGGGCAGAGGCAAACCCAAGGATGGGGGGGGCGGTGCTTTGAGAACACAGGGCCAGTGAAAGCACCTGGAGCTGGGGAACGCAGGCCCACTCCCTAAGGTGCAGAAGACGGAGGCCAGAACCAGCCTCCGGGACATAGGGGCCAGCCACACAAGGGTCCTTGACTGGGGGGCAGCTCCGGTGAAGCAGCCAGCACCTCCCCCTGGGACACACACGTGCCTGTTCTGGACAAGGAGCCCAGGGCCTGGCTACAACTGAGGGAGGAGTGGGTGCAGGCCTCTCGTCTTCAGGAGGTGGCCAATGCACATCCCTGACAAATAGGTCAGAGAACTGAGAGGAGACGCAGAGAAACTCAAAAATTGAGAATGGGGTGGTATGGGAACGTCTGGCTGAGAAAGGAGGGAACCTCAGCATTACCCTGTTGAGCCAGGTGACCTCACTGGCCTTGGTTGCCCAGGACATTGCTGGTTTTAGCACTCAAAGTCATGCCTCCCGGCAAACCAGGACAGTCGGCCTCCCCACTGCCAGACCACCCTCTGACTGGGGCCCTGAGGTGCCCTTTGAGATGGGCCTTGAAAATCTCATGTCTGCCCTAGACACTTAGATGATTTCTGAAAGGACTACTCCACCTGCATCACCTCCCCATCAGATGTCTACCACCATTTGGCGATGACGGTAGTTAATCCGAAAGGAGGAAAAAATAGAACAGCAAATAAGCATGGTTCAGAGTGACACAGAAACACACGTCCTTGCTTCTGATCTCATCGGTCTATCTGCCCCCATTTTCACTTCTTCCAACCCCTCCTCCTCTGGAGTGAAGTGATGAGTGACCCTCCCAAACCCCAAATCTGCCTACACCTCCCCTACGTGGGCTCTCTGCTGCCCTTAGAACCAAATCTGAACTTTGGCCTGGCCCTCAAGGCCTTCTGAGATCAGCCTCAGCAGTCCTCCCTGGCCTCCTCCAGCCTTGTACACGTCCTCCCTGGCCTCCTCCAGCCTTGTACACGTCCTCCTTGATGGCCCTCTCAATTCCCCAGCCCGGCCACACTCACTCATACCTCCAGGCCTCTGCATAGGCTGCTCCTTCAACCTCCAATGCCCTAGGCTCCCCTAGATCCTTACCCCGCCACTTACCTACCCAAATTATTCGCCTACTCAGAAAAGCCTTTATTTTTCTTTCCCTGTTCCCTGTGGGTAGGACCAATCACTTTATTTTGCCTCAAAGCCCAAGCCCCCCCATTAACTGTATTAGGATTATGTTTACATGTGTTGTAACGTGTACTATTCCATGGCCTGGTAACAGGATGGAGTCTTATTTAACTGTATTTTTCCATCATGAGTGTGGTTCTGGGCACAAAATAGGAATACAGGAGGTGTTTGCTGGCCTACTGATTGAGTGACTGACTGACTAAACTTACTCCCCCCAAACCCTTCCATGTGAGACTATATTTTCCTCCAAGGTTTTAGCCATTACAAACAACAGACAAGATGCCTCTTTGAATTGCCAAATGCTTATCTCAAAACTTCCAGTTTCATCTAGCAACACGTGCGCCAGTGGGATGAGCCTCACAACGTGTCTGTCAAAGCAGCCTTCCTATTGTGGATTCACTTTAAAATGCAACTTCATGCCTTCCAGTTGGAAGAAGAATGCAGCCGTGTCTTCAACCTGTCCTCCAACATTGATCACAGGCTGGCTGAGGACATGTGACTGTTGTCTTCGCAAGCCGACAAGAGGGTTTTTCTCCGCCATAATACAAGCTCAGTGAGCCATACAATCATGGTGAATTCCCTATCAGTTCAACATCCTACACAATTTTTCAGAGAATATGATTCTATCTGAAAATAAGTGCAACGGTCTGGAACTCATTTTTCCCCAGTGCCTAACTTCCGGCTTCCTATAAATACCAGACGGCCTTCTGAGCAGTGACACATCCTCGGCGTTATCAAACAAGCATTGCTTACAACTCTGCCTTGAGCAGTGTCAGAGGTACTGAGAATTTACCCATCTTATTATGGCATTACTAACAGGGTCTCGGGCAATTTCTGTTGGGCCTCAAGTTGTATCAAATACCAACGTCGGGAATGCCTCAGACTAAAGCAAGTGTGTGTGTGTGTGTGTGTGTGTGTGTGTGTGTGTGTGTGTGTGTCTTTGCGTTTGTGTAGCTGAGGAAGGAAAGAGGAAGGAGAACTGGACTCCTCCAATAAAGGAAGCCAGTTCCCAACAGATCAAGAAAAAAACAGATGTGCCTTAGTTACACAGAAACTGTTATACTGCTGTGTAACAAATTACCCCAAAACTTAGCAGTTTAAATAATATACATTTCTTATCTCACAGTTTCTGTGTTTCAGGAATCTAAGCACAGCTTGGATGGGGGTCCTCTGCTTTGTCATCTTTATCATCTCATATGCCTGCAATCAAGATGTTGGCTGGAGCTGCGGTCTCATCTGAAGGTTTGGCCAGGGAAGGATCTGCTTCTAAGCTCACTCATATGGCTGTTGGCAGGATTCAGTCTCTCAAGGACTGTTGGAGTGAGGTTTTAGTTCTTCAGGTTGGAGGCCTCTCCTAGTTCCTTGCCCCATGGGCCTCTCTACAGAAGATCTCACCAGTCAGCTTGCTTCAACAGAGTAAGGAAGGGAGCAAGAAAAAGTGCCAGCAAAGAGAAAGTGCTACCAAATGGAAGTTACAATCTTTTTTAACCTATCTAAAGAAGTCAACCCATAACTTCTGCCTTATTTTATTCTTTAGAAGCAAGTCTGTAGGTCCAGCCCACACTGGAAGGAAAGGGGTTACACACAAGGGCATGAATGAAAAGAGACAAGGATTATTGGGAACCATGGTGAAGACTGTCTACCATAGAAATGCCCAATGAAACCCCAGAAAAGTTACCATCAGAGCCTCTTGTCTAAAACCTGCCACATAAGAATACTTGGGAAACTCACTGATATATGTTTTAACAAATATTTCAATATTTAAGTTCCCACTATGGACCAAGCAGTGCTCTCAATGGCAGGTGAATAAAACATTAAAAAATCTTCTTGCAGAGCTTATTTTCTAATGGAAGGAGGAAGACAGTAAACAAGATAACTAACAGGTTAGATGGTGCTAACTGCTGTGAATCAAACAAAGCAGGAAAGGGAATGCCGCAAAGGGGTGAAGGCTATAGGTTGAAATGAACAGCATGCAGGAAAGGCCCCAATGAAAAGGTGACATCTGAGCAAAATCATGAAAAAGATCAGGAAACAAGCCACCTTGCTATCTGGGAGAAGAGCATTCCAGACAGAAGCTGCAGGTGCAAAGGTCCTGAGGCAGGAATATAAATCGGTGGGGCTGCAGTGGCATAAAGGAAACAGAAATGAGTAGTAGGAATGACAGAAGAAAAGTGTGAGGGCCAGATCATGTGAAGTCTTGCTGGCATTTGTAAGAACTTTGGCTTTTATGCTGAATTAGATAAGGAGCTCCTGGAGAGCTTGGGACAGAGGAACAACATAAAATGTTTTGTGGCTTAACAGACCTCCTTTGACTAGTGGGCAGAAACAAATTTTAGTTGAGTGGCAAGGGCAGAAAGAGAAGAAAATCAGTTAGGGCCTGCTGCTCTAGTTCACATGAGAGCTGATGACAGCCAATGACAGATTAGTACTGGGTGGTGGCAACAGGGATGAGAAGGTTGGATTCTGGGGATTTTGGAAAGAGAAAAATCAGCAATAACTCTTAGGTTTTGGTCCTAATAACTAGAAGAATGGGAATGAATATTAAAAGAAGAGCAAGTTTAAAAGTGAAGGTCAGGGGGCACTTGGCTGGCTCAGTCGGTTGAGGGTCCAGCTCTTGGTTTTAGCTCAGGTTGTGATCTCAGGGTGGTAAGATCGAGCCCTGCGTCGGGCTCCGCGCTCAGCACAGAGTCTGAGATTCTTTCCCCCTCTCGTTCCCTCCCCCTCTGCTCCTCCCCCAACTCACACTCGCTCACTAAAATAAATAAATAAAATCTTAAAAAAAAAAAAAAAGTAGTGGGCACCTGGGTGGCTCAGTTGGTTAAGCGACTGCCTTCGGCTCAGGTCATGATCCTGGAGTCCCGGGATGGAGTCCCACATCGGGCTCCCTGCTCAGCAGGGAGTCTGCTTCTCCCTCTGACCCTCTTCCCTCTCGTGCTCCCTCTCGTGCTCTCTCTCATTCTCTCTCTCTCAAATAAAATCTTTAAAACAAAACAAAACAAAACAAAAAAAGTAGTGGTAGCAGCAGCGGCGGCAGTGAAAGTCAGGAGCTCAATTTTGGATGTGAGAGGAAACAAGGGAGACCATGAGACCTGGAGTCAGAGTCCGTGAGAGTGAGGCTCAGCCCCATCCGCGTGACCCCGCATGGTTCACACAGCACACCTGGCCTCTAGGATCTCACCTTACCTGCAAAGGTCCAACCCCTCAGGAGTCGCATACTTAGCCAGCAGCCTGAACCCATGCAGTGGGACTGCCTGCTTTACATATTATGTGTGTGTATCATGCTCCTATACAAACACTCACTGTCTTACTGCACAGGTAAATGAACAAACTCTTCCAAGAGGATAGGTTACTGAAAGCAGCACACGATGTGCATCAACTGTGTGCGAGGCACCACCCCAGGGACTGTTCCTATGTTATCCACATGTATACACAGGCCCAGGGCTCACAGGTTTTCCATGGCTCACAGAGTTTCCGTAGCTCTCAGGTTCCCTGTCAGTGGGCTGTGACCGTTTTTCCCACGTATGTCTGTGTTTCTCTACATTAAGCTTCCCAGAAATGGGAGCCAAGTCGGGGAAGCTCCTTAGTACTGCAGTTACCATGAGCAACCCAGCCTCTGCTGGAGTACTTTCAGTGATGGGAACCTCACTATCCCATGAGGCAGCCCATGCCATCATTACAGCAAATTGTTAGAAAGCCCTTCTCTATTATTATCAGCCAAAATCTGACCCCACTTCACTGGCCCCAGTTCACCTCCTGGAGCCACCCGAGAAAATTTCCTCTCCCTTCCAAATCACAAGCTTTCAGAGAGTTAAGAACAACTCTTCAATCATCATTTGATGCCAAAAATAATAGCTCCAGCTAAAAAATCTGAATCACATTTTATGAATCACACTTGACAGAAGTGTTTTCACACTCTCCATTTACCATCCTTAATGGCTAGAAATTAATTGTTACATATTTTTTAACTATCAGTACCAAACAAGACAAGGAATGGGAAAACCCTTCGTAAAAATCTGTGAGGATTTCACTCTGTATTATTATTCCCATTCTGCAGATGAGTATGTTGAGGCTCAAAAAGGTTAAGCTACGTAAAGAGTGTATCTCAGTAACCAGTGTTAAAAGATAATTTTCAAAAAATGGTAAAATCATGACTCTCACATGGATACAGAATGAACCCGTGATGAGATTTTTTTTATCATGAATTTTTATTTTTTTTCTTTTAAATTTTTTCCTGTCATCAATTTTACTTGGTTCTATCACTAATCTATACAGATTATGAAGATACTGCAACTGGCTCAAAAGAAAACCCATAGCCACACCCATAGATGAGACTATTCCCACAGATGTGCACACGGAGGTCAAAGTGGCTTTGGGGAGGTTGCGTGGGTCAGTGGAACCTCTGCCTGATACAACAGAACATGCACTATCAGTTATTTAAAACTCACAGATTATAAACTAGGTTCCATAAAACCAAAATCAGATGGCCTAGAGGGGTGTCCTCTAGAATCAAGAGCCCAGGCAATCATCATTTTCTACCCAAGGCACAAATTTCCGCCCCATCCTAGCACAGCCAGGATCTGTGAACTTGGTTCTTTAGGATTCTTTCCACTTCCTCACAGTCCTCTCTAAGGAAAGCTGTTTCAAACATTCACTGACCCTGACTTTTCTGAAGCCCCAGCCATAAAATGGTTAGAATTTACATTGCTGGCAGGATATGAGAGAGGGAGCAGAAGGCTCTGAAGAAGAGAGTCCAGCAAGAACACTGAGTCTCTAGCTCTGTGCATTTTTCCTGCAGCTTATTTCTCATGCACTAACATGTGGTGCTGGGTGTTTGCAGCCTGCTCCCCTGCCCCCACGCTGCTCAGAGAGGCCTCCATTGTGCAGCCAAAGGAGGTGAGGAGGTTCTTCCTGGTTTGAGTTTTTCAGAAAGTCTATGGTGTTTTAATAGCCTCTTTGTTCGCTCTCTCAATAGTTCCTGTGTCTTAAGAAATTACAAATTTTCATTCTTCCTACTGCATTAGTTTGGGGAAAAAAAGATACCAATTAAAAAATAAAGTTCTTACATGTAAGAACAGCATTTATAATAACTTCACACAGGTCTAACCCACACTTACTGCTGGCAGTTTAAACAGAAGGTTCCTTGAGAGGTGAGCAATAAAGAAGCCATTTAGTACTTGTTCTCCAGAGATGCTTTTATCAACTCGCTTGCCCCCATAATCATCGCTGGTTTCTGTAAAATCTATATAAAGAGAAGACACACCAAGCAGCCTTCACACATTTGCATGGGTCAGGCTTCCTATTAAATGAGTTTTCCCCAAATGGCAATGCTGAGTGTACTCTGATGGCAAATGTTTTAAATATTTCATCAATTTCAATGGGATGTCAATTTCTCCTGCCAGGCAAGGTGGCCTTCTGGGCTAATCTGGGGTGAAGGAGGGAACCAAGTCCACAGTAGAATGTGACTCTGAAGAGAGAAGTGTTGCTCAGTCCCACTCCTTCCATTTCAGCTCATGTTTCTGCCAACACTGGTTCAGAAACTGGACACGCTGGACACCCTCCTCTCCTTTTCTCCTCCCTTCCTTCTCAAGAACAGGGTCTGTCTTGTTCATCTATCTTGCGTCTAGCTCAGTACTTGGCCCAAAGTTGATGCTGAGACAATGGCTATTCATCAAACTGAACTAAATCCACCGATCAGATTTCTCATGCACTCATCAACTATTTCCTTGATACTTACTATGAGCTACATTTTCAATGAAAAGCTGGGGCCATGGCAGGGAATCTGAGAAGGTTTTGACTTTCAAAAGTCTTACATTTTAGTAAGAGGAAGGTAATAAACGAGTAAATGATTTCATTAATAAATAACATTTCATGTAGAAATAAGGCCTCTGGAAAGAAAAAGGGGGGGCAGGTGAAGTGACAGAGAGTGACAGAGTCCTGGAAGGCAAGGTAATTGACTTTACCCCCATCTCTCTGTCCCACAAAAGCCCACTGAGTAGCTTCTTACCCATTCAGGGAGTACGTGTTGGACAGAGGGATGAAGGTAAAGTCCATTACCTCCCCTCTCAACCCCACTGCTCTCTATCTGAAGACCAAAAAATAAGAATGTACTAACATTTATTAAGTGTCTACTGTGTGTCAGCCATGGTGCCAAGACCTTAATATACAATAAGGTGACTTAGTTCCAAATATCATCCTCCCAGGGGATAGTATTTTACTTTAGCCCTACCAATGAGGAAGAAGCTCACAGTCACTTCAGTACCTAGTTGACTGCTATGACTTCTTAACCAGTCTCCAAGCTTCATGTTTGTATTCTCCAGTCCCTCCAAATCTTCATGAAATGCCCTGTGGTGATGTCACTCCCTGAGACAGCAGGGAAAAATTTAAACCTCATAGGCTACTCCCCTATGCCCTGCTATGAACTCTCTGAGCTTAGAGAGGGAACTGTTAGCAATAACTCTCCTCCAAGTGGAAAATTATGCTGAAGTAGGAAAAGTCCACATGGCTATTATGAAGAGGAGACTACACGAGCCTAGGCATGACATACTCCAATAGCACTGCCTTCCTCAGCCCCCTGTACTTGGAATACTAAAAGGCACAATCCCGGGGATGCCCGAGAAGAGGCCACACCAAAGCAACCCTTCTTTACCACAGTGCAATTGAGAAGTCATCCTTCCCACCCAAACTGCAAAAGACAACTGTCCCCAAGGAATGGGGGCAGGAGCAAAGTGCCAAGCCCATGAGGAAGAACACCTGGGCTGCAGAAACGCGGTGACCATGGGCGGAGTGAAATGCAGGCCACTCACCGGGAGCCACTGTCCTGAGAAGTCAATGTACGGAGAACAAAGGTATGCTGGAGCACATGCAGGTGCCCAACTCCATGACATCCTGCAAACGGAAATGGGTAGGATATGTCCATGCTGGCTCCGGAGGGACAAGAGAGTAATGGGGGCATTCAGCAAATGAGAGGAAAAATGGGTCATCTATCCACCCACCCCAGTCACAGCTCCCTAAGAACACGTACAAGCCGATGGAAGAACCCAGGTATGGTATTTCCTAGACAGGGTTATGCACTAAGGCTTAAAAGACTTAGCCCTGGAGACACCTTCCCTGACTGATCCCATCCAAAAACAGAACAGGTGGGCACCCAACTATGACTCTCTTCCCAGACTCTGCTTTCACACTCTTTCTCATTCTTAGACTTGTCTGAGCGTTTGCCTAAAACCAGCCTCCCTGCAATACACTAAGGATGAAAGGTGAGCAGCGACCTTGTCTCGTTCTCCCTCCTGTCCCTAGTACTCAGTACCTCCACTAGCTGTGGCTAAATGACCTTCAGCGAGTGGCCAACCCCCTTAAGTCTCAGTGATTTTATCCCCAAAAAGGATACTGACAGCACCATCCTCACGAAGGTGATGGAGTATTACAAGAGATAATATGCACAGAGCAGTTTGGTACTCACTGGCATGTAAGAGGTGCTCATTAAGTGTCTGTTAGTACTTTCCTACCTTGGCCAGGGGTCCATAAATGCTTGCTGAAAGGAGAACGACCTACATTAATTGCATATTAAACCCTGCAAAAGGGCTTTGACACCCACAGACTTTAATATTTAGCATTTCCACTCTTCAAGAGGAGGGCTCATGACTTGTTGTCACTTGACATTTTTCCGTGGCATGGATTTCAAACATCCATTTATTCACAACAAAACCCAGACAGGACTTGAGGGGGGAAAAAAGATTTTTCAACAATGCTTCACAGCTCAGCCAAGATTCCCATTCCAAGGACAAGCAGGGAGAAGCTCAGGTGCCTAGGTGTCCAACAGGGTGCAGTCAGGAAAATGTCACAGTGTAGTAGGTGTTCCAAGAAGTCCCCAGATACCCCGTGGGTATCAGCCCCGAGCAGTCAGATCAGAGCTCACGAGCTGCTGGAACGGACTCCACTAGTCCAAAGCCAGCCCTTTAGTAATTTGCTTGTGGCCAGACCTGCACAGCCTTCAGGTTAGAAACATTTCCCCAGTGCCTGGAGCTGAGCAGGCCTAGGGAAGCCTGGCCTCGTGAGAAGGGCTACCTACTGAAGACCCAGCAATTCACTCTTCCTCTCCCAGGCACCAGGCCCTGGACAGCAAGTTTCTCCTAGGGCACCCCTACTGACAAGGGGCTTCAGTTGTCTGGAATAATGCCCAATCAGAGGAAAAGGGAAACCCAACCACTGCCAGGACCAGAACCTTTCACTTTCCTTGCTACTGCATCCCTACATTGCCTTTTTCATGCACAAAGAATATGAAGCCAACTGATCAATCTCTCTCGATATATAACTCCCCACAGTAAACCTCCTTGAAATCTTTTAAGCTCCCTCTGCTCCAGGAGAGGCTGGTCACAAGTAGAACTTCCTTCAGCAGGGTGAACTCACGGGTGAAGACAGCAGTCAAAATAAGGAGCCACTAATACCTTCCATACAGCTATGTGCACTAGTCCGCCACTGCGTCATGGAGACATCTAGCAAATACAGGAGAGCAGAGAAGATGTCCATCTAGGATCTTGATGCTGGAGAACCCAAAAGAGCTTCAGCTGGAATTTCTATCTTGCCAAACAGACAAGAGAAGCAAGCTCTGATGCCCTCAGGTGGACGGACACAAGAACCTGTAAGCTGCTCTTCCAACAGCACTCGTGAGCTCTGCACACCATTCTCCCTCACGACAGCGGTGTGACCTCCTAAAACAGAACTCTGCTCCCACCACTGCACCAGCTTGACCTCAAACTCCCAATAGAACCCACATTGCTGGAAATAGCCCCCCAGGTCCTAAGTGGGGACCACCCCCTTCTCCTCCAACCTCCTCTGGAGCCTCATTCCTCACCCGCCATGCCCTGGCCTCACCAGTCTCCTTTCAGTTCCTCCATAAGGCAGAGCCTGCCCACCTGCTGTACACCCCCCAACCCCCCGGAAAGCTCCCCACTTTGCCTCTGCTGGCTGCCCGTTGAAACAGCAGCTCCTCAGAGGAGCCTTTCCCAACCACCACACCTACACAGGCCACACCTGGCTGTTTTCCACCTTAAGCACTTGCATGTTTTCAGTCATAGCATTTACTATAATTTACTTTTATGTTGATTTTTGATGTCTTGTTTTCTCTCTCCACTAGCACAGAAGCTTCGTGAAGGCAGAGAATGTGCTCATCTTAGGCACTGTTTAGTCAGTCCCTGTGCCTGGAACACAGTGGGAGCTCAACTCCCTGAACGAATGAAGGAATGAATGAATGAATCCACTTCACCATTTTATAGATGAAATGAATTATTTGCCAGCATCATTTGTGGGCCAGACATTGTAGAAGGACCTGTGTATATCTCATATTACATATATATTATATATAGTACTCCCATCGTATATAATAAATGTATTTATATTTTATTATATACTATAAACATACTGTTACATATGTTTATATGTTTATATAATATATACATACTATTGATACAAATATAAGGTCACATATTTGTATCTGATCATCAAAGCTTCATAGGTTCCTGTGGGATAGGCATTACCATCACCATTCTGTAGATGAAACTGGAGCACAGAGAGGTTAATCATTCATCCAAGATCACACAGCTGATAAATAACAGCTGTCTGACTTTTATCACCACTCTCTATCCCTCACGGATAGTGTATCTCAGGTCTGGGACTCCACACAAGCATCGCACACCCCAAGGGGGAGCACAAGGGGGCTGTGGTAAGAAGAAAGGGCTGTTTTCTGCACCCCTGCATCTGCTGAGCCACTCCGGGGTCAAGGCCAGGGGGACGGCTCATTGGCATGGCCGCTGGCAGAATGCTCCCTCCGCTCCCTCCCCAGCTCTATTTTATATCCTGCAGGAAGCTGGCTACTGAGGAGGATTTAAACGTGTCTGCCAGAGCGTCTGCTACCTCTCCCGGGACTAATCTGCCGTGAAGCAGATGCAAAGCTTCATTTATCACTTCCAATGGAACATGAAAGAGACAAAACCCCAGCAGACACTCCCTGCTGCCAGTGTCCAACAGGGCCGGGCCCCTAGTATATCAGGGCTTCTGGGGGGCCGGCTCCCCTAAAAGAGAGCCTCTCTCCCCTGGTGCCCACCCGGGCGCCACAGCATGGGGCAGGCCGAGGGATCCGTGGTCTGAAGATGGGCCAGGTCAGTCTCTCTGTCCATAAAAAGTTATTTTTTTTCTTTTGAGGTGAAATTCACCTAACAAAAGTAATCATTTAAAACATACAATTCAGTGGCATTTTTCTAGTACTTTTACAATATTATATAACCACCACCTGCATCGACTTGCAAAACATGTTATCATTTCCAAAGAAGACCCCTCTACCCATTAAGCAGTTGCTCCCCATCCCCCCTTCCCCAGAGCTAATCACTCATCTGTTTCCCATCTCTAGGGATTTGCCCATCCTAGACATTTCACATAAATGCAACCTATGGGACCACTGTGTCTTTCACTTAGCATAATGCTGCAGAGGTTCATCCACATCGTGGCATGGATCAGTATGTCTGTTGGGGGTTTGACCACTTGCCGGTTACAGATGCCAAAGCCTTGGGTGAGGGGCACAGAGAACCGGTCATCTGTCTGTCTACCCAGGCCCACTAAGAAGGGGAGGAATCAGAATTCTACTCATCTGAAAAGTTTCCCCATCTGCAGGAGCCCTTCAGGGGAAATTACATGCCCTCCCAATGCCTTACCCAGGGGAGTGCCATAGTATGTGTCAGGGCCAGGCCTGTTAGAGACCCCAGGGTCCCACCCTGCTCTTCAAGGTCCTATGCTCATAAAGAAGAAGGAACACATTAGTATTGAAGGCTTGTATGCTTTTGCTAAAGAAAACAAAACCAGGCAATCCCAAGAACAAAGCAATCCGGAGCGTTTCAAAAATAATATTTTAGCTGTGAGGACAACAGATTGTGGTCTGACCCCACTGTGGCATCAGCAGAGAACGGGTCATAATGTTACCAGTTCCTCAGACAAGGGCCCTGAGTTGTGAATATAAATTAAAAAAAAAAAAAAAAAAGAATCCCAGTACTGAATATCCATTACCTTCCAGCAGGAGTGTCAGAGTCATTTTCGGTATGTACCTGTATCGTTCTTGTACTAAGTCTTCCTTCCTTTCTTCACTCCCCATCATGGCCACTCCCCTCTGCCACAGAAACATTAGGGCTTCTCGGCCTCAGCACAGCTGACATTTTGAGCAGGTAATTCTTTGTGCTGGGGGGCGGAGGGGTGGGGAGAGTGGCCCTGTGCATTCTAAGATGCTGAGCAGCATTCTGGCCTCCCCCCCACTAGACACCACTGGCACCCCGCCCTGGTAGTGACAGCCAAAAATGTCTCCAGACTTGGCCAAATGTCACCCAAGGGGCAAAATGGACCATGACTGTGAACCACTGATGTCAAAGTCAGGTGTGAGAGCAACTAAGAAGAGCTTTCTCACCAGGTCACCTGAGAATTGCAGGTACAGGATCTTGTGCTGTGCTTCCAAAATCAGGTTAATTACAATCAACTCCAAATTATCTAGGGACCAATTATCCACATTAGCCCAGCCCCCACCCAACACTACCTGAGGTCGCCCCGATTCACCATTCACAAGCAGCTGGTACAGTGCGGGAGAAGGAATTTCAAATCAAGAATGCAGGGAGTTCAGATTGCTTCTTTGGTTTTGTTTAGGATGGAGAGATGGGAGGATGTTGAAATGCATCCTCCTCACAGCCTGTGAGTGCTTTACTGATGCCCAGTGCTGCCCCAGCTCGCCGGCAGGAGACACACTAAAACGGGCTGGGATGGAAGGCCCTTTCTGTCCTCTCTGGATGCCAGGAGTTCCGGCCCTTCTCCCTCTGGCAGGGAATATCCTAGTAGGACCTCTCCCTTGAAGGGCCTACCTTCAGACAAGTATAAGAGCCTTCTCTGGGGGCGCCTGGGTGGCTCAGTGGTGAAGCGTCTGCCTTCGGCTCAGGTCATGATGGGATCGAGCCCCACATCGGGCTCCCTGCTCCGCGGGAAGCCTGCTTCTCCCTCTCCCGCTCCCCCTGCTTGTGTTCCCTCTCTCACTGTCTCGCTCTCTGTCAAATAAATAAATAAAATCTTAAAAAAAAAAAAAAAAGTCTTTTCTGGGGGAGCAGACCACACACAATATCACACCAGGGGATTAACTGGCATATGTACAAAGAGGGAGAACCCAACTGCCGTGTTACAAAACTGAATTGAAAATGTCCCTTAGAGTCCAGCCCTTGATCTTTTTCTCTCCTCCCTTTGACAACCAAACTCCTTCTAAGAGTTGTTCTCATTTACCTTCCCCACCATCTCACCTTCCACTCACTCCCCAACCCCAGGCACTGCCCTGAAATTGTTCTCACCAAGGTCACCAAGTGCTCCCACGTCGCTGGATCTGGTGACCACCCTTCATCCTTATCCAGGATGCAAGATCCCTGAGAGCAGGGACTTTTGACTCTGTTGTCTGCTTTTGTATCCGAAGTGCTAGAACAGGGCCTGGCACCCAGGAGGTGCTCAGTATATATCTGCTGAATGAATCTCACTTGACTTCTGCAAGGCAATGCTAACGCGGACCACTCCTTCCCTCTTGAAAGACTTGCTTCTCTTGGTTTCCAGAAAGCTACAAACTGCTGGTTTTCCTCCCACCTCCCCAGGGACTCCATAGTCCCACGGGGACTTTCTTAGCCCATCCATTAGATGCTCATTAGAACCCCATCATGGGCCCCCTTCTCAGTCAACACCCCATTCCTAGACCATCTCATTCATTCCCTTGGCTTCAGCTGCCACCTAGAGAGGGCAGTACTTTGTGCTATCCATCGTTGTCCCTAAGAACTTCTGGGTCATTCTTCTAGAAAGCTGCCCCTCCCACCCAAGCCTGCCCCAGGTGTGGACACATAACTCAGGGTTGACCAATCAGAACCGCACAGGCCCGTGGCCAGAGTGAATGATTCAGAGATGCTCATAGGACCCACACAAGCCAATGCAAGTCTGGGCCAGGCTTTGAATGGGTGGTGATGGGCAGTTCTCCCCTCTCCACTGAGCTTACAGTTCTGAGCTATGACCATCCTCACTCCCTAAGGAGAACCTGTGCCTTCCGGTTGCATCAGTTCACAAAAAAAGCCAAGAAAGAAGATGAGACAGAGACGCGGAACTGATGACATCATATGAAACCTAGGGTCCAGCGATGCTTACCTGCCCCCCAGGAGTTTTCAATTAAATGACTCAATTTCCTTTTTGCTCTGCCAGTTTGGGTTATCTACCGCCCCCTTGGAGATGGCTACAGTTAATACAAAAGGAGGGGAAAAAAAAAAAAAAAGGAGGGGGCTATTCCTCTCCTCCCCTTATAGCTGCTCTAGCCTTAGTGGTTTGTTTTCCCAGCAGAATGCCATGATGGTGATGCTCTGGAACTGCTGAGGGTAAGTCACAAAAAGCCTTGCAGCATCCACAGCCGTGGACGACTCTCCTGAGAAGGCTGTGGTCTATAGGGAAACCTTCAAAGTACACAGAGGTGTTTGGGCCATGCCCGCCATCCTTCATCTGGGAGCCACCATGGCAGAGGCCCCAAACATCACAGAGCAGACACAAAACTTTCCACCGCGCCCCATCCGAATTCCCGACCCACAGGATCACGTGTCTATCCATAAAACAGTTGGTGGTTCACACTCCTGGGTTTTGGGGTAGCTTGTGATGCGGCAAACCTAACTGAGGCACTTGGAGCTTGCTTACCTTTGCCAGACCATCCCTGGGATCCAGGGAACACCGGGCATTTCCCTCTCAGGGAACCCTGGCCAGAAAAACCTCTCTCGCAGAAATGAAGTTATCGATTTGCCTGTCTGTCTCCCTCACTGCAGCACGGACTCCTCCAGGGCTCAGCACAGTGTCTGGTGCTAAGCCAACCGTATGTATCTGATGAACAAATGAATGAAAGAGTGAAGAGCCGCGTGTCACTGCCCTCTGTGAGGATGCTCCGAGGGCTACAACTCGCCGTGTCCGCAGGGGCTCCGTGGAAGGGAAGATGCACTGCAAGCATTATTATAATAATTGTGACAGGTTCCAAGCCTGGTAATCATTAACCATCCCCAGGAGAGCTAGTTAGCCGGCAAAGAAGAAAGCCCCCTCCCCGGGGTTGGGAGTGCCGGTGCCCTAACGGCACTTGGCTTCAAACTGAACTCCCCGCGCCTTCTCACGGAGCCGATCTGTCTATAAAATTGGTGGTTTCTATAGAAACAGAAGCACTATAGTAAAGTGAAGGGAAATCGTACATTCTGTCAGTGTACAGAGATCAATCTCGTTCTTATACAGGGCCAGGACTCTTTCACGCTTTATTTTTGAGCATCTCAGCTTTCATTTCCATCCAAGCTGTCTCATCTCATATTTATGAGGCTCCTGCACAGGGAATTTCATTCCTCCTCGCCTAGCTGGCTGCCTTTGTTAACTATGACCACAGGCAGAAGTCTGTGGAAGAGCGTGGAATCCCCAGCATCCCCTTGGGGTGCCGACAGCTCCAAACCCCAAGCTCAGAGGCAGAGCTGGGACCCCTAGTGCTCTGGGCAGCACCCACGAGGGCGGCCAGGGCCCCTCCAGGGGAGGATCGATGGCCCAACTGGACATTATAAAAATCTGCTCGGTAATCAGGTACTTGTTTTACAAGCCTATGCCTTAGCTTAGACTGTCTCCAAGATCTTAAATATTAATATGTCTGCAATCACTGTTTTGCACTGCAAAGTGCAAGTGGCTTTCTAAAAGGCAAGGAATTAGAACTTAGCTTGTATTTGAATTACTCGTGCGGTCTCTTGATCATCTACGGACAAAACGAGAAAAGGCACAGGTTGTATTTTAATATTTTAGATGAAGGTCCAAATTTTGAGACACATGTTAATTCATGAAAAGTGCCTGCTTTTATCTTGTTTCACTCTTAAAGAAATAATATGACGTTTTCTTCAAAGAGGCCTTTAATAATACCTATCTGAGTCTGACCTAGCAGCACTAAATGTGTTTTGCCTTTTTCCTGCTCTGATACTTGAGTGATTGGATAAACAGGAATAAAGAGATGGATGAATGAGGGATGGATGGATGGATGAGTAGATGGACAGGTAGATGGGTGATGGATGGATGCATGGATGGGTGGATGGGCTAATCACATCTCCCAGAATAATTTTCCTAAAATGCAAATCTAATCTTCCACCCACGTATTCATACACAACATTTCTGAGCACCTACCACGTGCAAGCACAACGTGAAGCACGGGGGATGCAGCAGTGGATCCCTGAGGTACAGTCAGAACCCTCCAGAAGCTAACATTTCGTATCTTTAGAACAGGAGGTGCATGGAGAGGAAGCAAGAGTGACTTCAGAGAAAGCACTGCAGCGTCTATCGCCCTGGTGCAGGGTGACAGCCGATAGGGCCTTGGCCAAGGACAACGGCAGTGGACACGGGGAGGCCGGAGTAGATCTAGCGTTATCAGTTGGCCTTGACCACCAACCGAGTCGCACAGCAGTGAGTTTCACTCGCAGTTCAGCTCCTTCGCAGGCCGTGTGAGCCTCAACTCCTCAGCGGCAGACCATGAATACCTGCCCCCAGAGTCGGTACGAGGAGTAAATGAGATGAAGTACATCAAGCAGCCAGACACACGGCCTGGCCAAGAAAAGGTTTTTAAGACCAAAACCCTCCATTTTAGGGAAAGACACCCAGACCTCTGCTCCTTACCCCCATTGTAAGCCACAATGAATGCTGGAAGCTGTCAAGGTGAAAAAGCATACAGAAGGTCCGGAAGGACTCAAAGACATGGCAGCACATGGCCATGACCACTCAGCAGCCAGCCTACCCCCCCCCCATGCCCCAGGCTTCAGCCAGCTTCACACACAGCTAAGTCCACACATCACACCACCCTCCTTGACCAGGGAAACCTTTCTGGGAGCCTGGGTCCCACCCACCCCACCTGGGGCATTCACCCAACTAGAACATCCAAGGATCCAGAATCAGGAGGCTGCACAAATAAAATCATGTACGTCCCGCTCCATCAGAACCTTCTTGTTGTTGTTTCTATGTATCCACAAAGCACACCTCAGCTGCCTTAGTAATTCTTTTATTATTATTGTTATGTTAATCACCATACACTACATCATTAGTTTTTGCCTCAGTAATTCTTAAATGTGCCATTCCACTCGGTCCACAGGACTGTCCCGAGGGTGGGTTCCAGAACAAGGCATTTGGACACAGATCTGCCAGCACCTTGCTGTGTGATCCTGGACAGACACCGAACCTCTCTGAGGCTCTTTCTTACCTGCAAAATGGATACAAGAGTACTCACTATGGCACCTGATCAAAGAATGAGTTGTTGTTTTTTTAATGAGCACTTTTTAAAAATCTTGGGCTAGATAAATTAAATGCACCTTTGCAGACACTTTCATGCCCTTCTGTTCATGACTGAAATGGGTCCCTTCTCCACCAACTTACCCCTTGTTAGTACGACTCCTTCCTCTGTGGAACCTGCAAAGAAAACCGGACCAAGCCCAACTAGAAAGTATGAAGGTGGAGGAAAACAAAGCAAATCCAAACCAAAGAGCAGTTCCCTCACCTGGGAGTCAGCAGCAGGGCAAGGCTTCACGAAGGCGGAAATGGGTGGACAGAGCTGTCCCCTCCACCAGTGCCAACTTCTCAGCTAGCAAGCATACAGTGTGACATGCATGACCACCCCCAGGGAAGAGTGAAGACTAAGATTCAGAGAGGTTAAGAAACCTACCCAAGGTCACACAGCTTGGTAAGAGGCGAAGCCAGGATTTGAAAGGTCTGATTCCACATGCCCTTACCATGACACTCACCTCCATCCCCAGTGGATCATGCCACATAGAATCCTCGGTGTGTCAGCACTTAACCCGCAGTTTGCTTGTTTGCAAGAGAATGTGAGTGACCTCTGTCCTTTAGGAGGAATGGTTTCTCACCTCCACCTGCAATTACAGACTGGAAGATAGTGTCTACCACAATCCTGAGACTACAGCCCCAGAATGAGAGGGTCATCAATTTGAGACTGCCAGACAATGGAAAAGCCAAATCTTCTGGCTTATCCATGGAGGCAACAGAAATACCCCTCAATGACTCTTTACTGTCCCCCAAGACTGACTCTCAGCTGACAGAGCCCACCTAGACCAGGGTTTCTCAATCCTGACATCATCAGCATTTTGGAGTAGATAATTTTCTTTTGTGGAGGCCTGAGCTTTGTATGATGTGGAGTGGCCTGCCTGTCCTCTACCCACTCGATGCTATTAGTACCTCTCTCAGTTGTGATAACCAAATTGATCTCCAGACATTGCCCAATGTCTCCTGGGGGACAAAACTGCTCCCCGCTAAGAACCACTGCCCTGGATGGATGGATCATACTCTAAAGAGAACAGGCCAGAGAGAGATCACAGGGTGGGGTGGGAGGGGCCTCCAAGACCTCTCCCACAGAATAGGACGGCTACCCCACAATACAGCTAGACCCTCAGCACTGCAAACACTGAACCCAAGCCTACCGGAGCTGACTGGCCTCAGTGGGACTAACTTAGTAGACCCAGCTCCCAAGAGGCTGATGTGTACCAGATTCCAGGGTACTGCTCTCCCTAGAGAAAGCAAGCCTTCAAGGAGCCCAGGTTTTCATTCTATCTGGTCCGCACAGGCTTCCCTGGAGATAACTATGGGGATGCAGAACTATGCTCGGTGAGAAGGCAGGCACAGGGGAGCATTCCTGGACTGAACCTCCCTCCACGGCTGGAGGATGGGAGCAAGCACCCAGGCACGTCACCTTCATTTTTGCATCTTCTTTTGTTAAAGGATGACCTGGTGCTATGTGCCCATCGAACGGTTCTGGCAGCCTGTGAGCCCCAGAAAAGTGAGAGCTGCATGATATCTACACCTTCAGAGACTGCACGGTCCACCTGCACGTGCTTCCTTTATCATGTGTCATTTTTTTTTAAAGATTTTATTTATTTGACAGAGAGACACAAGTAGGCAGACAGGCTGGCAGAGGAAGAGGGAGAAGCAGGCTCCCTGTTGAGCAGAGAACCCCACGTGGGGGCTCAATCCCAGGACGCCAGCCAGGATCATGGCCCGAGCCGAAGGCAGACGCTTAACTGACTGAGCCACCCAGGCGCCCCCGTGTGTCGCCTTCTTGAAAGAAGGGGTGTGGGGGGAGAGGAGGAAGGGAGGTCAGAGAGACGTCCTGCTAGAGAAGGACACAGAAGAGACTCTACAGAGGCTATGACGTCACATCGCCCTCAAATCTGGCCTGAGTTGGGCAACAAGTCAAGGCTTCAAATGACACCAGCTAGCCAAGCTTTCTAGCTCCCCCTTGTCCAAGGAGATCCAGGAGTCATGGTATTGGGAGAAGAATATGGAGGAGGAGATGGAAATGGAGGAGGGAAGGGGGATAGGAGAGGGGAGGGAGGCGGACACACACAAGAGCTCCTTCTCTGTGGACAGCAGGAGTTCCAGAAATGCTGCCCACCCTACCCTCTCCATAATCACAGTGCACACCATCCTCTCAGTAAAAACCAGATGGGTGCTCATCATTAACACTGACTGAGCTTCAACTGTGTACCAGACACCACTCTACATGCGTAGCTGTATGACCACTGTTAATCCGTACCCCGAGCCTAGGAGGCACAGAGCCATGAAGGAACGGTTACTTGGGGTTACCAGTCAATTAGTAAAGTTGCACAGCGGTGAACAAGGCAATTCAGAGACACTGAGAAGTCCTGGCTCAAAAGCCTATGATCCTAGACTCTCCCACAGTTGCTTTCCTATGTCTGTTCAGTTGCTGGTTTTGTGGCTATTTTTTTTTTCAAGCAGCTTTTTCTTTTTAAGATTTTTTTATTTTAGAGAGAGACAGAGCAAGCACAAGTGGGAGGGGAATAGAGAGAGGGAGAGAGAAACTCAGGTAAACTCCCAGATGGGCAAAGCCCGATGTGGGGCTCGATCTCATGACCCTGTGATCATGACCTGAACCGAAATCAAGAGTCGAGGGCTTAACCAACTGAGCCACCAGGTGCCCCACAAGCAGCATCTTTTGACAGGCTACAGAATGCATTCTAAGAAGCACACATCTAGAACACAGGCTGTGGTTCACCCTAACTGTAGCTCTGGTACCTTCATAAAATGAGCCCAAATTGTCCTAACTTAAAAGTATAACCGTAATGAGTATGACATAATTAATATCATTTCATTATCATCCTATTTATATTTAAATTATAAATTTTTAAATTTATATTTATATAGATTTTAAATGTATAATTTGATACATTATAAATTGTTTATATTAAAGTTCAAATATAATTGACATTCTATTTAATGTTCTATATTGCATAACTGAAATAGTTTTTGTACTGTAAGGAGTTCAAAAACTAATGATGTAATGTATGATGATTAACATAATAAAATTAAATTAAAAATATATATATATAAATTAAGTATTATTGAGCTTTGAAATGTCCACGTGAGGAAAGTACTAAGGTTGTACCCATTTACCAGATGAAGATTAGCTCAGATTACCTGACCTGCTAGGGAATCCCAGCCAGCAAACGCCAGTCACAGCCCAGGAATAAAAGCTGAGGCAAAACAAAGCATTCTTGCCACGACTGGGTGGGAGGGGCATGCCAGGGCAGAACTGAAGTAAAGGAGAAAACCCCTCCACAACAGCACAGTCTTCAGCTGGCCACAGGCTTGCAAGCAAGCCAGGTGCTGGGACACAGGTGCGTGAACTTTCCTTCCAGGAAAGGAAGGGAGAGGAATTTCATCTGCTGCCCCCTATCCTGCCTCTCTGGTTAAAGCATCCCGCACAGAGTCCCAACTCCTGTACACACAGGTCACGCTACCCATGCTCCTCCAGGCCTCCCGTAGAAAAGGCAGCTCACACCTCCACCTCGTTTAAGGCCTTTTTGCTCCAATCTGGGCACCAAAGACCCTGCAGCTCCCACCATGCTGCGGGCAATGGAGGCTGTGCCAAAGCCCACCTCTCTCCCCAAGGGGAGGGTAAGACTCCGCATTCTTAGGAGCTGAGGTGACAGCAGGTATGGGTGGGCCTCCACGCTGAGCCAGAAGTTGGGGCCACGAGGGAGAAAGGGCCAATCCCCGCGCATAAACCAAGTCCCCACTGTCTTAGACCGTTCAGGGGCCTCTAACAGAATACCACAGACCAGGTGACTTAACAGCAGAAATCTCTCTCCCTCGAAGTTCCAGATGCCGGGAAGTCCATGAACAAAGCACCGACAGATCCCGTATCTGCTGAGAACCCGCTTCCTAGACGTCAGACTGTTGTAACTGCACAAGGCAGAGGGGCAAGGGACTTCCCTGGAGCCTCTTTTGTAAGGGCACTAACCTCTTCATGAGGGTGACCTCATCACCTCCCAAACACCATCACACTGGACATTAGGATTTAACTCATCTCGGGGGGACACATTCAGTCCCCAGCACTGCGTCTGTGAATTAAAAGTCAGGACTCCCTCGATTCAGGGGCAAATAGCATTCGACTCAAAGGTCCCACTGCCCAAGGCAGCTGAATCTAAACCACCCACTGAAAATGCAGATTCCCCGGCCACAGCCCTCATTTGGGGATGCAACCACAGAATCTGCCTATTTTTAACAAGCCCCTGAGTGATTTTTGTGCACACTCAGTTGTAGGAACAGCTCAAGCAGCGTCACGAACTGCCCTGAGCACGCCTCAACTCCCCGACTCATTTCAAGCGGGAGAAATCGAAACCCAGAAGTGATGAACTACAGATCAATAGAACAGAACAATGAATCACGCAGAAGGTCAGGTTGCAACACGGGAGCAAAGGGGAGACTGCATGCAAGGCAAGCCAACGTCATTAGGGGCCCTCACCAGCATCACTTGCTCCAAAACATTTACAAAAACAGCTCTCCTGGATAGGAAAGGTTAATTTTTCATACAGCTGTAGGAAAAGTAAATTTGCTTTTAATACCCTACTCTACATATGTTATTCTTAAATTTCTTTCTGAGCAACCGAAAGACTGTCTGTTCACCCTTTTCCATATGAGTGAAGCCACAAGAGGAGGAGGCCAGAACGTAACTCCTCTCCTCGAGCATAAGGAACACCTTCTGATTCTTCCACATTAAGACTTCCCCCTTGGTTCTCGCAGCCCCAGATGACATCAGATGCTATTTAGGGAGACAAATGACACAGGGTGAGGCTGGGCATACCAAAGGGGCCTCCGATGTCAGTTACACAAGCGAGACTTTGTCACTCGCAAAGACTTTCATTAATAAATCTTTGAGCACCTACTGTTCTGGCGTAATGTACCTACCTCTGGAAACTTTTAACAAACTCACATTTAATTTCCTTTTTCATTAATTATTTTTCGTATTAATCTCATCCATTAGAACCTAATACCTCCCAATTACACATTATAAGCTCAGAGGAAAGCTGGTAATTGAGACTGTCCCAGGATTCCAGGAGAGCCCTGCTCAGGATGTCTGCTTTAATTAGGCTTTCATTAATTACTTTTTTTTTATGAATTAATATTTTGTACTTTAGACCCAATACTCGCTATCTCCACATCACCTGCGCTTAAATGACACCTCATTTACTGTAATCAGTCAAGCAAGGGGGCCCAGGAAGAGTTCAGCAGAACAAGCTGTACCACAGACAGGCTGTGGGTCTCCCATGCAAATTACACAGCACCCTTTGGGGGCGTTTTGCCCCAAAATGTGTGTTGTGAGCATACACGCAAACCAGGAATAAAATGGAAGAAAACAGACCCAACAACCCCCCTGCAGATAAGGAACTAATCCCCAAATGGGGAGGTGTCCTCGCCAACCTCTCCGATGGCCCATCCAAAACACATCCCTCACTGTTGCCTTGCTCCCAGCATCTCCCCACGCCCTCATTACACCAAGATGAATATGGAATGTATCCTCTATGCCAGGCCACTTCTGGCAGAGCAAAGAATTGTGGTTCCTAATTATGCCGGGGAACACTAGACACACACCAGGACTGTCCACAGCACACCGGGATGAAGGGTCACCCAACCCATCACCACCACGCAAGCCGTCTTCCCTTGAATACGAGCCTGACAACCTCCTCCTGAGAATCATTCCTTCAAGGATGCAACTCTGCTTTTGCTCCCTTAATAGAGGCAAGTATTTGCCTGAAAAATCAATACGCATTGATAAATGATGATAATATAATTTCTACCTCCTGAACTCTCACGATTCCTACTTTCTGTTGATGTTTTTGGGTGGTTAAGAACACCTGACATGAGATCTACCCTCTTAGCAAAATTTCAGTGGACAACGCAGTACTGTGAATGACAGGCACAGTGTTGTAGAGTCTAGCAGGCCTCTAGAATTTATGCATCTTGCAGAACTGGGACTTTACACCTGTTGGAGGGCAGCATCCCATTCTCCCCTCCTCCCCCAGTCCCTGGCAGCCACCATTCTCATCTCTGTTTCTAGAGATTAGAACTACAGTATTTTTAGATACCTCTTGGAAGTGGAGCCATGTGCCATTTGTCTGTGACTGGCTTCTATCACTTAGCATAATGCCCACTACGTTCAACCATGTTGTTACACACAGCAGGATTTCATTCTTTTTAAAGGATGAATAATACACCATTGTATGTATGTACCACCTTCTCTTCGCCCTTTCCTCTGTCAATGGACATTTAGGTTGCTTCCATACCTTGGCTATTGTGAATAATGCTGCAACGAACGTGGGAGCGCACACGTCTCTTCGAGATGCCAAATTCAATTCTTCGGATGTATACCCAGGATTGAATTGGTGGATCATGTGGTAATTCTGTAATGTTTTGAGGAAACATCATACTGTTTTCCCTAGCAGCTAGATCATTTTATATTCCTGTCAACAATGAACAAGGATTCCACTTTCTCCTCATCCTTCCCAACACTTACTATCTTTTCATTTTTTTTGATAATAGCCATTCTAATGAGCTTACGGTGATACCTCAATGGGGAGAGGATAGTCTCCTCAACAAATGATGTTGGGAAAACTGGATATCCAGATGCAAGAAAATGAAATTGGATTTCATCTTACATTATACACAAAAGTCAACTCAAAATGGATTGAAAATTTAAACATAAGACCTAGAATGTAAACCTCCAACCTGATGGTGCACATAGTGATCATATCTTGGATAGGACACCAAAAGCACAAACTTTGTTGCAAAATTAGATAAGTGGGACTATATCAAACTAAAAAGCTTCTGCAAAGCAAAGGAAACAACATAGTGAAAAGGCAATCTATAAAATGAAAAAAATATTTGGAAACCATATATCTGATAAGAGATTATGTCCAAAATATATAAGGAATTCCTTCCTATAACTCAACGGCAAAAAAAAGCACCTGATTTAAAAATGGATAAAGGATTTGAATAGACATTTCTCCAAAGACATACACATAGCCAACAAGTACATGAAAAGACGCTGAATATTACCAATCAGGAAAATTCAAAGCAATTCCATTTTCCATCTTAAATTAGATTTTTTAGTTCACTCAGTATCTTTTCTTCATCTTATTTGACCAACTGTTATTTTATAAAATGTTACTGAAAACATTTGGTTGAGCATAGCTTTCTGTGCCAGGGAAGGAGGGAAGTACTTTAAGAGCATCACCTCATTTAATGCACAATAGCTCAGGAAGGTAGGAATTGCTATTATCCCCATTTTGCAGAGGAGAAAAACAGAGGCTCAAATGCAATGATTGGTCTCCCCCACCACCCTGAAAAACTAAATCCCCCAAGAATTGAGCCCAGATGGGGAAACAGAGGGGAAAAAACCACCAACATCAACCTGAGCATCAAGTTGACTTTCTTCTTCTGCTGGGACTCTCTTCCTTTCTAGTGTCAACTAACACCTATGCCCAGAGGTCCCTGTTCCCCCTTTAAAGCCAGGACCCCTAGGCTCTATGAATGGCTGACACTGGCTAGAACTTTCAGAAAGACTTCCTGAGCCCTGAGGGAGAACCAAAAGGGAACAAGCACAGAGGCAGAAAATTGGTACAGCTGAGAGCGAACAGTGCTTCTCTCCCCCACAGGGAGTTCACTCCTAGACCTCCCAAGTCTATCCCATTCCATGCCAGGATCACTGGCATAGTGCCCCTCTCACCTGGAAGGGCTGGCCCACTGACCAGAACTTAGTCCCTCCCACCATCCACTAATAAAGAGTGCCAGCCCCAGGGGACTGAGAGCCCTTCTGTACCTTGACCACTCAACCCACGACCACCTACCAGGAGCCAACTCAGATGGTCACCAACCAGGTCACAAGGATATTTAACATATATTCATGTGTATTCTGATAAAGATTAGTGAAATGTTGCCTTCAGTCAGATCAAAAGAATCATCTTTGTAAGTATAGTCATCAGACACTTGTCACTGTTCCCCCCCAACAAACACTAATGTGCACATATGCACGTACACGTGTACACACACACACACACACACAAATACACACCCCCCCCTTAAAAAACTGGCTTGAGCAAGGAGATGATACAGTGACTGTGGCTGCCAGGGTAATACAATGTTTCAAACACTATCTGAGCAGAGAGCAAACAGCACCCCAAATAATTTCATTTCCCTATTTCTGGAGAACATACCACCACAGGTAAAACTGTCCCCATTTATAAAAAGACTACAAAAGAAAAATACAACCAATACAGAGTCTAGGAAGATGTTTTGTAAATTAAATAAGACAGAATAAAGTATGCAGGGAAAATATACCTTTCTAAAATGATTTCATTGCATGAAATGTCATTAAATTTCATACTATCTCCTTTGTGTTCTCCATAAATTCAAGAAAACCTGGTTTCTTTGAAAAGAAGAAATTTTTAAAAATGAGATCAAAAGAGATCTTTAAAAAGGAATTTAGTTAAAAGGCTAGAAAAAAATTAAAGATAAAATAAAAATGTTTTAAAATTCAATAGTTGGTAAGATAACGTTAATGCATTTAAGAGCCATCAGGAGCAAAAATGATGCTGTTGAGTACTGAAGCAGTGATATGTAGAACGAACTTCCCAGAAATGAAGAATAGAAGAGGGCAACGAAGACTGTTACAATGTTGTTGGTTCTCTTAAAACATAAAACTTTATTTTATCCCCATTAAAAGCAAATCTCCATACACTATAGTATCCTTGCTTAGAAGTGCTTGAGGTGCACACCTGGGTGACTCAGTCGGTTGAGCATCCAACTCCTGATTTCAGCTCAGGTCGTGGTCTCAGGGTCATGAAGTGGAGGCCCATACCAGGTTCCACATCAGCGGGGAGTCCGCTTGGGATTCTCTCTCCATCTCCCTCTGTCCAGCTCACTACCCACCCCCCTCCCCCCACCGCACTTGCTGGCACGTGCTAGTGCTCTCTAATAAATCACTCTTCCAAAAAAACGCTGGATATTTTAGTTACTGGGTACAATACAGCACTGGTTGGAAGGGAAAACAAATAAGAAGTTTCTTCTTTTTTTAATTTTTTCAAAGAGTTATTTACTGATTAGAGAGAGAAAGAGCATGAGCAGGGGGAGGGACAGGAGGAGAGGAAAAGAGAGCATCTCAAGCAGACTCTGTGCTGCACACGGAGCCAGATGTAAGGCTCCAGCTCACGACCCTGAGATCATGACCTCAGTGGAAACCAAGAGTCGACCCTTAACCAACAGTGCCACCCAGGTGTCCCTAAATAAGTCTGTAAGAAGAAAGGCTATAGTTACATTTGGCTGGAAGGACACAGAACAGGTACCCTGGAATAAAGGGTTAGCACAACTGGCATCCACGGAGCAGACACTTCACAGAAGTCAGTCAAGACGTACAGATGGGACAGGGGACAGAGACGGAGAGACCAACTCAACTGCCTTTAAAGGGGAGCACAGATACACAGAGTTGCATGCATCAGGGGAGGGTACTGCAGTGAATGAATCATGATCCCCCAAAAAGCCTACATCCTAATAATGCCCAGAATCTGTGAGCATGTTACCTTACAGGGCAAAAGGGACTCTGTAGATTTAAGTAAGTTAAGGATTTTGACATGGGGAGATTCTCTGGATTATCCAGCAGGCCCCATGTAATCACGAGGGTTCTTGTAAGTAAAAGAGGGAAGAATAGTCAGAGAAAGAGACAGGAGGACAGATTCAGAGACCTGAATAATTTCGGGCCACAAGCCAAGTAATGCAAGTGCCCTAGAGATGCCACCTTGTCTGAAAAGTCAAGGAAACAGCTTCTCCCACAAGAGCCTCCAGGGGCACCTGGGTGGCTCAGGCATTAAGCATCTGCCTTCGGCTCAGGTCATGACCCCGGGGTCCTGGGATCGAGCCCCGCATCGAGCCCCGCATCGAGCCCCACATCGGGCTCCATGCTCCACAGGAGGCCTGCTTCTCTCTCTCCCACTCCCCCTGCTTGTGTTCCCTCTCTCGCTGTGCCTGTCAAATAAATAAATAAAATCTTTAAAAAAAAAAAAAAAAAAAGGGAACACAGACCGGCTAATACTTTGATTTTAGACTTCTGACCTCCAGAGCTGTAAGATAATAAACCTGGCCTGTTTCAATTTGGTAAAAATTTGTTACAGCACCAATAGGAAACTAATATAGGTGTTTTACTGCAAAAAGGAATAGATGCAAAAATTTACTCTCCGCTTCTGTATCTTGTACCTAACGCACAGTGTTGATGCTTTCCTATTATTAGTTGAAGTACTAATATTGAATGTGATAATAAATGTACAAAGTCCATCAAGAGAATTCAAAGAGTCCTGAAATTCTGGCGTAGTGGGCAAGCCCATTACTAGGGGTGCCAGTGCAGACAGCTCTCAGCAACAAAATGACAAGAAAATCAGACATATTAAAGATAAGATATATATAATGAGAATTCCCAAGAAATAGATTAGACCACACACAAAAAAATAAGCTGTACAGAATGTCCTAAACATCCTGAATAATATTTCCAGTATCAAAGAAGAAACAAGTGATCTATATACCAAACATTCCTATAATTAAATGACTAATCTCAGACTTCTCCTCCACAATACTGGACTGCAAAAGCTACCAATTAAATAAGTACAGAGTTTAAAGCACTCTTTGTTCATGTACAGAAGAAGTGTAAAGATAGTTCAGCAAATGTGAAAAAATCCAGAGAATACCTGCAAAACATCTCCACCACCACCTACCCCACCCTCTCCACTGGCCAGCTAACAGTCCTCAGGAAAGTACTAACAGCAATAGTGTAATCAAATAGGGGTTAATTTTTAAAATGAAAAATGGGTACTTTTTTTTTTTTTTACATTGTCACAGGCCTGGTAGAGAACACCAAAGCAAGCTGAGCATGGAATTGTCTTAAAACGGATGTAAATACAGTTACCAACAATATATCATTAATGGTTCTTTAAACAAAAAAAAGGTACACAGACCTATAATTTTAAATAATGATTAAATTAGAAATGTGGATAAAAAATCCCATGCTACATCCTCAGCAAGTGAGGACATGAATGAAGATGATGGAATGGTATATAAAACTATACCAACCTGCCCTATCCTATGCAGGAGAAAGACAAGAATGTATTTTGTATTCTTAAGGCAATTAGAAGTAAGTTTTAGAAAAAGTTAAAATTAGTTATATGTTTTTAACACAACTAAACGTATTTCCAACAGTGAAGCTGAATGCAGGATGTAATGCAAATACCTATTTATTAAGTGAAGAATTAGCCAACTCCTTCTGGAAGGACCAGATCATAACTATTTCAGGTTTCTGAATCACATACAGTTATTGCCATATATTCTTCTTGATTTTGTATTGTTTTCCAACCATTTAAAAATGTAAAAGCTACTCTTAGCCTGTGTGATCCACAAAAACAGGCCCCAGGTTGCCAACCATTGCACTTGGGTGGAAAACAAAGGGACATAGGGAGGATGAAAAATCTAAAAGTAAGAAGAAATAAAAAGCATTAAATACAGACGATGAACATTAGAAAAAAATATATAGGAGTTATGACAGTATAAATGGCCTCGACTTCTCTAGTAAAAGACAATGACTCACAGACTCAAAGAATCAAGCAGAACTAAATATTTGCCATCAGACACAACCTTAATTCAACAAAGGTGAAATGTGAAAGAATGGGCAGGTTTAGCAGGCAACTCAATGCAGGTTTACCAATATCCATCAAAGCAGAATTAAACGGTATTAAGTAGTACCAAGAAAGCCACTTTACATTGATAAAAGCTGTAATTCACAAAGGTATCCTATTATGACATTTTCTGCAACAAGTAATACTGCACTGAGATCTATAAAGCAAACTGTTAGAAAACAAATCAAAAGAAACATAGTAAGTACATTTAACCTACTTCTGAGAGCTGATTAATCCACAGAGAAAAATTTAAGAATAAGGAACGATCCAAACCTTTTGGGATGTAGAAAAAGCTGTTCTAAGAGGCAAGTTTATAGCAATCCAGGCCTACCTCAAGAAGAAAAATCTCAACCTCATGTTAGCCTAAAGGAGCTAGAAAAACAACATTTTAAAGTTTTCTTTTTTTTTTAAGGTTTTTCTGTTGTGATCTCTACACCCAACATGGAGCTTGAACTCACGACCCCAAGATCAAGAGTTCCATGCTTTTCTGACTAAACAAAATCCAAAACCAATAAAGGAAAAAATAAAAATCAGAACAGGAATAAATGAACTATATATGTGTGTGTGTGTGTGTGTGTATAGATATATAAAACAATGAAACCAGGAGCTGATTATTTGAAAAGGTCAACAAATTCGATGAACCTCTACCCAGACTCACAGAGAGAGAGAGAGAGAGAGAGAGAGAGAAACAGGGGACTCAAACAAAATCACAAATTAAAGAGAAGTAACAACCAACACCACAGAAATAAAGGATTATAAGAGAATACTATGAACAATTGCATAATTGCATGCCAACAAATTGGGTAACTTAGAAGAAATGAATAAATACCTAGAAACATATAACCTTCCAAAACTGAAGCAGGAAGAAATAGAACATTTGAACAGACCAATTATTAGGAAGGAAACTGAATCAGTAACCAAAACAAACAAACAAAACCAAGGAAAAAAAAAAAAAAACTACCAACAAACCAAAGTCCAGGACCAGATGGCCTCACAGGGGAATTCTACCAAACATTTGAAGAAGAGTTCTAAAAAAGTAGGAAAGAGAGGAAAACTTCCATATTAACCAAAGAATACAAAATACTAACTCAAAGGGATACATACATCCCTATGTTTATAGCAGCATTATTTACAATTGCCAAGATGTGGAAGCTCAAGTGTCCATCAATGGATGAATAAAGATTATGCAGCATATATACAATGGAATATTACTGAGTCATAAAAAAGAATGAAATCTTGCCATTTGTACCCACATGGAGGGAGCTAGAGGGTATTATATGCTAAGTGAACTAAGTCCATCAGAGAAAGACAAGTACCGTAAGATCTCACTCATATGTGCAATCTAACAAAATGAACAAAGAAAAAATGACAAATGAAGAAAGAGACTCAACTACAGAAAACAAACTGATGGTTACTAACGGGGAGGAGGGTGGGAGGGTGGATAAGGGATTGAGCACACTTATCTTGATGAGTGCCAATACATGGGATTGCTGAATCACTATATTGTACGCATGAAACAAATATAACACTGTTAACTATGCCGGAATTGAAATAAAATTTTAAAATAGTAAAAATAAAATAAAACTTTCTTTTCCTACAAAGAACTCTTAATATTGTGCACAAAAGAACCACAACAGGTCATTTTTAAGTGCTTTATAAGCTTTGTTACCTGGATCTCATGGCCAAAGGTTAAGCAACATTTAACCAATGATAAATTTTAAAACAGCAGACATATCACTCATCATTTTTTCAAAGGTTTCTGTCATAATCATATCAAGATTTGACCAAAGTTGCAAAATTAGAAACCTATAAGCCAGTATCATGTGTATAAATAAAAATCTAAAAAAAAAAGAAACCAAGCCCTATTACATATGAAAAAAATAATACAACATGAGCTAATAAATTTCATTCCAGAAATATAAGGATATTTCAGCATTAATAAATATATTTAATTCAAGGAAAAATACTTTTTAAATTTAACATCATACAAGTGTACCAATAGATGCCAAATAATATTGGATTAGAATAAATATCCATTCTTGATTTCAACTCTCAGTAAAATAGTTTAATTATCATTATTTTAAAGTGATTTGTATTTACCTAGGAAAGCCAAAGTAATCAACAGGAAAATGACTGTAACTTATATTCAAATTCAGTAAGCCATCTAGTGTAAAAGTAAATGAATAAACTCATTGTTTTTTCATATAACATTATCAACCAATAAGAAAATATAAAGCAAGGGCAGAAGACATCCCGTTTGCCATATATACGTGTGTACACACACAAACACACACACACACACACACACACACACACACACAAACTCATCAATAGTGTGCTTGTAAATTGTTCGCTCACTGTCTGGGGAAAAAGCCCTAATTTATAGCATTTACAGCATTTCTGATTTCTGCAGTTTCAATATTCCCACCATGGCAGGTTAGAAATGCCCAACACAGTACCAGTGTACGTAGAGCTGGGAAGAGATGCACAATGGTACAGGTGACACAGGATTTCCTGCTTACAGATATACCACAGACATGAATAACCTCAAGGGCACTGATGATAATAAAATGCAACAGAACAATTAGGAAGTCATGAGTTTTGAGTATTTATTACTTCTGATAATATATACAGTTGCAAGTTTATGTAAGTTTTAAGAATGCCTACATTTCACAACCACCTCCCAGAAGTTCTGAAAATTTAATAATCAGCTCTTCTGAGCAAGTACAGATGGACTCCAGCCTATCCCTGTCTGAAGAACCTAATAATCTCAACCAGAAAGATTCATCACTTATAAAAATATTACTCAACTTCTCTGAGAGTCAATAAAATAAAACTCCAACAAACAGAAGGTCATCATGCTCATAGCTGATAGAACTTAATATGGTAAGGATGTTAATTCTCTTTAAGAAATCCCAAGCAATACCCAATTTAATTTTCTTTGGGGACAGTGGAAGGGGGAGCCTGACAAAGCAATCCTAAATTTGATCTGTAAAATAAATCTAGGGAAATTCCACGGAGACCACAACATTCAGGGGGCACTTGATCCTAAAGGTATTTTGAGGCTGGAGTATTCAGAAAAGCATGGTACTAATTCCTAGAGAAACAGAAACCCTGGTCTCAGTCTAGCAGGGTGGAAAAATACCCAAACAAATCATTCCAACCCCATGTGGCAGGCACCATCATGGAAACAGCCAAGAGGATGTGGGGGAAACGAGGAGCCTGTGAATGTCACAGAAAAGGAGTGACATCTTGAACAGATTTGCCTTTTCCAGTCTTTTGAACCTCTCATCAAATTGCTTTCCAGGACGCCTGTACCAATTCACATTCCCACCACCAGTGCATGAGACTACTTCTCGGTGCTTGCCAACGCAGAGCATTATTCCATTTTTATTTTATCTTGCCAAGTTTGACAGGTGAAAATGGTACCTTGTCTTAAGTAGCAAACCCAGTATCTAATGAGGTTGGTAGCATTTCCTCTATTTACTGGGTGTTTCTACTTCTGCTTTTGTGGAACTCCATCTCTCCTCTCTGCTCCCCTCCTTGGCCGCCCTTGCTGTCTTATCAAAGTTCTCCATAGAGCAGGCCATGGCCATGTGTATGTCCATGATCCCCATAAGACTCCAAGTCAGGAACAGGGACTGTATCTAGTCTCTCCCTGTATCTGCAGCAGAAAACACTGCCCTACTTAGAGTAGGTGCTCTGAGAGCCCCTGCAAAAGGAATGAGGTGTCAGGTGGTGGAGCACTTGGGGATGCTTCACCTGGGTGTTGGCAGTGGCCAGGTTGGAAGCACATAAAAATGGTGCTGCTTTTCCAGAGAGAGTTCTGCCAGCATTACTAACAGCAACTGGGCACAAACAAGGAGAAAAACAAAAACAGAGGACCACTGTTGTTCATTCCATTGTATCTGATCATCAGGCTGGGCAAAGTTTGTAAAATTGAAGGAGAACTGTCTTTAGAAAATACATTTTACTCAAGAGACTGTTCCAGTAGACTTGCAGAACTGTCAGAGAAAATTTGATTCTCCACAAATAACAGTCACTTGAATTTCTACTTTATTTCTAAAGAGTTCCCCGCTTTGAACTTCCATTCTCTGTGTCTTTACAATGCCTCCTCTCAGAGAGGTGGTTGGTCTGTCATTATCTGCTCATCAGATACTGGAAAGGCACTGCAGAGAGACGCTGTGGCATTTCATCAGACCATGAGTTTACTCAAGTCAGCTAGGACATTTGCGCAAGAGCCCAGGCCCTCCTTCGACAGCTACTTAAAGGGGCCCTGAGAGCAGGGGCAGCTCCATCCATTGCATAGGTGTAGTGGGTTGAACGATGCTCCCCCAACCTAAGTCCACATCCTAATCCCTCAAAAAAACGTGAATGGGATCTTGTTTGGAAAGGTCTTTACAATATGATTTGACAGATAGGATTCTTTTTTTTTTTTTTTTTTCTCATTAAACTTTTGTTTTAATGGGTCTCAAAAGACAGATAGGATTCTTTTAAGGATCTTGAAATGAGATTATCCTGAATTACCTAGGTGGGTCCTAATTCCAATGACGAGTGTCCTTATGAGAAACCCAAGAGGAAAAGACCTAGACACATGACCACGAGGAGAGAGAGGCAGAGGCAGGGGTGAGATGGCCACAAAGAGTGCCAACAGCCCCCAGAAACAACCAGACAAGGAACAGAGAGTCCTCTAGAGTCTTCAGAGGAACCACGACGCTGCTGACACCTTCTTTTCAGACGTGGCCTCTAGAACTTTGAGTATGTTTGTTACTCTGAGTCCCCAAGTTTGTGGTCATGTATTACAGAAGTCCTAGGGCATCTATACAGTGGCTGATCCTATTCACCTGCTCCTCAATCCCTGTTATTCGGACCACGACAGCAGCCTCCACTTAGTCTCCTGCCTTCAGCCTCGCCCCCCTGCAAGCCAATCCCTCACCTGCGCCAGATGTCAGGAAGAATCTCCAAACACTCCAACCAAAGACTGACACTCCCCACTAAAACCTTCAGTCAATAGCTGGCAACCCAACCACGCACATCAGGTAACTCAAGATGCTTGGTCTAGCATCTGAGGATTCCCACCACCTGACCCCAGGGTCCCTCTCGGACCTTGCACCTGCCAAGAGAAACTCCCTGAACACTCTCTTCTAAGGCAGTCAGTCCCAAGTGTGCAAGGCTCTTACATGCTGTATCATGTATGCCCTTCCCCCTTATTTGACAAAGGAAATACCTTTGAAGACTCTACTCAAGTGCCATCTCCTTTTCAAGAACTCCAGGTAGCCTTTCCCTCTACCTCTACCGCCAATCCCAACAGAACTGAGCTCTCCCCTTGTGTCCCCATTGTCTGCAGCCTGCTCCTGAGTTAGGGCACCAGCCACATCTGAGTACACTCATCTATGGATGCATCCATTTCCCCATTAGCCTATGAGCTTCATTAGGGCCACATCCATCCCCACCTGATTCATCTCCAGAACCTAGCCTCGTGTCTGGCACACAACAGGAATTCAGCATATTGGGTAGGTAGACACACGGATGTGTGGATGAATACACAAACTGGCAAGTACAAAAGGAACTCACAAATGGGCTACTGTGGAATGAAGAATGACATGCACAAGGATCCCAGGACACAAGAGCAATACCTGGAGTCACACAAGTCAACTACAGGTGGCAAATCAAAAGCTGACTGAACATAAATACATCATAACGAGCCTGGTATTTCCTAGAGCTTCCCAGTTTATAAATCACTTTCCTAGGCTTGAAGCCATTTACTTCTCACAATGACCTTGTGACAAAGAATTACTATTTCTTCTATTCACGATGAAGGAAGCCAGTGCTCAGAGTTAGGGGACATTAGCTGAGTGAGTGGCAGGTAAAGACTCCAGGACCTAGGACTGTCCAGCCCTTCAGTCTATGCTCTTTCTGTTATAAGCTGTAGACCAACCATCAGGCAGTCACAGAAAAAACAAGCCGTGTTGCAAACATTCAACTGTGTCCATGTGGAACCCAGAGACACAGGCTGTTCACCTGAAAATAACTGATAGGATGGAAACTGACAAGTCATCATCTGCTTCTGGCGCCATCAATGACTGGTTAACATGAATACTGTGCCGCTTGCCACTAGATGGAAGAAGATGTCACTTATCGTTAATGGAGTGTCACACGTATGTTTGCCTAAAGGAAAATGCTCTTTTGGTTGTTGTTGTTGTTGTTCTCAATTTCCCCCTCATTTTACAGCCATAAAAAAAAAAAAAAAGAAGAAGAGATTCAGCAGAAAGGATAACTCTACCGAGGGGTGAAATAGGAAAAGCATTCTTATTCTTTTCATTTATTTCCTTTTTTCTTTTTTTTTTTTTTAACTGAATATTTCCTTCTTTCTTGACTGGAACCACCAAAATCCAGACAAAACGCCAGTCCAAGTCAGAGGATGGACCTGGGTTCTGAGAACAGCCGAATGCTCCGAGCTCTAGGTCAGAACTCCAGAATCCAACCCGTCAAGCTAGGAGGGGCTCAGAGTCTAGCCAGGACCACCAGGCTCTTTGCCAAGCTGGGCTCACCTCTGCTTAACCAAGATGACTGAAAATACATCTATAAATAATAGCAGAAAACATTCCTGAGCACGTCACGATGGACGATGGAACATAAAAACACTTTTCCTTCAATCACCCTTTGAGGCTCTTACAGGCCCCAAAACCCTGATCTAAGAATTCTGAATTCTCAAAAGCTTTGAAAACCAAAAGATTTTTTCCTAAGTTTGGTGTAAACTTACTTGGGGCTAAGACTTGAGTTAAACCGATATAGACTTGTGGTGGTTTTTACATCTCCCCCTTGGTGTCAATATCCATACTTTTGGCTGCAAAAAAAAAAAATCAGCATGCTTGATTTGGGGGTGTTGCCTCAGACTCTGCTGGAGGTGTTATTCATTCCACAGTATATGTACTCTATTACCTTCCTACAAAGTAAATCTGAATTCAGAAACACATTTGGCCCCAAAGGCAGCAGATAAGGGGTTGAGAACTTGTTCAACCCATTTCATGGATGAGAAAACAGATTCCAAAAGGTCAACACAGAAGCAGCAAATGTTTGAGCTTGGACCCTGCAGCCTCTCTCCACAGCTGGTGTCATTAACCACTGAGCTCCCCTGCCTTGGACAAACTGCCTTTCCAAGTGCTCTCAGGTGGACCCTCGGAGCCCAACAGTTCATTCCCTGGCTTGCTCTTGAGCAGGAAGGCAGGACTTGCCTTCCTAGACATTTCAGCTATGAGACAACTCCAAGAGCAACAGGACCCTAATTAAACTGCTTTATTAAAACAAATCTTGCAATACTGACCTATGTTTCCGATCTAGAGTGAAATGCAGTGACAGCGTCAGACATAGATATGTCAAGGATCTGGATCCATACTTGCTTGAGTTTTTATGCTGAGAAACAAAGAAAGACATCTATCAATTTGCTGACGGTCAGGCTGTCCCAAATTATCACATTTTCTCATATTACCAAGATTAGGTCAGACCCTGAGCCAGAAAGCATGTGTTCAAATCCTGACTCAGCTACCTTATGGCTGTGTACCCTGGGACAAGTTACTTAACCTCTCTGTACCTCAGTTTCTATATCTGGAACATGGGGATAATAATAGCACCAACCTCAAGAGTTGCCATGAGGATAACATGAGTCTGTATTCAAGGTACTTAGAATATAGCAAGTCCTATATTGGCCTTTGATTCCTAAGTAGACAATGGTAGATAAAAGATACGTTGCTTCATATTTAACCTCTCCGAAACTGGACTCCTTCTTGCCACTGAGATGTACTTTTAATATCATGTTTACGTTCTTGTTCCCAAGAAGCTGCAATTTAACCAAGGGGGCCTCTTTTTTCTTTATAGCATCTCAGAATTGAGAGACTATGATAAATGATACTTTTGGAAGAACAGGGTGTATTTTCCCTTTGGTCTCAAGAGAAGAAATGGAGACAGGAGCAAGTTATAGATTCAAGCTGTGCTCACCGGTGTCTATGCACGGAGGTCACACTTCCCTTTCACAGTCAGATGGATTCTGAAACCAAAGCACCAGGCTAACTAGGTGTTTCCATTCCAAAGGAAAAGCTGTACACACTTTCATATTTGCATTTCAAAACTCTAACAAATGACCACAATCAACTACTTGGGATTTTTCCTAATTAGTTTTACTCTGTGCCTCTGTCACCTTTAGGAGGAAGCTGAAAATTTTTAACCTTCAAAATTAGCAGCAGTACATGTCAGAAAGCATTTCAAAGAAGAGTCAATGTGCGTTTGGGACCTAATTGCTGTGTCTGAAAGTGTTGTGTGAAGATTTTTCAGTCTTCAGAGAAGCAAGTCCCCAGTCCTTGGGAAAACTAGCCTTGAAACTAGAAATTTCCCCAAATCACATACCTGAGAAAAATGTTTGAACAGATTTACCCATTAAGCAAGGAAATAAAACTAAGAATAAATAAATCATAAATCAATATCTCTCTCTTGCTTAAATCCTCCAACCGCCTCCTACTGTACATGGAACACCGATAAAACTTCCTTACCACAGCCTTCCAGGCCCCACATGACCCACCCCCAACCCTATCTCCTGATTTTTCTCATTCTATGCTCCCCTTTACACACTATGTTCCACATACACTAGTCTTTTTTCTCAAACACATCAAGCATATTTCTCCAGGTTCTCTTGTACTTGCTATGCCTCCTGCCTGGAGAGATCACCTCCTTCCCAGCGCTACCAGGCTGTTGTGCGGGATGTACATGATACAAGTTCAGCCAGAGCAAAGGGTGCCCTTTTCTAATCCATACAAAGCAGCCATCTGGGTTAGCAGCAGCCCTGCTTCCCATGAAGGATTCATTCATTCCTACAACAGCTATTAGTTGAGCACCTACTAAAGTCAGGCACTGGTACTGGGGTTGTAGCCTTGAACTAGACAGACAGCTCTTTGCCATCTAGGACCCCATGCAGCAGTAGGCTGAGACACACAACAGACAATTCAGCAATACTGGGGTACTGGGTACTGGGGTTCTAGGTTCTAGGTACTGGGGTTGTAGCCTTGAACTAGACAGACAGCTCTTTGCCATGTAGGACCCCACGCAGCAGTAGGCTGAGACACACAACAGACGATTCAGCAATAAATAAGCAGAACACCAGACAATAACAACAGTGGGAAGACCATGTAAACTCAGTTGTATGACAGCCACTGGATGGCTACTTTAGACTGGATGATCAAAGGAAGGCCTCTGGAGGAAGTGGCATTTATTTTCATAACTAAATGACCACAAGGAGGCATCAACACAAAGAATTTGTTTGGGTTGGGGGATGGAAGACAAGGCATTTCACGCAGAGGGAACCCAGGTGTGAGCTCTTCTGAAGGCCGTAAAGAGCGAACAAGCTGTGTTCTAGCAATAGGAAACCAGGGGACAGCTGAAATATACTGATCAGAGAGAGGATGGAAGCGCGATGAGGCTGGACAGATGGAAAGGGTCAGATCATGTGGGACTTTAAGAGTGAAGTTTGGATTTTATTCCCACTGAGCTACAAAACCATCTGAGGTTCCAGGCAGAGTGTGTCCTGAGCTGGTGTGTATTCTGGACAGATGATTCTAACTCAGAGTCATCCAGAAGGACTTGCTGCAATGATGGAAATACCCTGTTATCTGCACCGTCAAATGCAATAAACCACTGGCCACATGCGACTAACAAGCACTTGAGATGTGGCTGGTGGGACTGAGAAATTGAATTTTTATTTTTATTCCATTTTAGTCTATTTAGTTATTTAAATTTAAAGACCTACATGAGACCGGTATCTCCTGTTTGGTCCAAGGCCCTTAACTGCTGGTTGAAGAATACTTAGCAGGTATAAGAAGAGGGCAAGGGTGGAAGCAGGAAGATTAATCAGGAAGCTATCACATCAGTCCGGGGACAGATGATGACAGCCGGAAGCAAAGATGGAGAGAAGAAACAGTTCGGAATACCTTCCCGGGGTGGCGACAAGAGAGTGGCGGGGGGGCGGTGAGGGAGGGCAGGGGAAGAAAGGGGAAATGAGAAATCTGAGAGCCGTCAATTTTTGACTCAGCAACTAAGCGGATGGCAGCACGGTTTTGGTACCGAAAAGACGGAGGAGATGCCAGTTTGGGGGAGGAAACAAAAACACAAAAACTTGCTTCTCCCAAATTCTTCACATGGCAGGTTACTCTGGACATCCGGGCCTCAGATGTCGGCTCAAACATCACTTCATCAAAGGCTGCGCATGATATCCGCCACAATTCCTCATCCCTATCTGTCATGGGGCCCACATTTACTATCTGCAATTTTTTGATCATGAATGCATGGTCTCCCTCTTCGAACTGTAAACTCTCTCCATACTGGGTCCTCAGCTCTCACACACACATGGTACCTGGCAAATGGCAGGTATTCAAATATATGCTGAATTAAAGAAACAGGTATAAATATCTTACAAAACAAACAACAGAAAACAGGGCTGAAGTCTCAAAGGGTAGGTTTCCAGTTTGAATTTGTACAGCATCAAATAGTAGAAAACAAAATGTGCTCACACACCTGCCCCAGGTATAAATGGATAAATTCTGTTTGGGGTTATTTACCAGTATTTCTTTTATACAGAAACAGAGTATAATTTCCGGTTAATGATCTGCCCCATCTGACAGGTGTAAAAGTGAAATGCTCATCAGAACATGGTTCCCAGCTCTGCAGTCCTGTTTCTCTCCAACAATTCTGAGGGACAGAGCAGATGATATGTAAAATGCAAACAGGATAAATCCCAGGCTATGGTTTTTAAAAGCTCAGAGCATCCTTGAGTGTTATCTGCCCTTAGTTAGGAGCGGCATATGACCATCAACCACTTACATCCCACCGCCAACCCGCAGCAGATCGTATTCCAGGTGAACAGGTGCTATGTGGCAGGACGCAAGGAGGAGGAACTTTGCCATCATGCAGATTTGGACTTGAACTGGGCTGTGCAATCCTGACGAAGTCAGAGAGCCTCTCTGGTCTCCACTCCCAACCAGCCTGCGCCGCATACATCAGGTCACCCTGCACAGCCCACCAACCAGGATCTCAGATATTTTCTAACTATAGGTAAGCCCTACCACCCCAAAACTTTGGAGCCCCAGAGAAGATCTTTGCATTTATTCACTTGAGCCTGTCAGGCGGGAGCTGCACACAACTTTGTAATTATCTCCCACATTCTCCTCTCCTGACTTAATTCTGTCAATGCACTGCCCCAAAACTAACATACACACACACACACACACACTCTCTCTCTCTCTCTCTCTCTCACAATTCCACACCCACAGACACATGCAGAGCTCTCTGCAGCTTCCTTCACTCTACACTGACTCACAGTCGTGAAAACACATTTCCTTTTCCTCTTCACAGGCTCCCAAAATGAGATCGTTTCTGGTGAAAGCAATTTAAGTGCTGGGTGAACAACTCCAGAAAATTAGTACAAGTTCCACTAAGGCTAGAGACAGAAGAAAAACCTGTTCTATTTCCACTGTATTCACATTACCCGCAAAACGGAACACGCCTCTCATTTCCACCCCCAACTAATCCCAGTCCTTAACAAAAATTAAAACGAAAGCTATTGTCAGCTCCACCCCAAATGCACATTTTCTATTTGCCATGAACAGTCACTCCAAGTCAGGAATGCACCATTCTCTCCACTTTCTGAAGCATGATTTCTCATCAAAACTGCTGCAGCACCTCGATTTCCAATGGAAATTATAGACAACATTAAAAAAATAGCGAGAATGCATTAAAGATTTAACCGTGAGTCATTACAGACATTGAAAGAAGGTATAATTCTGCCGGCCCTAGCCTGATATATAGACATTATGAACAAGGAAATAATTTGAGGAATATCTGATATAAAGGATACAAGACAGAAAATATCAGAAAATAATTGAAATGAATAACTATCTAATATCCACTAAACAGAGTAATGTGCAGCTATCCAAAACCATTTTACAAAGAGTTTTTAATAATATGAGAAACGTGTATATTAGGTGGCCAAATTAAAAAAAAAAAAAAGGAAGATGCATGGCAATATATACAGCATGATTTCAATTATATGAACATGTACAGACAACCCTAAAGGGAATACATGAAAAAAACAAGAATGGTTATCTTTGGGTCACCAGAAAATGTGTGTCCTTGTTTCTCTGGTCTATTTCTCTACACCAAACTTTGTGTAGCAGGTACCCATTATATTTTAACAAAATCTTTTCATTCAGTGAATTTTTATTTTTAAAATAAGGTTTACCTAAAATTTGTAAACTTTAATGAAAACACTTTCTGCAAAAGCTTCTGTCTCAAGGTTCCCTCATGGCATTATGATGTCTGGGGAAACAAGGCATTGCCCCCATGCCCATACCCACCCCCTAGTTTCTAGGGGAGCTGGCTACAGATCCAGCCCATAGTATTTCTGGGGACTCTGGATGTGTAGGGAGTCTGGCAGCCTCTCTGTTCCCAAGGAGTCCAGGAGAATCAATACAGAAGGCTAAAGTATCCACAGTTATTACAATTCACTGAAAAAAGGAATGATGACATAGGATCACACTGCCAGTCCTCAGCATTCTTGCCTCCTCTATACTCAAAGTTACCGCAAGACTAGCATTACTATACCCATTTTACAGATGAGGCAATGGGCACATAGAGAAGGGAGGCATCTGCTCAAGGTCACAAGTCTACCTACCAATGTGTGGATGCAAATCCGTGTTTGCGGATGCTATGATCAGATCTTTCTATTACCCCACATGGCCTCCCTTTCATCTACACCACAATGAGAGAACTATGTCCGATTTGGAGCCCTACTCATCATCATCATCAACTGGACAGACCTGTAGACCTTTGGCCTCCTGTCAAAGGAACCCTAATTCTAGGGGTTTCACAAACACAAGCAACAACATTTATGCCTTATCCCCTCAGGTCCTAAAATGGACACAGGATTGGAATTGTAGGTAAATTATGATGTGTATCTGTTTACTATCATAACACATTACTTCCCAAACATGAGTTTACTGAATCAAAAGATATGAAGGTACTTTAAAAAGCTGTTATGTGTTTTCAAACTTTCCTTTAAAAAGGTTGTATGAAACTGAGGATTGCAGGAGGGCACGGGGGTGGAGGGGTGGGGTAACCGTGTGATGGACATTAAGGAGGGCATGTGATGTAATGAGCACGGGGTATTATATAAGACTGATGAATCACAGGCCTATATCTCTGAAACCAGTAATACATTATATGTTAATTGAATTTAAATTTAAAAATGTTTAAAATTTTTTTAAAAAGGTTGTATGAGTTTCTGGGTCCACGAGCAGGGTATACAAATGCCCATTTAGTCACATCTTTGCCGCCACCAGGTATTACAATTTTATTCTGTCAGACTAACCAGACAAAGAAAGAAGTATACGAGTCCATATCCCATCCCATATCTATTCTCTAGAATAGATCATGTATTAGGCCATAAAACAATAGTCCATAGCATGATAGAGTCTAAACAAGGCCATTCAAATTTTTAACTACAGCAATGTCAAGGCTGACTTAACCCTCTTTGGGGAAAACCCTCTTTGGAAACAAAGGGCTGTGGTTAAACAATTAGAAAATACCCAAACAAGCACAAAATCATAGAAGAGAATTCAAAGGCCAATCCAAACCCAGCTTCCAAATCCAAGTGCCAGACAGACCCACAGAGAGAATGCAGGACCCTAGTTAACATTTACCGAGAATATATTCAGTGCCACATTCTTTATATTCTAAATTAGCCCTTGTAACAACCTGTGCAGAGCTCCACTTGCCTTCGTTTTACAGACAGAAGGTTCAAAAACATCAAGTGCCAAGCAAAAATAAAGGAGTTCATGACCACTAAACCAGTCCTACAAGAAATATGAAAGGGGACTCTTTGAGTGGAAAGAAAAGACCACAAATGAGAGTATGAAAAGTAAGTATATACATAAAAATCAGTCAAGGGATTCACAAAAGGATATAAAATATGATACCATATACCTAAAATGTAGGGGGCAGAGAAGTAAAGAATGTGTTCAAACATAAGCGACCATCAACTTAACATAGACTGCTATAAGCAGAAGATGCCCTATACAAACCTAATGGTAACCACAAATCAAAAACCAATAATAAATTAGCAAAGAATAAAGAGAAAAAATACAAGTATATCACAAAGAAACCAGCAAACCATGAAGGAGAGCAAGAAAAGGATCAAGGAAAATCTATAGAAATAACCACAAAACAAGTAACAAAAGGACAGCAATTACGTATCTTTCAATAATTACTTTGAATGGGTGCACCTGGGTGGCTCAGTCGTTAAGCGTCTGCCTTCAGCTCAGGTCATGATCCCAGAATCATGAGATCAAGCCCCACGTCAGGCTCTCTGCTTGGCGGGAAGCCTGCTTCTCCCTCTCCCGCTCCCCCTGCTTGTATTCCTGCTCTTGCTATCTCTCTGTCCAATAAATAAATAAAATCTTTAAAAAAAAATACTTTGAATGTAAATGGACTAAGTGCTCCAATCAAAAGACACAGGGTGACAGAGAAATTAAAAAACAAGACCAGGGGAGGAGAGTAGGGGGATGGGTTAGCCTGGTGATGGGTATTAAAGAGGGCACATTCTGCGTGGAGCACTGGGTGTTATGCACAAACAATGAATCATGGAACACTACATCAAGAACTAATGATGTAATGTGTGGTGATTAACATAACAATAAAAATAAAAATAAAACAAGACCAATGTTTATGCTGCCTACAAGAGACTCATTTCAAGTCTAAAGACAACTGCAGATTCAAAGTAAGGAAATGGAGAAACATCTATCATGCAAATGGATGTCAAAAGAAAGGTGGGGTAGCAATGCTTATATTAGACAAAATTATTTTTTAAAAGATTTTATTTATTTGAGAGAGAGAAGGACAGACAGTGAGAGAGTACAAGCGGGGAGGAGAGGGAGAAGTGGGCTCCCTGCAGAGCAAGGAGTCTGATGTGGGCCTCCATCCCAGGACCCTGGGATCATGACCTGAGCTGAAGGCAGATGCTTAACCGACTGAGCCACCCAGGCACCCCTAGACAAACAGATTTTAAAACAAAAACTAATGAGTCAAAGGATACTATATGAAAATAAAGGGGACAATCCAAAAGAAGATAAAACTAATTGTAAATATTTAGGCACCAAACACGTGAGCACCCAAATGCAAAAACGTTAATAACCAACATAAAGGAATTATTCAATAGTACAACAATAGTAGGGGACTTGAACCCCTGACTTATATTAAAGGACAGATTATCTAAACAGAAAATCAACAAGGAAATGGTGGCATTGAAGGACACACTGGACCAGATGGATTTAACAGACATATTCCGAACATTCCATCCCAACAGCAGAATATACAATCTTTTCAACTGCACGTGGAACATTCTCTAGGACAGATCATGTATTAAGCCACAAAACAAGTATCAATGAATTCAAATAGATCAAAGTCATACCATGCATCTTTTCTGACCACCACGCTATGAAACCAATCAACCACCAGAAAAAATCTGGAAAGAGCACAAATCCATGGAGGTTAAAGAACATGCTACTAAACAATGAATGGGTCAAGCAAGCAATCGAGAAAGAAATCAGAAAGTTCATGGACACAAATGAAAATGAAAACACAATGGTCCAAAATCACTGGGATGCAGCAAAAGCATTTTTAAGACTGAAGTGTATAAGCAATACAGGCCTACTTCAAGAAGAAAAATCTCTGTTTATCTCTTGTTTATTAAAAACCCAACCTTACACCCAAAGGAGCTAGAAAAAGAACAAACAAAACCCAAAACAAGCACAAGGAAGGAAATAATAAAGACCAGAGCAGAAATAAATGATATGCAAACTAAAAACAATAATGAAACCAGGAGCTGGTTCTTTGAAAAAATCAACAAAATTGGTAAGCCTCTCCAGACTTATCATGTAAAAAGGGAAAGTACTCAAAATCACAAATGAAAAAAGGAGAAATAACCAACACCATAGAAATACAAATTTTATGAGAATATCATAAAAAATCATATTCCAACAAATTGGACAACCTACAAGAAATGGTTAAATACCTAGAAACATATAACCTTCCAAAACTGAAGCAGGAAGAAATATAACATTTGAACAGACCAATTACTAGCAAGGAAATTGAATCGGTAACAAAAAAAAAAAACTCCAAACAAACAAAAGTCCAGGACCAGATGGCCTCAGAGGGGAATTCTACCAAACATTTAAAGAATTAATACCTATTCTTCTCAAACTATTCCAAAAAATAGAAAAGAAAGGAAAACTACCAAATTCATTCTATGAGGCCAGCATTACCCACATACCAAAACCAGATAAACACACCACAAAAAAAAGAAAGACAACTACAGGCCAATATCTCTCAGGAACATAGAGGTAAAAATCCTCAACAAAATACTAGCAAACCAAATTCAACAATACATTAAAAAAAAATCATTCACTATGATCAAGTGGGATTTATCCCCAGGATGCAAGGGTGATTCAATATTCGCAAATCAATTAGCATGATACATAACAACCATATGATCATTTCCACAGATGCAGAGAAAGCATTTTAAGTACAACATCCTTTCATGATAAAAACTCAACAAAATAAGTTTAGAGAGAACACACATCAACATAAGAAAGGCCTTATATGAAAAACCCACAGCTAACATCATCTTCAATGGGGAAAACCTGAGAGCTTTTCCCCCTAAGGTCAGGAAGAAGACAAGGATGTCCACTATGACCACCTTTATTCAACATAGTGCTGGAAGTCCTAGCCAGAGCAATCAGACAACGAAGAGAAATAAAAGGCATCCAAATTGGTAAGGAAGAAGAACTTTCACTATTTGCAGATGACATGATACTATATACAGAAAACCCAAGAGACTCCACCAAGAACTGATAAATGAATTCAGTAAAGCCACACCATACAAAAACAATGTATGAAATGTATGAAACCTGTTGCATTTCTATACACCAATAATGAAGCAGCAGGAAGAGAAATTAACAAGTTCATTTACAATTGCTCCCAAAATATTAAGATACCTAAGAATGAAACTTCTCAAAGAGTTGAAAGACCCATCCTCTGAAAACTATAAAACACTCATGAAAGAAACTGAAGATGGCACCAAAAAAAAAAAAAAAAAAAAAGACACACACACACACACACACACACACACACACACACACACACAGGAATACTATTCGGCCATAAAAAATAGTGAAATCTTACCATTTGCAGGGATAGGGATGGAGCTAGAGAATATAATACAAAGTGAAATTAGTCAGAGAAAGACAAATACCGTATGATTTCACTCATATGTGCAATTTAACAAACAAAACAAAGGAACAAAGGAAAAAAAGAGAAAAACCAAGAAACAGACTCTTAACTATAGAGAACAAACCAATGGTTACGGGAGAGAAGGATGGCAGGGCGGTGGGGATTAGGGAGGGCACTTGTCCTGATGAGCACTGGGAGATGTACGGAATTGGTGAACCACCATACTGTACACCTGAAAGGACTATAACACTGCTACTTATACTAGAACTAAGATAAAATCTTAATTGAAAAAAACCATTAAGATCAACCAGCTACTAAATGCGAAGTTCACATTTAAACCCAGATTCATCTATCCCAAGCTTCTTGATTCTATCTCACTCAGTTTTTAGTGTTTTATTTCAGTATCATTAGGTTCTTAGCTTTTAAAAGAAATACTTGTTTATATAAATATGAAAAATAGTTTGAACGTTCTTTAAAAAGGAAACTAAGAGTTGCCCACAGTCCACCATTCAAAAATAGGAACTGCTAACACTTAGGTTCATTCTCTTCCACTAATTTATATATGTTTATATGTTATAAAATTTAAATAAGATCAATAAGACTGCATATTTACTAATTTTTAAACTAAACATAGTGAGACACTTTTCACATAGCATTAATAATACTTGAAACTCATTTTGTATGTCTGCAGATAATTTCATTATATAAAAGCCATGTAATTATTTTAGCTACTCTCTGCTACTGGGCACTCCAGTTTGTTTTCCTCATTTTTCTCCATCACAAATAGCGTTCTGATAAAAATCCTTTTATCTTTTACGTAAATCTTTCTCTCTCCAAAGTAAGTTTCTGGGAATGGAAATACAAGGCCAAAGGGTATACACATATTTTAAGGTTCTCAAACCATGTATCAAAGTGCCCACCAGAAAAAATTTGCAGAAAAATATACTCTTCACAAACACAGCACCTCATCCTTACCAATATCATTGCAGAAATTGTTGTAAATGTAAATAAAGAATTGTACCTTTATTCTTTATCAATTTATATTTCAGTAACTGTAAGTAAAAGTGATTTTACCCCAGATTTTTATTGACTGTGGCAATATTTTTTTAATTTTTTTTGTTATGTTAATCACCATATATTACATCATTAGTTTCTGATGTAGTGTTCCATGATTCATTGTTTGTGCATAAAACCCAGTGCACCATTCAGAATGTGCCCTCTTTAATACCCACCACCAGGCTAACCCATCCCCCTACCCTCCTCCCCTCTAGAACCCTGTTTTTCAGAGTCCATCGTCTCTCATGGTTTGTCTCCCCCTCCGACTTACTCTCCTTCATTCTTCCCCTCCTGCTATCTTTTCTTTTTTCTTAACATATCTTGCATTATTTGTTTCAGAACTACAGATCTGTGATTCAACAGTCTTGCACAATTCTCAGCGCTCACCATAGCACATACCCTCCCCAGTGTCTATCACCCAGCCACCCCACCCCTCCCACCCCCGACCACTCCAGCAACCCTCAGTTTGTTTCCTGAGATTAAGAATTCTTCATATCAGTGAGGTCATATGATACATGTCTTTCTCTGATTGACTTATTTCGCTCAGCATAACACCCTCCATTTCCATCCACGTCGTTGCAAATGGCAAGATCTCATTCCTTTTGATGGCTGCATAATATTCCATTGTGTATATATATCACATCTTCTTTATCCATTCATCTGTCGATGGACATCGTGGCTCTTTCCACAGTTTGGCTATTGTGAACATTGTTGCTATAAACATTGGGGTGCAGATGCCCCTTCAGATCAGTACGTTTCTATCTTTGGGGTAAATACCCAGGAGTGCAATTGCTGGATCATAGGGTAGCTCTATTTTCAAATGTTTGAGGAACCTCCATACTGTTTTCCAGAGGGGTTGCACCAGCTTGCATTCCCACCAACAGTGTAGGAGGGTTCCCCTTTCTCCGTAACCCCGCCAACATCTGTCGTTTCCTGACTTGTTCCTTTTAGCCATTCTGACTGGCGTGAGGTGGTATCTCATTGAGGTTTTGATTTGGATTTCCCTGATGCCGAGCGATGTTGAGCACTTTTTCATGTGCCTGTTGGCCATTTGGATGTCTTCTTTGGAAAAATGTCTGTTCATGGCTTCTGCCCATTTCTTGATTGGATTATTTGTTCTTTGGGTGTTGAGTTTGATAAGTTCTTTATAGATTTTGGATACTAGCCCTTTATCTGATATGTCATTTGAAAATATTTTCTCCCATTCTGTCGGCTGTCTTTTGGTTTTGTGGACTGTTTCTTTTCCTGTGCAAAAGCTTTTTATCTTGATGAAACCCCAATAATTCATTTTTGCCCTGGCTTCCCTTGCCTTTGGCGATGTTTCTAGGAAGAAGTTGCTGCGGCTGAGGTCAAAGAGGTTGCTACCTGTGTTCTCCTTCAGGATGTTGATGGACTCCTGTCTCACGTTTAGGTCTTTCAACCATTTGTAGTCTATTTTTGTGTGTGGTGTAAGGAAATGGTCCAGTTTCATTCTTCTGCATGTGGCTGTCCAATTCTCCCAACACCATTTGTTGAAGAGACTGTCTTTTTTCCATTGCACATTCTTTCCTGCTTTGTCAAAGATGAGTTGACCATCGAGTGGAGGGTCCATTTCTGGGCTCTCTATTCTGTTCCATTGATCTATATGTCTGTTTCTCTGCAAGTACCCTACTGTCTTCATGATGACAGCTTTGTAATAGAGCTGGAAGTCTGGAATTGTGATGCCGCCAGCTTTGCTTTTCTTTTCCAATATCCTCTGGCTACTTGGGGTCTCTTCTGGTTCCATACAAATTTTAGGATTATTTGTTCCATTTCTTTGATAGAAGTGGATGGTATTTTGATGGGGATTGCATTGAATGTGTAGATTGCTCTAGGTAGCATTGACATCTTCACAATGTTGGTTATCCCAATCCATAAGCGTGGAACATTTTTCCATTTGTTTGTGTCTTCTTCAATTTCTTTCATGAGTATTTTATAGTTTTCTAGGTACAGATCCTTTGCCTCTTTGGTTAAATTGATTCCTAGGTATCTTATGGTTTTGGGTGCAATTGTAAATGGGATAGACTCCTTGATTTGTCTCTCTTCTGTCTTGTTGTTGGTGTACAGGAATGCCACTGATTTCTGTGCATTGATTTTCTATCCTGCTACTTGACTGAATTCCTGTATGAGTTCTAGCAGTTTTGGGGTGGAGTCTTTTGGGTTTTCCACATACACTATCATATCATCTGCAAAGAGTGAGAGTTTGACTTCCTCTTTGCCGATGTGGATGCCTTTGATTTCTTTTTGTTGTCTGATGGCTGTGGCTAGGACTCCTAATACTATGTTGAATAGCAGTGGTGAGAGTGGATATCCCTGCCGCGTTCCTGACCTTAGGGGAAAAGCTCTCAGCTTTTCCCCATTGAGAATGACATTCGGTGTAGGTTTTTCAGAGATGGCTTTTATGATATTGAGGTATGTACCCTCTATCCCTATACTCTGAAGTTTTGACCAAGAAAAGATGCTGTACTTTGTCAAATGCTTTTTCTGCATCTATTGAGAGGATCATATGATTCTTGTTCTTTCTTTTGTTCATGTATTTTAACACGTTGATTGATTTGCGGATGTTGAACCATCCTTGCAACCCAGGGATAAATCCCACTTAGTCGTGGTGAATAATCGTTTTAATGTACTGTTGGATCCTGTTGGTTAGTATTTTGGTGAGAATTTTTGCATCCATGTTCATCAAGGATATTGGTCTGTAATTCTCCTTTTTGATGGGGTCTTTCTCTGGTTTTGGGATCAAGGTAATGGTGGCCTCATAAAATGAGTTTGGAAGTTTTCCTTCCATTTCTACTTTTTGGAACAGTTTCAGGAGAATAGGTATTAATTCTTCTTGAAATGTCTGATACAATTCCCCTGGGAAGCCACCTGGCCCTGGGCTTTTGTTTCTTGGGAGATTTTTGATGACTGCTTCAATTTCCTTAGTGGCTATAGGTCTGTTCAGGTTTTCTATTTCTTCCTGGTTCAATTTTGGTAGTTGATACATCTCTAGGAATGCACCCATTTCTTCCAGGTTATCTAATTTGCTGGCATAGAGGTGCTCATAATATGTTCTTATGATTGTTTGTATTTCTTTGGCATTGGTTGTGATCTCTCCTCTTTCATTTATGATTTTGTTGATTTGGGTCCTTTCTCTTTTCTTTTTAATAAGTCTGGCCAGGGGTTTATCAATCTTGTTAATTCTTTCAAAGAACCAGCTCCTAGTTTCGTTGATCTGTTCTACTGTTCTTTTGGTTTCTAGTTCATTGATTTCTGCTCTGATCTTTATTATTTCTCTTCTCCTGCCGGGTTTAGGCTTTATTTGCTGTTGTTTCTCCAGCTCCTTTAGGTGTAGGGTTAGGTTGTGTATTTGAGACCTTTCTTGTTTCTTGAGAAAGGCTTGTATTGCTATATACTTTCCTCTCAGGACGGCCTTTGCTGTATCCCAAAGATTTTGAACAGTTGTGTTTTCATTTTCAGTGGTTTCCATGATATTTTTTAATTCTTCTTTAATTTCCTGGTTGACCCATTCACTCTTCAGTAGGATGCTCTTTAGCCTCCATGTATTTGAGTTCTTTCCAACTTTCCTCTTGTGGTTGAGTTCTAGGTTCAAAGCACTGTGGTCTGAAAATATGCAGGGAATGATCCCAATCTTTTGGTACCGGTGGAGACCTGATTTGTGACCTAGGATGTGATCAATTCTGGAGAATGTTCCATGGGCACTAGAGAAGAATGTGTATTCTGTTGCTTTGGGATGGAATGTTCTGAATATGTCTGTGAAGTCCATTTGGTCCAGTGTGTCATTTAAAGTCTTTGTTTCCTTGTTGATCTTTTGCTTAGATGATCTGTCCATTTCAGTCAGGGGGGTGTTAAAGTCCCCCACTATTATTGTATTGTTGTCAATGTGTTTCTTCGCTTTTGTTATTAATTGCCTTATATAATTGGCTGCTCTCATGTTAGGGGCATAGATATTTACAATTGTTAGATCTTCTTGTTGGAAAGACCCTTTAAGTAGGATATAGTGTCCTTCCTCATCTCTTATTACAGTCTTTGTTTTAAAATCTAGTTTGTCTGATATAAGGATTGCCACCCCAGCTCTCTTTTGGTGTCCATTAGCATGGTAAATGGTTTTCCACCCCCTCACTTTCAATGTGGGGGTGTCTTTCGGTCTAAAATGAGTCTCTTGCAGACAGCATATGGATGGGTCTTGTTTTTTAATCCAATCTAATAGCCTGTGTCTTTTGATTGGGGCATTGAGCCCATTTACATTCAGGGTAACTATTGAAAGGTATGAATTTAGTGCCATTGTACTGCCTGTAAGGTGACTTACTGTGTATTGTCTGTGTTCCTTTCTGATCTATGCTGCTTTTAGGCTCTCTTTGCTTAGAGGACCCCTTTCAATATTTCTTGTAGGGCTGGTTTCGTGTTTGCAAATTCCTTTAGTTTTTGTTTGTCCTGGAAGCTTTTTATCTCTCCTTCTATTTTCAATGACAGCCTAGCTGGATATAGTATTCTTGGCTGCAAATTTTTCTCGTTTAGTGCTCTGATGATATCTTGTCAGTCCTTTCTGGCCTGCCAGGTCTCTGTGGGTAGTCTGTTGCCAATCTAATGTTTCTACCATTGTAGGTTACATATCTCTTCTCCCGAGCTTTTAGGATTTTCTCTTTGTCTCTGAGACTTGTAAGTTTTACTATTAGATGTCAGGGTGTTGACCTATTATTATTGATTTTGAGAGGGGTTCTCTGTGCCTCCTGGATTTTGATGCCTGTTTCCTTCCTCACATTAGGGAAGTTCTCTGCTATTATTTGCTCCAATAGACCTTCTGCCCCTCTCTCTCTTTCTTCTTCTTCTGGGATCCCAATTATTCTAATGTTGTTTCGTCTTATCGTATCACGTCTCTCTCGAATTCTGCCCTCGTGATCCTGTAGTTGTTTATCTCTCTTTTTCTCAGCCTCTCTATTTTCCATCATTTGGTCTTCTATATCACTGATTCTCTCTTCTGCCTCATTTATCCTAGCATTTAGTGCCCCCATTTTTGATTGCACCTCTTCAAGAGCCTTTTTGATTTCGACTTGGTTAGATTTTAGTTCTTTTATTTCTCCAGAAAGGGTTTCTCTAATAACTTCCACGCTTTTTTCAAGCCCAGCTAGTATCTTTAAAGTCATGATTCTGAACTCTAGGTCCGACATCGAACTAATGTCCGTATTGAGTAGGTCCCTGGCTGACAGTACTACCTCTTGTTGTTTTTGCTGAGGTGATTTTTTTTGTCTTGTCATTTTGTCCAGAGTAGAACAGATGAATGAGAGAACAAAATGCTAACAGGTTAACAACGACCCCAACAAATATACTGTATACAAATCAGAAAAGACCTGAAACCAGGGGAAAAGAAAGAGAAAGAAAAAAGAAAGAGAAAGAAAAAGATAAAAACAAAAACAGAACAATACAAAAAAAGCAGAGTATGATCAAATATGATCAGGTTAGTGCATAGATCAGTGCCACACACTAGATTTTGGGCGTATTTTCGTCTGTTAGAAAAAAGTGCCTCCTAAAATTTTAAAGAAAGACATATATGTACAAAATAAGAGTTGATACAATGAAGGGATGGAAGATGACTGTAAAGATGAAAATTATAAAAGATTTTATAAAAGGAATTGATAATTTGTTTGAAAAAAGAAAGAAGAAGATTTAAAAAAAAAAAAGAAAAAGGGGAGAGAATGTGATCAGGCAGGAGACTAAAACAAAGCCATACACTAGTGATTTAGGGTATATTTTGATCTGTTAGAAGAAACTGTATCTCAAAATTTTGAAGAGAGCTTATATATATATGCCAAAAATAAGGGTAACTACTATGAAGGGATAAAATATGACTCTAAAAATGAAAAATAAAAAGTTTTTTTTTAAAAAAGGTATTGATAAGATGTTGGTTGAAAAAGGGAAAAAGAAAAATTGAAAAAAAAAACAGTTAAAAAAATTAACTTTGATGAACTAATGAATCATGGTAAAAAAAAAAAAAAAAAGCCATAAATTCTATGTGCAGTATTCCCCTAGCACTGGAGTTCTCCCATTCTCCTTGATCGGTAAACTTGGTCTTGGCTTGCTGGCTGTTCGTGCTGATCTTCTGGGGGAGGGGCCTGTTGCCGTGGTTCCCAAAGGTCTTTGCTGGAGGTGGAATTGCCCCGCCCTTGTCTCTCTGGGCTAAGCAAGCTGCTGGGGTTTGCTCTCAGGAGCTTTTGTTCCCTGCAAGCTCTCGGTACAGCTTTGGAGGACCAGGGCGAAAATGGTGGCCTCCCAATCTCTGCCCAGAGGAGCTGAGAACTCGGGGCCCCGCTCCTCAGTGCGCCCCAGAGAAAAGTCACTCCTGTCTCCCTGGTCTCCAGCCGCACTCCGTGCTCACCCGGCCTGTGACCGAGCGTTTGTATCTCTGGCACCCGACCCCGTGTGGAGTCTCCAAACCCAGCAGATCCCTGCGCTGCGCTCCCGTGCCGCTCCTCCCGGGGGGGGGGGGGGGAAGCAGAGTCTCCCCGGCTCTGCCGCTTGTTGGGCCCCTGCTGGAGGAGCAGTGGCCCGACTAGGCCTCGGATCAGAGTTTATGGCAACCCCGAGCTGAGAGCCTGCGCCTCATCTCCGTCTCTGCAGCCGGCTTCCCCGCTCCGATCCCTGGGAGCTCTGCCGCACTCAGGCACCCCCGGTCTTTATGTGACCCCGAGGGTCCTGAGACCACACTGTCCCGGGAGGATTCCACCCCCCGCTTAGCCACTTGGAGCGACGTCCCTCAGCGGAGCCGGCTTCTAAAAGTTCCGATTTTGTGTTCCACGGCTCTATCACTTGCCAGAAGCGGCCCACGGAGGCCCCCTCCCCCGCCGTCTATCCTCCCGAATATCGCCTCGGATTCACTTCTCCGCATGTCCTACCTTCCAGTAAGTGGTCGCTTCTCTGTTCAGAGTTGTTGCTACTCTCCTCTTCGATCTCCTGTTGAGTTCGTAGGTGTTCAGAATGGTTTGATCCGTATTCAGCTGAATTCCTGGACCAGACGAAATCTAGGTCTCCTACTCCTCCGCCATCTTGCTCCGCCCCCCGACCACTTGTTAATCATGTATGTTAAGTATTTTCCCCAGGTTGTCTTTCAACTTTTTTGTCCTTTTACTTTTACCTACAAATGTTTAAAATTTTTATGTAACCAAATGCATCTTTTTTCCCCTTACAGTTTGTTTCTTGGCTTTTAACCTGGAAAGCCTTTGCTCCTACTAAGATGAAATAAACATTCACCTATATTTTCTTAAACTCTTGCCTCTTCCACTGCACTGTGCTGATTCTTATTTCATATGGGAGAAATGTCAAACAAGAATAGAAAAGTAACTGAAAATATCCTTAAGGTAAAAAAGAAAAAAAAGTAAATCCATCTGAGAAGACACATTCACTGGCAGATATATTATGGATGAATCTGCCCCCTTTGTAATCTCAGGGATGACAACTACAGTGAGCATCAAACACCCTTAGAAAAACTCCCTTACCCCAGGTCTTCAGTCTGGGTCTTGTGGGGCCCGTAAGGCTGTGATCCGCCCCAAGGGAGTGTCAAACTATGGTCTACCATGAAAGCAGGTGGTTTCTGTCCCAAGATCTCAAACCAGTCTGGTCTTCCCAGAACATCTGCCCTGTGCCTAGCCCCAGATCTCCACCAGAGAACCCAGGGAGCACACCGGTATGCCAGAGGGATCTTTCTGAGGTTCCAGGAGCTGGGGAACTTGCAGGTATGCCTGGAGGGGTCTCCGTGAGAGAAGGCAATTAAAATTCACATCACAAAAGGAATGAGGCTTTTTTTTATTCTAAACTGCAAAACGTGGTGTGGTTAATCAGAGCAATTATAAATGGTAACATCATTATTCAAGCTTCTATTTCCAAACGAAGTCATTTAAATGAATACATTTTCTGCCTTGGAGCAGTAGCTGCTACTGAGCCTTTAAAAAGAAAAGAGGGGGGAGAAAAAACACAGAGAAGCCCCTAGTGCAAAGCCTTGGAGGACGGGGCAGAAGGAACTCAGCCCTTGGCAACTGGGAGTCTGAAGCTCTGGGCACAGTCCAAGTCTGACCCCAGCTCACTCTCCAACCTTGGGCATAACCTTGGGCATGATCTTGGGCAAGACCTCGTCTCACATCTGTGCAGCCAGGGGAATATATTACCTTGTATTTGTAAGCCTTTGGGCTCTGACATTGTGGTTCTGAATTCTACAGCTTATTTTAAGATCAATTTTTTTCTATATGTTGCATCTGCAATTGTATAGGGGCCATCAAGGTGTCAAATGCATTCTCTTATTCAAATAAGACAAATTCTTCAGAAGAAGCTGCCCAAACTGCCTCTAAATGGTCACAGATTTACCTTTGAAGTACAGCCTGTGCTCTGTGCTCACTCTAAATCATGGAGGAAGGCAGTGGTCACTGAGGCCCTGAACTCTTCTGCAAGAAGATGTGAATTTCCTACCAACCTATCCAGCATCATCAACACCTTGCTTTTGGCTCAGGCACCCTGGTAAAGGGACACTCAATCCTTGCAGAACCCAAACACTTCCTTAGACAGACCCAGAGGGGCCACCCAAGAGTTTCTACCCTTGGACAGTTAGTGACCAGCTATTTACACATTTCCTCACCACCACTATGGAGTGGGCACTGAGCTCAGTGATGGAGAGACAGTCACTGAAAAGCCATCCACCTGCCCTTGTTGAGCTCACTGGACGCAGTGTGGGAGGTAGGTCATTAAGGAGTAAACAAGTAAGCAACATGATCATATCAGGTGATAAACGTTATGAAAGAAATAAGCACAGTGCTTGGCAAAGAGTGACTGAGCCAGGGACCATAGCACCCACTTAAGGATGGTCAGGGAAGACCTCCCTAAAGAAGTGAGATCTGACATTAGATCAAAGGGTGTGGGGAAACCAGTAATTTACAAAACTTAACAAGCCTCGGGCAAAGAGAACTGTGCAAAGGCCCTGAGGCAGCAAGGACCTCTGAGAAGTCAGAAGGCAGCCAGTGCAGATGGAGTCAGATGAGCTCGGCTTCCCCAGGGTGAACAACCTCCATTCCCCCGATGCTCTCTCACACCTGCCCTCCAAAGGACATGCTCCCAGTTGTTACCATTGCTCTCACTTGTGGAGATTAGAGGTCAGGGGTTCTGATGAGCAGAGGTACTACTGCCTTTGCACCAGGCAGTGTGTGGACTTACAACCATCCCATAACCCATGAGGTAAATACATTCACTACCCCACGTACACAGAGAGGTCAGGTCACCTGCCCAAGGCCACACACCCAACCAGGGGCAGCACACAGGTGCACCAGCACTAGAATCTGGGCCTAAGCTGTTTTCACAGGCCCAGACTCCAGGCTGTCCCTGCTGGCTCTTGACTCCTTGGCACTGAGGTCACTTAGCCCCCTCCCCCACCAGGGGCTTTGTCACTTTTGTTCCTGCTCATTTCAAGCTCTCTGGTCTTCTGCATGCACTGTTGGTCATTTCCTAGAGCCCAAAGGGAGGCCCTTAAGCATCTCCCTCTTGCTTCCCTAAGTTAAATTCAGGCCACTTGGTAGCCACCCAGAGCCATACTGGCTACTGAAAGCCCGGACAGCTTAGGGGTGGAAATAACAATGAAGAGGAGTTGAAAAACAAGATCTGGTGCTTCCTGAGTGAGTGTTTCTCTGCCCTAAGCACTCTATTTACAACATCATGCTATTTAATCCCTGACCAACCCCAGGAGGTTGAGCAACTTCCCAAGGTCACTGAGCTACCAAGGGTGGGGTCAACAGGAGTCCAGGCACTCACCAACATGAAGCTCCCCACCCCCCTACCCCCACCCACCCCCCACCTCCGGCTCCGGTTGCCAAGTCCACCGTCAGGGAGACTTCTCCAACCCCAGCACCCCACTCAGACAACTGCACTTTGGTCTCTGAAGCCCTGCCACTCCCGTCTCAGTTTTGTCTGTAGGAAAACACCAAGTTCACTCACCATCACACACATGCAAACAAAGGCACATGTACTCACCCACGCATGTGAGTCAACAGATATGCACTTATGGACACACACACAAGCACTCAGCTTCCTATGTACAAGTAGGCATGTTCACAGACACATGCCCATGTGTGATCAAATGCCACACAAGTCATTCAAAAGCTAAGACTGCAATTGACAGACCACATAAACAGACAGAAAAAGCCCAAACACACCAGTTAAAAGCTCCCTACTATTGTCTATCCCACAGAAGCTTGTAAAAAGGCCGCATTATCTCTGACACAAATACAGCTCTCCTCTTTCTACAGGATTCCAATAAAGATAAGAGCTTTCTCGTTATTCTAATGTGGATCAAAAACAATCCCATTCCCAAACCGGCACAATGGAATAAAACATCTTTAGTTAATGCTGTAGCTCCCCACCCCCACCCCATGACTCCAAGCTCACTCAACAGTCGTGCAACAAATTTTCTTGAGCAGCTACTATATGCTTTTGTGCACACTATCTTTTTTCATTCTCATAAAACTTCCCAGGTATGTTTCATTATTCTTATTTTTGGAGATAATAGGCTCTCAGACATTCTTGATGTTAACTTGATCCAGTCCAATGGGTAGGAGAAGAATCTGTGTGTGTCTGACACCAAAGTCCGTTCTCCTTGTGCAATGCCAAGCATAAGCAGGTAGTGTTACTGAAGAACACTATGACTATCACAAGGCAAGCGGAGCCAACGAGTGCCACTGAGGGGTTGGCAGGGGGGTTGAGGGAGCCTTAGGAGGCCCACAATGTGGATAGAAGAGCTGGGTGGAGACGGGAAGAGTAAGACAGCAGGCAATTCAGGAAGGAGGAATGAAGAACAACAAGAAAGTCAAGTGAACACGATCCAGTTGGAAACCAGAGCAGAATGGATGTGGCAAGAGTGGAATGAAGTGGACATTGGAGATCAGAGCCTTGAACAGCAGACCCAGAGTCTCGACGCTTATTCACTCAACATTTTTAGGGCTCAACTATGTCTATGACTATGTCATGCCTGGCCCTGCTCGAGAAAATGAGGACACAGCAGTGGACTAAACAGAAGAGAACCAAGACCTCTACCCTTGTGGAACACACTTTTTCGGCGGTGGGGGATTAAAAACTAAACCATATAGAATACAGTGGTGAGTAGCATGGGGAAGAAAAGAGATCAAAGGGACAAGGTGATACTGCCCAAAGGAGGAAGCGATAGAGTGACCCCACAGATCCCTGGGGAAAGGAAGTGAGGGTGCTGTGGGTATCCAGGACAACTACCACAAAAGCCCCAAGGCAGAGGTGTGTCTCTGAACTCCAGGAACAGCCAAGGGGCTCATGTGGCTGAAGCCAAGTGAATGACACTGAGAAACACAGGACCCGAAGTATCAATTTACCCTCCCCCCGCCACGAACCACGGGCCCCACAAAATGCGGGACGAGAGAGAAATGAGTATGCTGGTATAGAAAGGCTGGGCCGACTGTGGTTATTTGATTCATCTGTGAAACCATTCATTCCATGAGATGAATAGCAGGAAAGAGAGAGTGTAGTGATAGGATACTCAACTAATATTTGACATTAGCATGATATTAGCATGAAAACACAGCGTGAAGATCACCATCTGAAACTAAAACTTCATTGTACCTACATATGCTACCTTCATGAGGCCACGGGAAAGGACAGGACCCTCAAGCCAGACTTGTCTAACCGCAGGAGACATTCCAGAATGCCACTGGCTGTGGGAAGGCACAGACCTAGGGGGTGTTCCCGGCTCCACTGATTTGCAGGAAGTACTCACTATCCCCAAAGCCAGTCAGCTTCCCGGGACTCCCACCTGTCCATTTCAGGACAATGACCTGCATGAAATGAAAACAGACCAGAACATTCTGGCACCTCCCTCCACCTGAGCTCATCCTGGACCATCAGCTCCCCTCTGCAGCAGACCAGTGAATCCAATCTCGGAGTTCCCCTTAATAAGAGCTCAAGAATTCTGGAAAAGGCTCAGTAGTAGCACTGAGTCTTCCATACCTCAGATGAGGTTAGCACGTGGAGCTAGAGAATTCTAGCTCTGAAATGATGCTGGTGATTATGATAAAGCAAAGAACAGCAAACAGTTACCAATTCTACCATATACCACTCATTGTGGGAAGCAATGAGAAAATGGGTTTTCTCTCATTTGAGCCTCCTAAAATTCCTAAAGGTGGATGGTCTTAATACCCAATTTTGCAGATGAAGAAACTAAAGCACAGACAATAAGTAACCTGAATGAAGGACCGTGCAAATACGTCACTGCACCTGAGCCTTGCAGAGGGAGCTGTACAATAGAGCCCTTCTGCAACAGCCAAGAGGGGAACCCCGCCACCCTCTGCAGCTAGGAAACAGCTGTCCTTGGAGACCATGCCCAGCATCCAAGTAGACCAGGTAGGAATGATGCCACACTGACACCCCAGCCCCAGCATCTATGACACTCACATGGCCCTGGGGTCACAAGAGGACACAGGGAGCTTGGGGGGGGGGGGCAGCCATCATCTACCACCTAGACCACTGCTCCCTCCTCCTCCCACCCTGCCTACCTTCCATCCATTCTCCACATAGCAGCCAGGAAGATCCTCCTCCAGATCCCTGTCCAATCCCATCACTACCCACTGAACGCCTCCCCAGCTTCCGTTTGCACTTTCTACACTCCCAAAGAGTACACACATGCCACATGTGGCTTTTTAAATTGAAATCCAAGAGTATTAAGAATTAATTCAGTGCCTCAACTGCACTAGCCATATTTCAAGTGCAAAACAGCCACCTATGGTTGGTGGCTACCCTACTGGACAGCACAGATGTAGAATACTGCCATTGCCAATGAAACTTCTATCAGGCAGAACTAAGATGATGAAATCCCAACTCCCCACCGTGCCCTACAAGGCCCCATGGGGTTTGGCCCCTTGTCACGCATCCAGCCTCCTGCCACTGAATACGTGTCATGCTCCAGCTTCCTGCCCTTTCTTCAGGTCCTCAAACATACCAAGTTCTTGCCCACCTTGGAGTCCGCCCTCCTCCTCCTGTTACCTCAGACTAACTCCTCCAGATCCCTCATGAGTCACTTCAAACTTCACCTCAAGGTGTCTTCCTGACTCTCCCTAAACCTAAATGTACATACACCCAGGAATCCCAGTAGTTCATCTCCTCTGTCATCGTTGCCTGTCCTTCCTTTCACGGCCCGTTAAGTTTGTAACGTCTCAAGCCGGCAGTCATCTGAAAAGCCTGACTAATGCTGGGACTCTTCTTCCCAGCTCACTCATGTGGCTGTTGTCTGCAGGTCACAAGGGCCTCTTCATAAGCCTGCTCATGACATGGCAGCTGGCTTTCCTCAAAACAAGGAACACCAAGATGCAAGCTACAGTATCTTCTACCGTCATCTTGGAACGGACATTATCATTACTTCTGCAGAATTCCATTGGGGAATCACACAGACCAAGCCTGCTTTAGGGGCAGAGGGGACTTCATGAGGTTGTGAAGACCAGGAGGCTGGGGGCCTCGGGAGCCATCTTAGAGACTGGTTACCACAGGCTGCCTATTTGTCACTGTGTCCTCAGACTGCTGGGCACAGATTAAGTCCTCCGTATATATTGTTGAAACAAAGTATGATTGAGTGTCCTTTTCTTACCTCATCTATGAAACCAAGGAGTCAGGCCTGAAAATACCCAATGCTCTTTTTTTTAATTTTTTATTGTTATGTTAATCACCATACTTTTTAATTTTTTATGTTAATCACCATACATCATTAGTTCTTGATGTAGTGTTCCATGATTCATTGTTTGTGCATAACACCCAGTGCTCCACACAGAACGTGCCCTCCTTAATACCCATCACCAGGCTAACCCATCCCCCCCACCCATCCCCCCACCCCCCTCCCCTCTAGAACCCTCAGTTTGTTTCTCAGAGTCCATCATCTCTCATGGTTCCTCTCCCCCTCCGACTTACTCCCCTTCATTCTTCCCCTCCTGCTATCTTCTTTTTCTTTTTTCTTAACATATGTTGCATTATTTGTTTCAGAAGTACAGATCTGTGATTCAACAGTCTTGCACAATTCACAGCGCTCACCGTAGCATGTACCCTCCCCAATGCCTATCACCCAGCCACCCCATCCCTCCCACCCCACCACTCCAGCAACCCTCAGTTTGTTTCCTGAGATTAAGAATTCCTCATATCACTGAGGTCATATGATACATGTCTTTCTCTGATTGACTTATTTCACTCAGCATAACACCCTCCAGCTCCAACCACGTCGTTGCAAATGGCAAGATCTCATTCCTTTTGATGGCTGCATAATATTCCATTGTGTACATATACCACATCGTCTTTATCCATTCATCTGTCGATGGACATCTTGGCTCTTCCCACAGTTTGGCTATTGGGGACATTGCTGCTATAAACATCGGGGTGCAGGTGCCCCTTCAGATCCATACATTTGTATCTTTGGGGTAAATACCCAGGAGTGCAATTGCTGGATCGTAGGGTAGCTCTATTTTCAACTGTTTGAGGAACCTCCATACTGTTTTCCAGAGTGGTTGCACCAGCTTGCATTCCCACCAACCGTGTAGGAGGGTTCCCCTTTCTCCACATCCCCGCCAACATCTGTCGTTTCCTGACTTGTTAATTTTCCCAATTCTCCTTTCTATCCGCAATATCCTTTGGTCCATTTTGATGACACAGTCTCTATACTTGTCTTGCTCTTCAGCTGGTGACATGAAAATGAAGGAGAGGGTGGATCTGTGGCCATGGGGCCGCTCTCTCTTTGGCACAGGGTCTTGGGTGGGAGAGATATTCAAGGCTTCCCTCCCTCTGACTTTGGTAGGGCTTTTTGATTTTGTTTTGTGGTTTTTTTTTTTTTTTGGTCTTTTACACCTCTGATTTTGGTTTAATCCAGGGTTCCCAACCCCCACGTGCTTGAAATGGCTCTGCCTTACATCACAGGAACTGACAGGTTCATGACAGTCCATGAAATTGTACTTACCATGCACCAGGGAAGCACACACTCACAAAGGACCAGCAGAGCCACTGACTTTTTATTAGCTGCTTCTCCCAGGCAATAAACAGGGAGACACAGTGGCAGGAGAAAAATAGAAGCCACTGGTCAGAACCTGTGACTGGGTCAATCACTGCAGCAGAGATGAGCACCAAGTCTTAACACAGGTTCAAAGTGTCAACTGGCGAAACCTGCTAGGAATCAGGGCAACCATCTGACAAGGTAACCTTGTACCTTGTGACCTGGGATTACCAACACCGGTGAGCATGATGGTGGAAGAGTAACAGCTACCACGTAGTAAGCACCTAGTGTGTCCCTAAATCCTTGCAACATCTACTAGTAGGTCTACATTTGCTGTGTGTCCTAAGGTTTCAGGGCAACACCACACAGTGCCTGGCACAGAGTAGGTACCCACCATTGTGTAAATGAATTAGGGAGTTTCACAGATAGTTAGTATTACGCCCAATTTACAGAATAGAAAACTTAGGTCTACGTATTTGCTCAAAGACATGTGAGTTGTATTAAGTAAAACCAGGTTTAAACCTTCAACTTCTTCACATCCAAGACCCTTTTCATGTTACACCAAACCCTTCAGTGTTTCACACAAGGGTGCAAACACACTTAGTAGAATTCTTTCAATTTCCATGCAGTAGTGTGAGTCTTCATGAAAACACAGAGACCAGGTAACATCATGGGTACTGAAAGGGGAGACAACTTGACATTTTTGTGGTTTGGGAGTACTCTCCTCCTGAGAGTACTCAAGGTCCGAGGTGGTGGTATCCTTCCAAGTCAGAGCAGGGGAGCTGGGGGGCAGCTTTCCCAGGGAGGCTGACAGAGACCACCAGTTGGAATGGGGGAAGGGGTATGCCTCCCCTAGAAAGCAAGAACTGGTTTCTTATTACACAAATTTCCACTGGCTCCCATAAATCAACTCAAATTCTCCCCACTTGGTTTTTCATTCACAAAACTGGGTGCCTCTTCCCCAACCAGCCCCTCCTCCCTCCCTGAATTTCTCAACTGCAGAAGCCTTTCTAGGAAAAAATCTTCTGATTTCTGTATTTTGCGATTTTGCTCACTCTTCATTTAGCTCCCTTAAGTATCTTTTCAGCTGGAAAAATTGGTGATTAAAAAGTGAAATTGTGAGATGTCAACTTGACACCACCGAGAATTTGAAAGTTAATGAGAGAAGGACAGAAAAACTTGAAATCACAATAGGTCACACTCCAATCTTGTCCCTTGGGCTGTCCACAACAACAGGAGCCCTCCGGGAGCTGTGGAAGAAACAAGCAGCACAAGTCACAGTATGAAGGGGCGGGGGGGGGGGGCCACACTTAGGGGCTTGGGTATTATAGATTGGTTATTACTAAGTATAGAAACGAAAAATGTGCCCAAGTATTCTTATATTAGGCACAAAATATCACCTTGCGAAGTCAACACTTCTTTCAAAGAGATCTTAAGAACAATATGCACTTTAAAAGACATTTTAAAGGTTAAAAAAAAAAGTGCACTATTGTGAATAACTGAGAACAGGGCTGGCAAAGTATGACCTGCTGCTTGTTTTTGTAAGTAAAGTTCTACCAGGAAATATTCATGGAAATGTATTTACTGGCTGGCCCTTTATAGAAATGTTTGTCAAGCCCTGATTGAGATAGTTCACTGAGGTTTCCTTCAGTATATTTATAATATTGATATCCATTAAGTTATTTATAAGTGACTGACAAATCGTCTGGTACATGGGATTTTGGTTGGTTTTGTTTGAGGAGAGCAAAGTGACTGATCTTTTTTAATGTGTGAACTTATACATAAATGAGCCCAAATCAATAATGGACAACACTGTAAAGAAGCCACAATGTTACTCAAGGCAACAGGAAACCCAATGCCCTAGAAATTTCTGCAGCATTCACAGACCCCACCTCCTGTCAAAATATGTATCATCAAAATGATACATCTTAGAAAAATAAAGCAAAGTGCTAATCTGAATTTTTCACCACACACACAGTAAACTGAAAAATGACTTTGCAAACACAAGTGCTGGGACAGTTTTAGAACTCCGGGTCGAAATCTTGTTTTTATTCATGGGATAAAATAAAAACCCAAAGATCAAAATCTAAATAAGGACAACTAATGCATTATTCACCTTAATGAGAAGGGAAGTTCGTAAAATCAGATTATTTAGCAAACATCGTTTCATAATGTGAAACAATTTCATAACTGCAAAACAACTGTGTGGAGCAGGCAGTACTGATTAGAATGGGTTTCTGTTACACAGAAGGGAAAGGAATAAAGATTATCTAGGAGAAACAAAGGGTACTGCATTAGTAAATTCAGGGGTAGAAGAAGCGCTTTCCAGGTCAGTTAGATCTTGTTAAAAAAAAAAAAAAAAAAAAAAAAAAACCACTACCCTGAGACAAAGCAGGACTGGAAGATGGTTTGCATTCTTTAAAATGCGGAAGGCTGAAAAACAAGAGTAGGAATTTGACCAAGCAGAGTTAAAGGTTCTTAGTTATTTTTCTACTGTAGAAATCCACCCTCAGTCAGTGGGAAGAGAGACTTCTTTCCCATGCTAATGAAATAATCACAGAGGTCAGGCAGTCCCATCTAGTTCAAGGGTCTACAGACTTTTCCTCTTAAGCACTAAATAGTGCATTTTCAGCTCTCAGGCCAGACAACATCTAATACAGCTACTTATCTCCGCTGTTGAAGTGCAAAAGCAGCCAGACAATATATAAATGAATGCCATGGCTGTGTTCCAGTAAAACTTATTTAAAAAAAATGTTACCCAGGGGCGCCTGGGTGGCTCAGTTGGTTAAGCGACTGCCTTCGGCTCAGGTCAGGATCCTGGAGTCCCGGGATCGAGTCCCACGCATCGGGCTCCCTGCTCAGCAGGGAGTCTGCTTCTCCCTCTGACCCTCCCCCCCTCATGCTCTATATCTCATTCTCTCTCAAATAATAAAATCTTTAAATAAATAAATAGTTATCCAAAATAATGGATGATTCCACCCTATGAGGTACTTAAACAGGCAAATTCATAGAAACAGCAAGTAGAATGGTAGTCCCTGGGGCTAGAAAGAGGGAAAATGGGGAATCAGTGTTTCCTTGGGGATGATAAAAATGTTCTAGAAATGGATAGGGTGATGGCTGCATAGCATTACAAATGTACTTGGGGGGCCTGCGTGGCTCAGTAGGTTGTGTCTGATTCTTAATTTCAGCCCAGGTCATGATCTCACAAGGTCATGGGATTGAGCCCCATGTTGGGCTCCATGCTTAACAGGGAGTCGGCTTGAAATTCTCTCTCCCTCTCCTCCTCACCCCCAATGCTCTAAAATATTTTTTAATGTACTAAATGACACTGAATTGTGTATTTAAAAATGGTTAATATGGTAAATTTTAGGCTACGTATGTATTTTAACTACAATAAAAAATTTTTCAATACATTTACATACACAAAGATGTGATTCCTTGTTGGAAATGGCTATGTCTTACCATTGGGACTCCAGTGGTATCTTCCACTTAATGAAAAGTCCCACACAATAGCTTTACAACCAAATTCAAACAACTTCATCCTATAAAACCTCTTAGGCTAACTTCTTAGGCTTCTTAGGCTAACTCTTCCAAGTATGGTCAACAAACTTCTAATCCTAGCAATTTTTTTCTCTTGTTAGGATGAGAGCAGCAACAGAAGTTATTCTGCCTTGGTTTCCCTAATACTCTAATTTACTTTAACATACGTGGCACAATTTCTCTTGATATTATATTGAATACCATTAATATTTAGAGGTAAATAAAAGTCAGCGATTAAGGGGAAAAAAAAAAAAAGATTCATTTGGTCCCCAGATCAGTTTTGCCATCCCCCTGTTCTAGTTAACCTTGGGAGAGAACTTTAGGGTAGTAGGTTGTCAAGTGGCACATCAAGAATGAGGTCAAAAGGGAAAGGATTTGAGGTCTGGATAAAAGGATTACATTGAACCAGGACATGAAGAATCAGCCCGTGTTAATTGTAAACAAGCTGCTGTAGGTCATAAATGGGGTAGATGCATATCCATGTTGCCTTACCTGTTTCCTCTTGGAAAGATGGGGGAGAGGGGGAAAACTCAGTCTTTGGTGCTCTGTGTAAACTGGCCTGGGGTCAGGAATCTAGATGTCCTGCATACCCTTCTCTTCCTACCCCACCAGAAGAGAAGAAAAGGAAGTTAACATCTTTGTCCCGCCATCAAGGCTAAACTCTTAGTGTTGTAATGACAAATGTCAAGATGACTGAACCAAAAAAAAGTAGGTTGGCAGATTGGGTGGTTAGAACTTAGAGAGAACTGTTCTATAGTTACTAGTTGCTGTGTTAAAAAAAAAATCACTCCAAAATTAGTGGTTTAAAACAACAGTCATTATTCATCTCTCATGGTCTCTACGGATCAGGAATCTGACAACAAGCTGGTTGGACATTTCACTTGGGTGAGTTTTAGCCGGTTTCTGTATGAATAAAATTGAAGTTATTAGTGATAAAGCAAATATTCTTCTCTTCCTTTGCTCACACACTCCTTTGACTGGCATTTCCCACAAATGGTAAACAAGACCTCTTCCTTTGCTCACACACTCCTTTGACTGGCATTTCCCACAAATGGTAAACAAGACCAGGTAAACAATGGTAAACCTGACCTCTCATCACCAAAACCCACCAAGGTTGGCTTAAAATATTGTATCGTGGCACCAGCCTGGCATCATTCAGAACCTGTCTGCTTGGTGACTGCCTTGATCCCACTTGTAAGGCAGTGAAGTAACCAATTTATGTGAGACCTACTGAGATACTGTGGCACAAATTCAAGAGAAATTGCTTGGACAGAGAACCCAACACAGCTTTCTTGCTCAATGTCATCTTTCAAGTGACAATCTCAAAGCAACACATTCTCGCCCATTAAATATTAGGAACAGTAGAAAACTTTTCGATTGTTAACTTTAAGTTCCTGTGGCAGAGGTAATGCTATGTATTTATCAAATCCTGTTGAAATGACCTCTTCCTGAGCGTGCAGGACCACTTTAGTCCAGTCCTCTCAGAGTTCCAACAGGACTGTGTGACTGGGTTCTGGTCAACTGGATGGGTTGTACACCACTTCCACGCTTCACCACAGCACCCCCCATGTAACATTCCACGCTTGCGCTCCCTCCGCCCTTTCCAGAGGCCACATGGGAGTGTCATAAAAGAACCAGAGAGTAATGACTTCGGAGGATCCACAGAACCCACATGGAAATGTGATTTGAATCAGAAATCATGTCTGTGTGTATTAAGCCACTGAGATTTTCTTCTTTCTTAACCCAAAGCTAAGAGCCAAACTAAGAAACCCAAAACTGGGGTGTACAGGAATTTGGGGCAATACAAATTTTTTTTTTTTTTTTTTTTTTTTTTTTTTTTTACATAAACCATCTCACACTTTGACAGACTGCTAGATGCCAGGCACACTCCCCTCTCAAGCAAGCCCCTGAGATTTTGGAGTTTGTTACTGCCGTGTAACAGACACTAGCCTAACCTAACGTTATGTTAAAACATGAATATATTAATGAGCAGAATTTAAAATTCACATGAATTTTTTAAGTTAAAACATGAAACTTTAAAGGAATGTCCTGCTTGAGGCAACCTACCCTGGCTATGCCCCAGACCCCCCAGGAGCACACACACATTCGCTCTCTGCTGTTAGTAGAACTTCAGTGGAAATATCTGGAACGTATCCTAAGGCATTTGGTATAGACAGTCTCTGGAGTTAGATAAACCCAGCCCTGTTACTTCCTAACTTAATCACTAACTCGCTCCCATTCATTCCCTGAGCCTCAGGGAATGTGACACGGGAACAACTGGTATTGGGTAAGTTGGTTAGCATTTGGGCCAGCTGGCCTAGAGGAACAGAATTGCTCATGGAGAAGTAACAGCCCTTTATTTAGGGCAACACCTGAATGTGTTTATAAAAGATGAGGCCTACCCAGACATGGCCAAGATGAATTTTTTTTAAAGTAGTAAAATTGTTCATTAGGATAAACAACAGGAATTGTGGGGTGCCCAGCAATCTCCTGAAATTGTCCTTAAAGGACAAATAGACAGAAAGGGCTAAGAAAGGGGAGACAGTAATGCATTAAGAGACCAGAGCCTATAAAGGGTACTAGCCAATGGGAATTCCCCCATTGTATCAGTTATCAGTTGCTGCCTAACAAAGCACCGCAAATCTTAGCAGCTTCAGTTAACGAACATTCATTATCTCACATTTTCTGTTCATCATAAAGTCAGGAGCAGCTTAGCTGGGTGGTTACAGTGTAGAGTTCTTTGTGAGGGCGCAATCAAGATTAAGGAGTAAATGGTTACAAGTAGAAATGAAGGCACTGATTTCATTTTAAGTCAGAGCATACACTGAACATTTTAGAGAAAGGGGGAGGGAATCAGAGCTGGGAGATCCAGAAACCCCAGTTCTAGCCTCATCTCTAACCCTTTTTTTTTTTTTAAGATCTTATTTATTTATTTGAGAGAGAGAGAATGAGAGATGGAGAGCACGAGAGGGAAGAGGGTCAGAGGGAGAAGCAGACTCCCCGCTGAGCAGGGAGCCCGATGCGGGACTCGATCCCGGGACTCCAGGATCATGACCTGAGCCGAAGGCAGTCGCTTAACCAACTGAGCCACCCAGGCGCCCGCCTCATCTCTAACCTTAAAACTTGTATGAACCAGGGTGCCTGGGTGGCTCAGTTGGTTAGGCGTCCAACTCTTGATTTCTGCTCAGATGGTGATCTTGGGGTTGTGAGATCCAGCCCCACATCGTGTTCAGCCCTGGGCATGGAGACTGCTCTTAGGATTCACTCTCTCCCTTTCCCTCTGCCCCCCCCCCAAAAAAAATAAATAAAACTTGTATGAACCTACGTAGCTCACCCAGTTTGGGTGTCCACTAGAGGACTCAGATCATTCTTACAACTTTCTCAAGCTCTGGAACCCTGGGGTCCTGGGGCCCAAATGACCATCCCAAAGCACTGAGCCAAACAGATAAGAACAGAAAAGCACCCTGTACAGATGGCAGCCAACAGGCTTCGCTGAGACTCCCCAGGAGGATTGTGACTATGATCTTCCCACACACCAGGAAACACCATCATGCTATCCAATCTACTGCATTTCCATACAGGGCAGAAATCCCATTCCTCAAAGGGACAGTCTCTGATTTGAGGGTTTTTTGTGGCAAATCTATTTCTGTCATGACCCCAATCCAACTCAACTCATTGCCACCCACTTAAGTCAGCTCAACCCCTCTTGCTTCCCATGGGGGAGTTCAGCAAGGGCAACGACCTGTCAGGTGAACAGTTCCCCAGCAGAAATTGTGCTTCAAGGATACCAGGGAGGGAAGGAGGGAGGAGGAAAGTCAGCACATACGTGAGCAACTTCTGTACGTACAACTCCTTGCACGTGCCATTTTTAAACCCTTACAGCAGCCCTACGAGAGAGGTGCTCTTAGCACCACGTGTTACAGATGAGAATGGTGAGGCTCAGGCTGAGCAGCTGCCTTGGCCAATTCACTCAGTGAATGTGAGAGGCAGGATTTGAATGAAGTACCAAAAGCCTCAAAACCTGGCTGGGGTAACAAAAAGGAAGGAAGGAGGGATGGAGAGGCACAGGGAAGCCATATCCATGAGTGTGTCATTCAAGACGGTGGGTAAGGGAACAGTGACTGGACAAGAATCTGGCTCTAAGTGATGGGATGTGACGGCATGCCAGGCTAGATAGACTTTGTGCACGTGAGCCCCTCCCACTATTAAAGAGATTTAATAACTCTAATTAATCCTCAGAATATGTGTGTGAGGGAGGCTATTAGAAAAAGATCTCATCTGTCTTCAGTGTGGAAGGAAAGAAGTGGGGGTGGGGGGCAGAACGGTCATTACAGCCCATCTGCATAGTTACTTGAGAACCAGAAGAGTACATTGTTAAGCATGTGGACTCTGGAGCCGGAGTCTGATTCCCAGCTCTGACACTTACCCACGTGACCTGGAGCAAGACTCTTAACAGCCTATGTGCCCTAATGTCACCATTTGTAAAATGGGGATTAAAATAGCACCCATTAATAAAGTTTGTTAGAAGCGTTCAGTGAAAACATTTAAAGGGTTTACATGAGTAAATAGCATACAGTAGCAACTCGATACATGTTTACTATTATCATTGTTAGTGGTGAGAGATACATTCTAGAGCCAGCTTGCCAGCATTCAAGTCTCAATCATTCCACAAGTTTGTGACCACAACTTACATAACCTTTCCTTCAAAGGAGGGAGAACATTCCATCTTGGAGGAGTTCAGGCAGATTGCATTTTCCAAAGATGGCAGCAACAGCGTCTCCCACCCACATGGTCTTCTATACTGACTTTGCCACTACCCCATCCACATGTGAACGTTAAGTCCCCTCCCCTTGAATCTGGAAGGTCTTTGAACCCTTCCATAGTAAGATGTACTAGAAGTGATGCTGTGTGACTTCTAAGAACACATTAACAAAAACCATGCAGCTTCTTCTTGGCTCCCTGAGGATGCCCACTCTTGGAACCCAGGCTCCATACCATGAGGAAGCCCAAGCAATTCACAAAGAAGCAATACATGGAAAGAAACTGAGACCCCCCCCCCTCCAACCCCCAGCCAGGCTTGGTAGTCAGGTAAGTGAGACATTCTCCAGCCCCCAGCCTGTGCATGGAACAGAGACGGGTTCTTCCACTGAGTCCTGCAAAACATGAATATGCATGAGGAAAATAAAGGATTTTGACTGTTTTGAGCCACTAAGATTTGAGGTGGCTTGTTATGCACAATAGTAACCAGAAAAGGAACTCTGGGGAGATTATTATGTGACAATATAATAAGTACTTAGCTTAGTCCTGAGGATGTATTAAATGTTCTTTAGGTATATTGTCATTGTTAGTATTGTTCAGTAACTCCCCAAAATCACTCAGCTAATATGGATCATGACCAGGAACTCAATCCCAAGACCTCAGTCTCACTTCATCTTGGGCTGATGAACAGGAAGGTAAGCAAATCCAATGTCCAGGGATTCAAGCACTGCTTCTTCTCCCATTGTTCCCAGCTGAAAGGCTGAAATAATACAATGATGAGAACATAGGAATGCCTCTTTGGGGCCTCTACACTGGAGTTTGGGCTGAAAAAAGAGAACCAGGAGACAGCGGGTAAGGGAACAGTGACTAGCCTTCTTTCTTTTCCTTTAAGCCAACTATGAAGAGTTTGAGATACTTGTTCCTCGAGGGAAAGGCTCCCCCTCTATGGAAAAGTAAAATATGCAAACATTGACCAGAGGATAGATGAGAATGCATAATTCACAACTAGCTGTCTCCCTGGACCCAAGCGGGAAGGAGGAGGTTGAACTTCAGGTCAGAAAAAAAATTCTAGCTGTTGCATCCCAGCACCTAAGTGTTCAATTACAGAAAAGTTTTTGCCCCTGGGGAGACCACTGGAACCTGCATCAGCATCAAAACCTTTCTTAATATGATTGTGCAGTAAGCAGAGATATGCAGCACCCTGGCAATTGATATGCAAATTAAATAAACAAAACGACATAATAAATAAATCAGTCTAACATGATGAATGAATTAATCATATCAGAGCGATGAGAAGAAGCCAGCACTGTCACCCAGAAGATCATTGATTTGAGGAAAATGAAACGTTCATAACAAGGCCATTTCAGCAAAGGACGGTGCCTCCTCTTTCACTGATTAGCTGTACTGGCCTCTGAACAAAGTAGGTGCTCAATAAATGTTAGTGGAATCAAATGGACTTTTGCCACCAAGATATCCCTCTGCAGTATATAGAATTATGCGTTCAATAAGCAATTGCACAGACATTTTCTCATTTCAATCTTAGTTAGGAATAAAATAGCTTTGTAAGGTAGGCAAGGTAAGTGTTACCATCCCCCATTCGACAAGTGAGGAAAATAAAGCTAAGGGGCCAAGTGGCTTGCCCCCAGTCATACAGCTGGGATGAGAAGAGCGCAGACTCATCTTGGGACTCCTGACATCTGGTGTATTCTCCACCCTCCAAACTCCACTTAGGGGAACATTTGTGTCTACGTGAGTATGAGTGTGTGCAGAGAGGAATGCTATGGCCCCGCACCATTTCCCCAACCACTTCCTATAATAAATCAATTGTAGATTATTTCAAATTTATATGGACCTCCCTCCATTTTCACCTTTTGTTTAGTTACAAACATAGCATCTCTTTACAGGCTCTTTTAAGAAACAGGTAAGCCAGAGGAAAATAAAAGTACTGCACAGCCATTAAAATTAATGATGAAGAATAATACTGTGCCACATGGGAAAATTTCCACAAGATAGTGCTAAGCAAAAAAGGTTTCCATACAATAGAGAGAGAAAGCTAAAAGCATGCGCTGAAAAGCAAACACTGGTTATTTCCATATGGTGAGATTACAAGGAATTTTTGTTTCTCTCTTTGGGTATTTTTAAAGACTCCTGGAGATTTATACAATAAGAATGTATTACTTCTGTAATTGAAATTGTTATTTCAAAAGTAAGGCAAACTGCAGTGGGAGGGTGGGGAATAAAATGCTTCTGAGCCCACATCTATTAGAAGCCATAAATATCTCAGGGCTTGTTTTGCTTGTTTGTTTTAAGGGAATTACTTAACAATATGGCTAAACATTAAGGAGGTATGAAATTGGGAATAATTTGGAATCTCATCCCACAGTGAGACAGGATATGCCCTCAAATCAATGGCTCTGACGTATTATGAAATAATTGAAAAAGAGAGAAGAAAAAAATTTAAAAGCCTACAAAGGCAAATCTCTCTAATGGCAATAAACCACAGACCCAGCTCCCTCCTCTTGTCCAGTCTCACAAAGGACTAAACAACTCAGAATAACCACAGACACAGCCCTCGGCCCTGGTTCTGCAGAAGGATTTGATGGTGCCTAGGAAAACAAGTTGCATATCCAAGGAAAATCAACCAGACAATTTCAGGGTAAGTAGGAGAACTGAAATTAGAGAGTCCTGATTCAAAAAGTGTTAAAAGGCAGCAAAAGATGGAGGAGAGACTCTTGCAGCACTGTTGCAGGAAAAAAAAAAAGTAAATCAATTTTTAAATGGATTAGAAGTGTGCATCTCTAAGAGCACATACCTTATGAAGACCTACTCTAAAAGACAAAAAAAAAAATGTTTTAACAGCAATGGTTTGAACTCTCCAAGAAATTTGAAAAAATTATGGAGACAATAAATCAAAATCTAAAATCTGAAATAAGACAAAAAAGTGACATGACAGAGGGGAGAAAAAAGCTACAGAAACAAGTCCACTGAAGAATTCAAGATAGCATAATGAACCAAGTCCACAATAAAAACAAGCTTGAGGTCATCATGGATTCAGCATGCAGAAAGTACATGGTAGACTGACCCAAGCAATCAGGAAGATATTAGAGGGGACAGATAAACCACCACAGATCTAGAATGGATGGGCCCAAAGAAAGAACTGAGGAAGCCAAATAAAAACTATATTCAGTGATATGACCGAAGAAAATGTGTATGATCTTAAAATCCGTGACAGGACTTGCAGGCATCAGAGGAAAAAAAAAAAAAAAAAAAAGACTGAAAAGTGAACAGCATGGAGAAATAGGCTAGTGAAGTCCCTGAGTGTCAAGGATAAAGACAGAATTTGCATGAGCACGTCGGCCAAAGTCGGTGATGTAAAAAGGGTAAAGAGGTAAGTCTTCTCCTTGGATTCCAGGAGACAGCAGAGCAACGTCCATGGGAGTCTGATGAAAAGGTGTTCTTCCACACCTAGCCAACCAGTCATGTGGGTGTCAACGGACAAAGAGGCGGCGGCGGAAAGGGAGAGGAGAGGAGAAGCCAACACAGAGGCCAAGATGAGAGTCATGATATTCTCAAGCATGAAGGACTGAAGGCAGCAGATGCTAAAGCACCACTGATGAAGAAAACTTGCAGCCATGCTGTCCGTTGAAACGCTCTATCAAAAATACAGATCTCGAAAATTAGTGATAGCAAAGTATTTTATATTCTTGATAAAATTCTTGATGAAATTTATATTCCTGATAAAATGGTGGTATAAAAACATTTAAACCATGGGGCATCTGGGTGGCTCAGTCGGTTGAGCACTGTCCCAACTCTTGATTCTGGCTCAGGTGATGATCTCAGCGTCATGAGATCAAGCCCCACGTCAGGCTCCATGTTGGGCATGGAGTCTGCTTAAGATTCTTTCCCTTCCCCTGTCCCCCAGAGAAAAACAAATGAAAATAAAAATTTAAACCATAAAACCTTATCATTTTCAAAACACAAAAAAATAAAAACCTAGTTAGAAGTAAAAGTAGATTGTAGGTTTTTCCCTGTCACCAAGATCAATACCCCCGAACAGAAAACAGATTTAAAGGCAAAAATATCAATTAAAAAGATGAACTCGCAGTTAAGAGATTCTCAAACCGAATCCAAAACCAATAAAAGCAAATGTATGATGTTTATCAGGAAAAAGACTAAAGCTATAATGCAAAGATGGGAGTGATACCTGACAAAAATATAAGGACCAAAAATACCAAAAGGCAAAAATATGCCAGAGAAAAATGCAAAGAAGATAAAAGCAGACATTCCTCTATTTACAGATGATTAGGTTGAATCCACAGAGAACAGTATTAACTTTTGCCAAAAGGGGTCATTTTTTAAACTGACAAGTGGCACAAGCCACAACTGAGATCTAACTGTCAAAATATCCTCGGTCTGAGTAACATCGTGTCAAACACTAAAGAAAAAAATGTTGAAAATACAAAGTGGGGTGTTGGGGGAGGGGGAAATGAAAGAACACTGCAGTGGCTAATCAGGAAGATAATCACTATTCAAGTAGGGGATTTGATTATTATTAAAGTCACTGTAAAAGCTTTATTCATACTTTGTATACTGCGAAGAATTTAAGTTCCTTCTCTAAGGCCCACTAAACAGTTATAAATCTACCAATATTAAACCAAGAAAATCCCATTAAATGCCCCAAAAGGAAATTAATAACATAGATTATATTCTCCATTCACACTACAATAAATGAGAAATTAATTTCAAAAGTAGAACAAAATAATTATTCCAGCAGCTTGGAAATAATTCTTGGGTCAAAAATAAAACCAAAACAGCAATTACAGATTTTGTGGAGAATAGCAATAATGAAACCAACACATATCAAAATACATGGAAAGTGGCCAAAGTATACTAAAAGTAAATTTCATAGCCTTAAATATTTTAATAATGGAGTAAGAAATAAATCAATTATTTAAGAAATCAACTCAAGAAGGTAGAAAATAAAACAAATGAAACAGGAAAAAGGGGCTTAATAAAGATAAAAGCACAAATCAATTCATTAAAAAATAGAAGAACACCAAAATTAATAAATAAATCCAAGACTGGTTCTTTGAGAAAAAGACCATAAACTACATAAATCATGAGTCTCATTAAAGAGAAAATAGAAATATCTGAAATAGAGAAAAAAAATTCAAAGACTGAGGAAATATTCAGGAAAAAATTCAAAGACTCATTTGTCGGCCAACAGATGGGAACGTAAATAAAATTAAATATATGTAATGTATAGGGGTGTGTGTATATATATTATATCATATAAATATAAATCACATAGATTTAACTTTATTTACGTTCTCAAGTCTGCTGGCCGACAAATGAGTCTTTGAATTTTTTCTGAAAACACACACATATATACACATTCTTAAAAGAGCACTGGATCCAAGCACTGTCTAGGGTAATTCAGGTGGTATTTTAAGTCCCTTAGGACCTTGCTTCTCAAATGTAGTTACGTGTCAGCAGCATGGCCCTCAGCTAGGGGCTTGTTGGGAAGGCAGCCCTTCCAACCCCACTCAGAACCTACAGAACCTGCATTTTTAATAAGCTTCCCAGGTGATTCAGAGGCAAGTCAAGGTTTGAGAAGCATGGTTTTCTATCTAAAGAGGAAAATTCTTTAAGATATTATGCCAAAAAAAACACAGATTAACATAAAATCCTAAAATAAAATTTCTAACAAAAAGAATCCCACACCTTGTTACAGAAACACCATACAACAAAGAAGTAGTGTTCGTTCAAGGAATACGGCCATAGTTCATAGTAAGTCTATTAGTAGAAAAATATAGGTAAATTTATATAAAAATAATAGTTTTAGGCTAGGGAAGGCTCTTCTGAGTTTGGTTTTCAAGCCACAAACTATAAAGGCCATGGTTGAAATGCTTCAAAGTTTTTAAAAATCTCTATTGCAAAAATCATTCAACTTACAAACAAAGGTTAAAGAAAAATGACTAACTCAGAAAATACATTTGAAGCTTCTGAGAAGGGGTTATTTACTATAATGTATTATAAAAAGATACTAAAACTTACCAAGAAAAAGACAACTACTCCAACAAACAAATGAAGGATATTAACCAATTCACAAAGGGCAGGCAAACAGTCAATAAATAGATAAATGCTTCATTTGTTCAAGCAACAAGATTTAAATGAGCATTTACTCTTTATGCATATGGCACAGTTCTGTTCTAGCCAAAAAAATGAAGTCACTTCCTATAAGGGAAGATGAACTAATTATCAAAGAAATGCTATTCAGCCAATTAACAAAGATTTAATAGAGAGATTCATATTCTGGGTTGAAAAGGATGCCAGGAAACAGACACGTTTAAAGTGGTATGCCATTGTGCTGGTAAATAATTTGGTAAATAATTCTTGTAAAGGTATACTTTCCAATAAAATATATCCACAGGAAATAGACAAATATGTCTATGTGAAAGAGCTTCCTTGCAGCATTATTTACAAGAGACATAATAACTGAAATGTCCAACAAGAGAATGGCATAAAAGTATCAAGTAACAGTTCTTGATCTCTTATTGTCTGTTCATGTTTTTTTCAAATCATATCAATAGCAGACTAAGATGCTCTTTTGAAATATTTATTTTGCAGCAATTCAGATCCAGAACAAAGATAGAGAGGGGCTGTAGGAACCTTAATACATTTTAAATGATGGTAATGGGAGAATATGGGAGGATTTAGTCCTGAACGTAAAATACACAAGTTTAGGGAGGTAAGCCCCGCTGAGAGCTTTCTGAAAGTGAGGTCCCAAGGCCGCCTAGGCACCTCTAAGAGCAGAGTCCAGCAGTCCTCGGAAGGACACTCGAATACCCAGGGGGCTGGGTCGGGTGCCTCCATATTGTTTCCCCCGATGCTCACACCCCCTCCTGGGTATCCACTCTCCACACAACAGCCAGGACGGTTTTTTTGTTGTTTTGTTGTTTTGTTTTGTTTTGTTTTTAATCTGACTTAAACCCTAGCTCTCCCCCTGCCCCCCAGGCTTTTCAGTACTCTTGCCATGAAAATGCAAACTCACAGACAGTAACAGCCCAAAAGGCCCTGTGTGACGGTGACCAGCCACTGCCCACTCTCCAATTCCATCTCAATCCACTTTCCTTTCATAGGGGCCTTCTAACAATTCCTAGAACACTCCGAGCTCTGTCCCACCTCAGGACCTTCGCATGAAATCTTCACTATGAAGAAAGTTCCCGTCCTCATTTTTCTCAGAGCTTGCTTAAATACCATCTCCTCAGAACAGCATCCACTAACCAGCCCCTTTGTTACTAGATACCACTCCCTGTCTCCTTTGTTGCACTCATCACAATTTTGGGGGTAGAGGGGGAATATACTGGCTGCAATTTTTTTAATTATTAGCTCACTTATTCACTGTCCCCTGCAGTGGAATGCATGTTCCAGAAAGCAGATCCTAGGTCTATTTTGCTATTCATGGAATCCACAATAATCTAGCTTTGAACCTACCATCCCCAGAGCATTCAAATGCTGATGAATGAATACATGAATGTGAACACACTTTTGAACAGGGCATCAAGAACCTTGAACATGTTTAAATGTTTTTGATCATCTTTCCTATTTCTGGGACTCAACCCGAAGGAAATAATCAGAGAAATACATGAAAATTAATAGCCAAAGATGTTCATTACAACATTCTTCTAAGAGCAAAAATTGGAAGCAACCTGCATGCCCAACGAGAGGGAAATATTTAAATAAGTTAATATATGAAATGAAACCGTTGACTGTGAAGTATACGGTAGTGTGGCAAATTTTTAAGAGGTAGTAAGCAACAATGCACAGCTGAACCCTATATTAATAAAAACAGAGCATACAATTGTGTATGTAAAGTAGAGGGGGTTCCAAATAGAAATCATGGTTTTCTGGTTTCTTCCATATACTTCCTACATTTTCCAATTTTACGTATTTTCTAATTTTTGACAATGACATTTTTAAAACAAATGAAAAACAATTTTAAATAATGTCTTTAAAAACAGATCTCCCCTTCTTGTGACTCTATAATCCTTAGATCTCATAGGAAAGAAAACTTATTTTCAAATGCATTTTGAAATACGTTTCCAAATTTGAAAAGAAGGCAGAATGGCTATACCCAATCCAGGACAATTGCTCTAGCTAAAATTGCGATTCTATCAGCATGTAAAGCACAGTAATAGCGTACGATAATTTATTCTGCTTCCCAAGCCCCAAAGAAAAAAAATCATTAATATGGGCTCCTTCACCACCTCAAAAATCTATGGAAATGCACTACATCCTCCAGTCCTCAGTCCTGTGTCTACCCGCCCCTTTTACTGCCTGCTCTGGAGGATCCCTTCGCCATGTTCTGGTTTCTCTGCGCAGATCTCTTTTTGCTCGCATGTTTCAGGCTCCACTTGCCCTGACTTCCTTTTCAACTTTATACCCTTGTTGACCTTATTCTCCACTGGGCTGCCTCCTTCTCCTTTACTAGCCATAATCTGAAAATATGGGAGAAGTATTTATTGAACTGTCTTTGTTCCCTCCCCATTAATACAAAATCACAAGTGAAATCATCTGCTTACATTTCTCTTAAAGAATTCAATGCAATTATTTTTGTTTCTGGAGGTCACCCACCTTCAGGAGCCCATCAGCAACCCTCCCAAGAGGCCCCCAGGAAGAGAAACATACTCTTGCTGAGAAGTCTAGCACCTCAGCACATAAGCAGACATTGAGAATAAGCGGATTTTTAAAACTGAAAAAAGATGTAAGGCAAGGTGTGGCTTGGCAATTCGGAGTCTGCCCAGAAATCTATAGACCACAGTAAGCATGAAGCTCCTAAGAGGTCATAAAAATAGCATCTCATTCTAATTCAGGAGGACAAATCCCTGATGCATCAGCATGAACTGAACCCAGATGAGCCTTGCTCAGAACAGTCACAGCAATTGGAACAGTCTGAAATCAAGAGCAGCATCAAGAGAAGTCCAGAAAGAGATTACGGCTCATGAGATCACACGGTCAATCAAAAGGTTAAACAAGATCGGAAACATCATCCCTTAAGTAGAAAATAAAGTACCCAGCAGAGTAAAAGTGAAAGCTGTCTGTTAGCTAAGCAGTGTTGTTCTCTCTTTTGACAATTTAAAGGGTTCAGAGGGAACAACAAAATCTTACAAAGTATTTTTTCGTTCCAATTTTCTACTTGGAAATAGAATAGATATATTGGCTTCTGACTAAATTCAGGCAGCATCAGGTCTCAGTCTTCTTCTATCTTTAGCCATTTTTGCCTTTATGATTTGTCATTTCACTTCCAATAACTTTGATATGTAAATTAAAGCCACTGTACCAAATGTTATGATTTTAGATAAAGATCTAGAAACACTAATGTTTCTCATTATGGATTTTGCTTATCCAACTGAATCCAATGGAACTACCCAATTTCAACCACATAGGGAAAACCTGGACAGAACTTTATAGACTTTTTTTTTCCATTGTTATGGTACCATGGCTTTTTATTTTACTTTTTATGTTATGTTAATCACCACACATTACATCATTAGTTATAAACTTGAGACCACTTAAAATCCAAACCTACCAACCAAGGATTTCCTCTCCGAAGGGCTTCTCAGTTTGTCATCACAACACACTGTCCATCAATTTTAAAACCATGATCAAATTTTCTGTTTAAAAATGCAGGCAGAATCATTCCTCAGCCCAATTCGAAAAGTTCCAAGTCTACAGGCTCATAAAAGTATTACTCACAGGAGTTGATACTTGAGGCATTATCTGCCCTTACCAGCTGTGCGGGTTTGGCCAAGTTATGACCCCTCTTTGGCTGGGTTTCCTTAACTGTGAAGTGGGTAAAGAAATAGAACTTGCCCCAAGTATGAAATGCGATAATCCAAGTAAAAGTGCTGATTTAGCCCTGTGCCTGGCACATGATAAGTACTCAATAAATGTTGACAGAGTTAGCAGATTACTGTTCCTTGGCAGAACACTGCAGTAACAGCTTTGTCACATTAAGAGTTAAGGAATCGCCCTTCTTGAAGACTGAGGGATGGCCATACACAGTGTCTCATTGTGAGGTCGGGGTCAAGGTGTGGCTAAAATCAAACAAAGAAGCAAAGATTAACATCTCTCCTGACCATGCATGCTACCCTTCCTCACCCATCTCCTGTACTCTTTGATTGTCCAAGTGAACACAAAGCTACTCCAGTCACTCAGGCACCTGCCAGGTGACATTTTGGGGTCCTCCACCTGACCTCACGTGTCAAGAGTTTCCTTCTGAGAACATTCTGGTAGGTCCTTATGCTTCACCACCATGAGCATCTTGTGGTTGACCTAATGACCACGATACATTGGAGAGGAGAAGACAGGAGCTGTAGGCAGCTAATGGCAAGGCAGACCAAGAGGCAAGGGGAAAGACATAAGTTGAAAAGAGCTGCCCCTGAAAAAGGACTAGATGTAGATGGCATTTCATTTCTCTGTCCGTGCATTCATTCACTTACTCACCCACTGATTCTTACGTATGCTATGCCCAGCCCTGTGAGAGAAAAGGGGGACAGAGAGATGCCCAAGAGGCAGTCACTGTCCTTGCGGAGCCCACAGGTCACTGGCAGAAAGGCCTGCCAAGAAACACATTTAGCCCAGCGTGTTACAGGCCATGAGATCCCGGGCTGGGGTATTGAAGAACATAAAAGAGAGGACCAAAGCAGAGGTACAGAATCACAGGGGCGGGGGGGGCACCAGGTGTTATTCCAGCTGCACGAGGTTCAGAAAAGCTTCAGGGAGGAGGGGAAGAGAGAATGGTGCAAACTGGTCCAGACCTCGAGGGGCCTTGTGCATGAGTTGAGGAGCTGGACCTCACCCTGAGGGTGAGGGGTGGCACAAGAATGACACACTCAGATCTGTGTTTTAGAAAGACCCTTCTGCCATCTTAGCCTCTTGCACACCCTTGACTCATTCCATTCACTGGGCATCCGTGACTATAGCTATCATTACATAAAATCTGATCACCTGACTTCCTGAGAGAGCAGGGCCTCCTCACACTTCAGTACCCTTCAGGTTTACTCAGGCCGAGCAGAGAAGACAAGCATCTCTTGGCAACAGACGACCTTTCCAGATGCCTGATGGATCTCTCCAATCTGCCCTCCCAGAGACAGCACTAACTCTACACGTCCAAGGCCAAACTCATCATCCTTCCCACAAAACCAGCACTTTCTTCCTTCCTATTCTGGTCACCCAGGTTCAGACGCCTCTGTTCTCTCCTTACCACACCTTATCTCTTACCAAGGCCTGCTGTGTATCTTCCTTCAAAAATGACCCCACTTCCCCACTTCCTTCCCCATCCCACTGCCCCCACCCTCGTTCAGACCGCAGTGACCTCTCCATGAACTCTTTCTATACTGACCCACCTGGGCTCTCTGCCACCACATGTCCTCCTTGCCAGCCTACCTTCCATCTTCAAATTACTTCCCAAGAAAGCTGGCAGACTCCAGACTCCCAACAATGTGGAGTTGATAACTGTAAGACATTCAGACCCAAGGTAGTCAGATCCCTCAGAGGATTCCCACCAGGATCTCCCTCCTCACACTCCCCTTGCTAAGTCCTTCCTGTTGAACAAATCACCCAACCCACCTTATACTACTACTTCCTCTGGCTTCTGTTCACAGGGTGTACTGGGTCAAACAGCATTCATGGAATTTATGGCCACCCAAACCTTAGGATGTGACCTTATTTGAAATAGGGTTTTTGCAGATTAATTATAGTTAAGATAAGGTCATACTGAATTAAAATGGGCCCTAATGCCATGACTGGTACCCTTAAGAAAAAAAAAACAAACAAACAAAGACACACAAGGGGAAAACAGCCATGTGTCAAGGGAGATACAGACTGGAGCCATGTGGCTAAAAATCCAAGCATGCCAAGGACTGCCAGAAACCACCACAAGTTAGCAGAGAGGTATGAAACAGATTCTCCCTCAGGGCTTCCAGAAGGAACCTCTTCTGCTAACACCTTGATTTCAGACTTTCATCCTCCAGAACTATGAGAGAATTCAGTTATCTTGTTTTAAGTCACCCAGATTTGGTATTTTATTATGACAGGCCTAGGAAACGAATACATGGTGCCCCGTACCATCCCTAGCATGCACAGTGCTCATCCCTCTGGCTGTCTGATGAGACCTTCTCCAAAGAACTAGTGCAAACTTCTCACCCACCTGCAGGAGCCTATTTTTCCAATAAAAACATTGCCATGTCTTATAAGTCCTGGGTTTCTGGAAGCTATGCATTCCAAAGGCCCTTAACCCAAGTTCAGTCATCTTGAATCACTAACTACCAACTCATGAGCTTCCTCCTGATTTTCCCCTCTTACAAATGAGGGCTACTCAGAGGGACTGGTTCATCTCCTTCAAGGGCAGTCATTGTTTCATTTTGTGGCCACAGGCTTCCATCCTAATTCCAGCCACCATTTCCCAGATATGTACCCTTGGTCACCACTGGAGGTAGATACATAGCACTCAAGCTTTCCTTCATTTGACTCCAACTTCCCTTTCGACACATATTCTACACATGTTCTCACCGCACCCACCGTGCCTAAACATCCCATCCATCCTAACACCAGCTGAATGTCCAGCTACATCTGAATCCCAAATAAACCCTGCATCCCGCACAACACCTGTGCTGGAACACCCTTCCTATTTCCGAGCCCCTAAAATTCTTCTAGCCCTTTAAGGCCCACTTAAGGGCACCTTCTACAAAAGGTTGTTCTCCAGCACAAGCCACTGAAAATCTACTCCCTTCCTTTATGATTGGTTAGGGCTTGGCTTCCATCTACAGCAGGGTATGCTTACTGTGAGCTATACACTACAACAATGTCTATACAACTCTACCCCTTACCAGCCGTGTGACCTTGAGCCAATCACATCATCTATTTGCAGTTTCCCCTTCTACACAACTGGTACGACTACAGCACTGACTTTACAGTGTCAGGAGAGATGGATAACATGGTAAAGCACTGAGCAAAAGTCGTACACTTAGTGACAATATATACTGGTGGTATCATCATCATACCATCATCACCAAACTTTATTTTCAAATACCTTGCATCAGCTAGGAACACAGAGTTGTATAAATTCACCACTTGCAAGGGGGAAAAAAAAGGGAACAAAAAACACTCTTCAAAATTAATGCCCCCACCAACCATGAGTACTAAGCAGGTTCTTCACATATCAAGGACAGCATATTATTATCCTCATAAAACTCCTTTCTTCCTAACAGATTAAAAAGCTGGGAAGATCTCATTCCACTCGGCTTCACAAATGCCCTGAGAGGCAACAGGTAAGCATTGCTTCTCCATTGTCCTCAGGTGTGTCAGGACAGAGACAAGAAGCAAGGTGGCCACCCCTAGAGCGGAAGGCTGCCTTCTCTCCAGGCCTGGGCCTTAAGGCAACACTGATCACCCTCCTGCTTATTCCTTAGGCAGATGACCTTTCCCTACTCTGAAAGCAATGGACTGTGCTGCTAGCAAGTGGTTCAAATCCAAGGCAGATTCCACATATCCTTGGACGCATACATTCCCTTACTCATTCATTCATTCAAAATCTTTTGCTAAGCCTTTGTGCCTGCCATACTCCAAGTATCGAGCAGGCTATGGAGAATGGTAAAGCACAGACCCCAAAGGAAACACCCCAAGCAATATATGGCTAGAGTCTGTCCTGTCTGCTAAATGAGAAGGTAGAATGTTTCTAAAACCTCACCAATTTTAATTTTTTCCTCTTGTATTTTTTATAAAACGGACTAACAAATTCAACTCAATTTCTAGAACTACTTCCAAAAGGAGCTAATCCTCCCAAACAAGAGAGTCTTTCCTATCCAAATGCATGACCCCTCCCCCACCTTTGCTGAAGCCATTGTACTCCCCAACCAAATATACCAACGACAGGCTAAGGTCTAAGCTGGGAGTGAGGATGCACCAATGAATCAGAGCCTCCCACTGTACACTCCCCAAGACTGAAATGCATCTGAGCATAAAATCAGAGGAAGCAGGTATCTGTACTCCCCCAAGTTCATGCCAGCATTATTCACAACACCCAAAAGATGCAAGCAACCCAAGTGTCCATCAGCAAATGAATGGATAAACATAGTGTAGTACATACATACAACAATCATTCAGCCTGAAAAAGGAAGGAAATTCTAACACATGCTACAACATGAATGAACCTTAAAGACATTATGCTAAGTGAAATAAGGAAAATACGTTATGATTCTACTCATTTGAGGTACCAAGAATAGTAAAGTTCATAAAGACAGAAAGTAGAAGGGTGGTTGCCAGAAGCTTGGGGGACAGAGGAATGGAGAGATGTTGTTCCGTGGGTACAAAATTTCAGTTTGGAATGATGAGAAAAGTTCTGGAGATGGGTGGTGATGATGGTTACACAACAATATGAATGTACTTAATGCCACTGAATTGTGCACTTAAAAATGGCCAAAATGGGGGGCGCCTGGGTGGCTCAGTTGTTAAGCGTCTGCCTTCAGCTCAGGTCATGATCCCAGGGTCCTGGGATCGAGTCCCGCATTGGGCTCCCTGCTCAGCAGGAAGCATGCTTCTCCCTTTCCCACTCCCCTGCTTGTGCTCCCTCTCTCGCTGTGTCTGTCAAATAAATAAACAACCCTTAAAGAAAATGGCCAAAATGGTAAATTTTGTTATGTGTATTTTACCATGATTCACAGAAAAAAAAAATCAGAGGACTTCTCCAAAGCCACTGGAAGAAGGTTCTGTGCTGTAGAGGATACTCATGGCATCACCCAAATCCCCTAGAGTGGGTGGGTACACCCCACCCCAGTCACCGTGTAGATGGCTGCTGAAGGCTCATGGATTATGCTGCCTTCTCCAGAGAAATTTCCTTGGCCAACAGGAGCCACCTGGAAGGTCGCTGCTCCACTCACCCCCTCATGGGCAGCCAATGGCCAATGGCAGAGTGACATGGTAGTACAAAAGTCACTTGCCTCAAGATGGAACCAACTCCACGGTATAATGAATGCTCTAGGGCAACCAACGGGATCAAGCTGTAGCTGGTCTCCAGCTAAAAATGCTTCTTTGCTTAACAGTCTTCCCCTGTCCTGTACTGTTTCCCCCATTCTTCTCCTGAGAGTGTTCCCTCAATAAATAATTCTCCCATGAATCCCTGTCTCAGGCTCTACATTAAAACAATGTTTCTCAATCTTTTTGCCATTATTGTCCCCCACCAAAGACCCTTTTTAGACACTTTTCCCAATCACCCCCATTATATTTTAATATAACAAATATAAGCCCGGGGTTTTTTAAGATTCATTTATTTCAGAGACAGAGAGCACGCACAAGGTGCGGGGCGGGAGGGTGGAGAATCATCAAGCAACTCCCCACTGAGTGCAGAGCCTGACCCACACCTGGATCCCATGACCCCGAGATCATGACCTGAGCTGAAATCAAGAGTCAGATGCTCAACCAACTGAGCCACCCAGGCACCCCTATCTGTTTTTGTACTGTATGTATACCTATGCTTTTTACATAAAAAGATTAAGAACTTTTCACTCCCCAATAACCCACTTCTGCCTCTTGGAGGCACTATTGCCCCCAGTGAGAATGCATGTTCTAAAGAACCTGACCTAACACAGCATGGATATGCCTAACTGAGTCATGTAGAATATGGAATTCTCCCCCAAAGCATGGAGCCCTTTGAAATGACTTCTCCTGCCATTAATGCATTTTATTCAAAACAAGCAACGTTCAAACCAGCCAGTGCAAGAAAATATAAAATCTGCCACCTTCTCTGTGCCCAGGAGCTATTCTAGACCCTGGAGATAGATAAAACAATGAATACATTAGCATCCTGAGTCTGCCTGCATTCAGGAGAACAGTAAACAAACAGGTTCTGCAACAGCCAAGATAAAGAACAAAGCAGGGTGAGCACACATATCTAGGAGTGGGCCATGCTGCTCAGAGACCCTACCTTTTTGGAGCCTATAAACCCTCTACAAAGACAGCAATTCAGTGAGCTCTAGTCACTCAGCAACCATCCCTGAGCACCTACTCTATCTAATCCCTCACTGCACTAGCCCTTGGGAAAGAGAACTGGAAGAACAGACTTGACATTGTCCGATCTGGGGTTGAGCTCTTCTCTGCGACCCTGTCATCTGGGGCAAGTTCCTTAGGCACTCTTTTCCTTCTCTGTGACACGAGGTTAATGAGCAAATAGCTCACAGGGTTGTGTGGAGGATTACCTAAGATAATGAACACAAGTTAGCTCACTGTCAAACAGAATATGCTCAATACATACTAGTAATTGTTGTTCCTGTTATTACCAACTGGACACAGGTCCTTCCCCCCAGAAGCTGGTGCAGGGATAATGCTTGAAGCCTAGTGCCATGGTGCATTATGGGAAAATGCATCTCGTCCCTCATGTTTAGTCACGGAGCTCTTGAGGACCCAGGTGCTGCATGGCACTGCCCTGTTTTGACTCCTAGCCACTCACTCTGATGGCTGGAACCTTCCTCGACAAGTCCTGTTGCTCTGTTATCTGCACATAACAAGAAAGCCTGCACTTCCAGCTCATTTGGCAAGCAGTGAGTAACTAATGCCTACAACTGCCACCGTTTAGTGAAAGATTTAATAAATGGGGTGTTCTTCCAAGTCCAGCTTCACGAGCCAAGCTGAGGTTTCATTCCCCTCAGTGTTAAGGCTGGCATATGCCCACCAAATGGACACCAAGAGGCAGAGCATTATTTTTCAGCCACATTCAGACCCCCAGTAACTTCTGAGACCAAAGTCACGTAGCCACACGATGAGGAGAGAATAAAGATCAACATTCCAGGGATGGCACCATCAACACTGAGTTTCAGGGGGTTATTTATTTATTATGTGATAATGGCCCGAATGTATACACTACTCCAAAATCTGCCATGAAAATTCAAACGTCTTTGTAATCCCTATTTACAAAGCACACAGAGAAATTAAAACAGGCTTAACCAAGTAGTGTTTGTGCATATTAATGAACCTAAATTCTAAATCTGGATTTTGGAAATAAAAAGGTTTAAAAGAGGATTCATTTCAGACTAATTTGCTTTTGAATATGACACTTTGCATGTCAAATAGTACAGGGGATGTGGAAATGGGGGCTAGACAGGCATTTTTAAAGCATTTGCACACAAGTTACGGGGCATAAGATCTTTTAAAGAAAAAAGACCACATTCCATGTTCTACTTAAAACTTTTATGGTACACATCCCTCTATAGTCACCTGTGTCCTACTCAATGAGGGAAGAATGATGGGTTCCACTCCGACCGTAGAATCTTTCTCCTTTATAACCTGTGTAACTTTTCCTTGGCTGGTTCCACTATAATACTATCCCCAGAGTGCTAAGTGCCATAAGGGACATGGTCTTAGAACATGTACATGAAGGCCCAGGAGTGCCTGGTTCTTAGGAGACAGAGCAAGAGAAGGAAGCCAACCCTGGACACAGCATCAGATGGACCCGAGTTCAAATCCTAGCCCCACCTCTCACCGACTGCAAATTACTTACACTCTCCTAACCTCGCTTTCTACATCTGTAAAATATAGTGTTAATTCCTACCTTTGAGGTCAAACTTATGTAGCAGAACACAGTAGGTGTTCAAAAGTGTTTCCTCCATTCTCTTTGCTCCTCTTTGGAGCAGTATTAAATCAGGGAAGGGCAAGCAGTATCTTATGGAGGTTATAATTCAACGATTAACCAACACCCACTGTCCTATGGTCTACACCTGCAGGAAAGGAAAAACACAAATCAAAAATATCTCCAAGCAGGTATTGAAGGACAGGGACGGACATCAGGATGTGGATGGACAGAAGCGCGGTGCTCTCCAGCGTGCTGTCCTCAGCATGTGGCAGGTGCTAAGCCTGGCAGACTTCCAGCACTGAAGAAGAGGTGAGCGTGGGGGCTGTGCAATCAGACCTCCTGGGTGGACCCCAGGCACGGCCACTTATCACAGACTGTGCAAGTCACGTCTCTTCAAGGGGTCAGTCTTCTCACATGCAGCTGGGGACAACCACTGTACCCACCTCCCTAGCTTGGCAACTTTTAGAAGTCACCTGTCGGTACATTCCTTTAGGGACATAAGCACGTGACAAGGCAACAGGCCTGGGGAACTACACCCAAATCAGAAAGACTCACAGAACAAGTCAACATACACTAAATATCCCCCAATTAAAGGTAAGAAGTCATTCCACACCGGCACTGAGAGACATCCCCTCTGCCAGAATCTGGTGGTTCTAGCCCCAAGCTGCAAGTGTCCCCTGTTCCCTCCTGAGGACAGTCAGACCCCTTCACTTCATTCCTTTCCAAGGGGGGCTGCAGATGAGCTAAGTGTCTAAGGGTTGGGGAAGAGGCGAGTAATGCCCACCCAGGACAGCTGAACTCACAGGGCCCCTTCTCCCTAGCCAGCACCTCTCCGAAAACCTCAGGCACTGCTGAGCCCTGGGCTGGCAGATAGCACTGCCCAGGACAAGGTTTCTGGCTCCGCCCTTCACCTCTGCCTGAGGGGAGAACAGGTTCTCCCTGCCCTGATGCTCATGGGCCCTCTGTCCTCTCCTCCTTCCCACTCAGTGTCACCGTGTCCCCACCTACGGGCTCCTTTCTCTCTGGACCATCGATCTCCTCTCCGCTCCCTCTGCCTTCATCAGCTACCCCTCCTGTGTCCCACACAGCCCTCCACAGCCCTGCCTTCTCACCCCCTCTGTCGTGGGCTCATCTCCTAACTGCCTGACCTCCACTCCCCCTGCCCTCCCCGCTCATTCTCTCTCCTACTCTCCTCTGACCACTTGATCCCCCGCACCCCAGTGTATTTGCCTCTGTTTCCCCTTTCAGGGCGGGAACTAGGGTTAGGTCAGTAAGGCGCAAATTTAAGGAGGTGCCAAAAAACTCAGTTATCAGAATATTGTTTTCATGTAGTATTTTTAAAATCAAAATTAACACCAAAAAATCCATGATGAAGAATCAAAAATTTGCATTAAGACAGGATGGACCCTGCATCTGTACCCCTCTCCCTCAATTCACCCTAATCCATCGCTGCTCCAAAACTTTACAGAAACAAGCTGCCAGAGATTTGATTTAATTGCTTCAAAATTTTGATCTTGATTATCAAGTTTTCTGACATCCCCTTAAATTTTGCACTAGGCCGGTGGGGGGTCTCTGTCAGTGTCTGAGCTCTTGCAATGCATTTCCCTTTCTGCCCCTTCTTCCCTCTTTCTGCATTTATGCCCTCTCCTCTTCTGCTCTCCATTTCTGACGTGGGGGGAGAGGGAAGCCACACAAACACCGTGCACACACCCCCAAACCTGTCTTTCTCCTCTGATCTCTTTATCTCTCTTCTGCTCTCCCCCTGTGACTGATTTCTCTCTCTCTCCCTCCCTTGTCACCCTCCGGGTCTCTCCACATCTTGCCTGCACCTGCGGCCAACCCATCAATCCTGGGCATTGCCAAGGGTACAAAGGAAGGACAAACAGGATTCCACCTGGCAGAAAAGCAAGACTCAGAGGGAAGAGCTCCAACCTCAGTCCTGTCTCAGACCTCAGATCGGCAACCATCTGCCAGCAATCCTGTCAAACTCATCTAGAGCAACAAATGCCCCGTGTCCCAGAGGTAGGCGAGCAGGCCGCTAGCGGATGCTGGAGCCCCCCAGCAAGGATGCAGACAACAACCAACACAGGGGCAAACCCCAGCAGAGAAAGCCCACTGGCAGGAACTGCAGACATTGAGGCTCTCGAGGACCCAGATTCCCCAGGACAGGGCAGTTCACTGTATACGTGGCCTTCTCCGGACAACAATGAAAAAGGCGAAGCAACAAGGATTTGCCAACTATCTCTGGCTGTACTGGGGGCCATCATTTTCCATGCGTAATCCTACATTCCCCTTAGGTATGACTATTTCTGCAACAGAAGGAACTACAGTTCAGAGAGGTTGAGTGATTGGTCCAAGGGCTCACAGCCTGATTCAAGCCTAGGACGTCTAACTCCCAGCCCAGAGTCCTTTCCTTCTACCATCTTATCTATTTAAAGAGCTAAGTCTCTCACACATGGCACGAATAACAAGGCAGCCCAAAGGTTCCACAATCATTTCTTCATGAAACAACATTCACAGTGGTCTAAATGATTTAGAAACAATAAAGTCAGATCCCCAGATCACACCACACTCAGAATAAATTACAAGTGGAGTAAACAGTTACAAGCAAAAAGGGAAACATAAAACTTCTGGGGAAAATGCAGGAGTGTGACTGATTCACAGGTGGTAAGGCCACTTTGAGGATGCTGTGAAACACACAAGGAAAGGTTGACTAATTTCATTTTTTTTAAAAGTAGTTTTTGTATTATATGTATGGTATATATTATGTATGGTTTGTCTTATGGTATGTAAAGATACCATAAACAAGATTGAAAGACAAAGGTAAGTGGGGGGGGACATCTACAATCTATAGGACAAAAAATTAATAACCTTCAAATACAAAGAGTGCCCACCAATCAACCAAAAAATCTAATAACCTAAAAAAAAAATCTGAAGGACTTGCAACAAGCAAATTATAGAAAAGTGCTTACACAAGGCAAATAAACAAAAAATGGAAAATAAAAACCTCAGAAGTATTCAAAACTTCAATTAAATCTATGAGACATCACTTATCAACCACAGGATTAGTAAAAATTAAGTATCATCATCAAGAGCTTAAAGAGCTGGGAACTCTTAAAGTACTGGTGAGAGTGGACATTGCTCTAACCTCCTACTGAGAAATTTGGCAGTATTTATCAAAATTTGAAATGTACATGATTCTTAACCCATTAATTCCACTTTTAGGAAACAGGCCCATAGGAAGACATGCACACCCATGCACATGGGCAAAGGTTATTCATCCCCACAATGTTTGAAAGAGGGAGGGAAAGGCAGCATTCTAAACATCTTATGAACTATTGTAGAAAAGTATTCAAAAGAAAAAAAATGTAGAAACTATAGACATCACGATCCCTTTTAAGAATACATGTGTCTGTGAGTATGCGTGAGTGGATGAGAGCGTGTGCGTGCGTTTTTACGCAGAGGAAGAGGCCTGGAACCAGAGAAACAGGCTGCAGTGGTTGGACTGGAGAGGGAGGATTACAGAAGATCTGCTCTTCCCTTCAGGCACCAACCTACTATTTTTATTTGTACCATGAGTACCTGTTACTTCCATATTCACAGAAGAGAAGATATTTCTGTAACAAAAAAGAAAAGCATCCAGCATTTGAAATAGGACAGCTGTGAACATGGAAAGCACCCTTTCCCCCCTCAACCCTCTGTGCCCCACCATCCCCCCTGATCAACAAAAGCAGCCTGCCCTAAGGGTGCTGCAAATCGGACGCACTGCCCTCTCCTACAGGGCCCATGTGGCATACGCTTATTTGCAATTAAATTAAACCTAGTTATGTTTGGAGATTTTCAAGGAACCATGACCCATCCTGAACGAAAGCTAGAATGGCTTGCCAGTTATGGACTGGATGCCTCCTTCCTGCTCTGTGCACTCCCCTCATGGCAACAGCCCTGTTAAAGACGTCAAGGTCCATTCCACTGAAGACTCCATCATAGGCATCCCCTCAGGGTTAAGTGACAGAGCCCAGATTTCAACTCAGGTCTGTTGGGCGGTTTGGCTCATGTCCATTCCAACACCAGGCTGGAAGCTGACCGCAGATACCCCAGGCCACCAACCAAACCAGACTCAAAAGATACAGGGCAAAAATCTACTCCGAGCACTACTATAAACCAAGAACACATGGTAAGTATCTACTCAGAGGAAATTCTAAGAGCCTGAGGCAGTGAGCCAACAGAGAGGGGACACTCCTTTGCCAGGTCCGGATCCAAGAAGCCGTAGAGAGAGGCCTAACGGGCAACACCCTGAATACGCCTCAGTCTCTTGGGCGCCTGGGTGGCTCAGATGGTTGAGTGTCTGCCTTCAGCTCAGGTCATGATCCCAGGGTCCTGGGATCGGGTCCCGCATCGGGCTCCCTGCTCCTTGGGAGCCTGCTTCTCCCTCTGCCTCTCTCTCTCTATCTCTGTCTCTCATGAATAAATAAATAAAATCTTAAAAAAAAAAAAAAAAGCAAGCATTACAGCTGTCACAGCTGAGTCCGTGGCCTATGGAACATTCTGCACGTTTCCCTCCAAGGTAAAAACCTGTTCCATTTGCCTAAAGCCCACCCTGGAGCGCACTCAAGCCTTGCAGTCCAAGAATGGATTTGAGTGCAGTTGAATGGAGTAGATGGCACTCCCGGAAGGCCATGGGACAGGTTCCCTGGTCGGTTCTCCCTGGGCCCTCCTGGATGGGAGAAGACTACGTTGGGGAGGTTTCGGGGGCCCAAGCTGATCCACCAGCATCCTTTCAGGCCAACACCGAATAGAGGAGATGCAGATAGTTAGGGGGTTCAGGTAAGAGAAGCAGTGTTACCAGATACAAACCTTAACAACTAAACTCAACTTTTAACAGAAACCAATATAGCATGCCCTGAACCATTAGGGTTGCTGGCATGGAGTCGGAGACTTCAGGCTGTCATACTGAGATCTTGCAGTTCTCTCTTCCTCACAGTTTCCTCATTGTCACAGGTGACTGACGGCTCTGCCTCCAGTATGGCAGCCCTGTTCCAGTCAGAAAGCAGCAGCAGGGCACAGGACAGAAGGGGTGTTAGCCAGCGAAGTTGGCCCCCCTTTGGTGGGATCTCTCTTGGAAGCCAGCAGCTTCTTCTGCCATCTTATTGGCCAGAGCTAGGTAACATGGACACTCATCCAACAAAGGCTAGGAGCTTTAAAGCTTGACACATTATCCAACAAATTCAGGATTTTTTAGCGAGGAAGAAGAATGGACATTGGGTAAGCAACTAACAGTCTTATCTAAGGAGATATTTTATGAAAACAAACTGTAAATTCCTCAATGCACTAATGAGGGAGTGGGTGGCACATGAGTTTGGAAAATTCTGGAACTGGGGCATGGACTCCATGTTTGCATTGAAGGAATATTCTTACACGAGTCTTCCAACACAAGGCTGGCCAATAAACCTTGCACTTATGGCCTTTCATGGTCTTCTTAGTCATGTCATCAAGTCCCAGATGGGGTGGGTCTCAGCTGGGTGACAAAGGGCAGGAGCAGGCCAGGTAATGGGATGTAAAGATGCCAGGAGGTAAGCAGTTCCAGAGTTTGACTTCTGCCTACCCGGGGCCTCTTTTTGAAGAGTTGGCAATGCAGTTACACTGGACCCAGAAGGGGGTTTCCTAAAGCTAAAACCGAGATAACCGAACTCTTTGATGCCCAAGGGTACTGAGAATGCCCAGCCATGGCAAGAAGACACAAAGCAAAGGCCATCACAGCAGAGGGAGAGTTCCTGCAACCTTGCAGTCTCTCTCTTCTGAGAGGAGGAGAAATGATACTCTGACCTTGACATCCACAGCTTCAAGCCGAGAACAGCCGCTTCTGTCCCTGATCACTGAGAGCTCCACGATGTTGAGTCTGCAGGACCAGTCCCAGCCCTCTCTGAAGACTGCCCTACACCTCACAACAGAGCCAGCTTTCCAAACAGGGTTCACTTCTCAGCTTCTGTTGGCTTGAATAACTTTGACTTATTTTACATCACGACTTCGATGTGACCGAAAGCATCCTCTCCACTGTGTGTTGGCTGCATGCTCCAGATGGAGAACTACAACCAGCCCACAAAGGGGCAGCTGCAGCACACAGCTCACACGGCTCCGAGCACCGCCTGGGAGCAGGAAAGAGGCACCAGGTCAATGGCTGAGCCACCTGGAGGAAAACCCAGGGCCTGTCCCCTTCTGACAAACACACCAAGGAACGCTCCTCTGGGAGCCAAATGAGCTACCCCCACAAGCCTGCTTTCTGGCTCACACCAGCCGCAGGAAGTCCATTTTACTTCCCAATTTCATCACCTGCCTTCCCAAGAGAAAATGAGACATGTGGCACCCCAGGCCAACTGGTTACCTGGCACCTCTTCGTACAGATGTTCTTTAATAAACATTTGACGAAGTTTACTTAAAGCAGCAGCAGAGAGCTGCCTGATGACCTAGTGGCCGCAGGCTGCATCTCCCCTGCCTCTCCCTGCCTCTCCTCTCCCGTGCATTTGGCCCCAGCCCAAACTCGCATCCCTTTCTCCACAGCAGAGCCCCACAATTGCTCTGACCCCTCTCTTTAAAAGGCAGCTTTAGGGGCGCCTGGGCGGCTCAGATGGTTAAGCATCTGTCTTCGGTTCAGGTCATGATCCCAGGGTCCTGGGATTGAGCCCCACATCAGGCTCCTGCCTCGGCAAGGAGCCTGCTTCTCCCTCTCCCTCTGCCTCCCTCCCTGCTTGTGCTCTCTATCTCTGCATCTCAGATGAATAAATAAAATCTAAAATAATAAAAAAAAATAAAAGGCAGCTTTAAAGGCTGCTTTTTCTTAATTGAGATTACCTCTTGGCCTCACTCTGTACCCCATCAAAGTGTTGCTTCCCGCCCTGCAAAGCTTCCCCCCAGAGACAAATGCTGCAGTAAATACAGGCTGTTTTCCTTCACCTTTGGTTCCCAGGGATGCTTAATGCCCAGGGATCACTTGGCATCTCCGCTCTGCTGCCTGTCACTGGATGCAGCTCCAAAGACCAGCAGGCTCCCCAAGTCCGTCTTTGCAGGCTCACGCCGCAGGTGGGGAACCAGAGAGCGAGTACAGTGCTCATAACCACGGGCTCCAGCACCTGGGCTCATGCCCAGCTCTGCCCCAGGCCGCCGTGAGTTTAACGTGTGCAGGTTACCTCCCCTCTCTGCACGATGGGGCGCTAATCAGTGCTTAGCTTACAGGGCTGTCGTGAGGCTTACAAGAGGGTAGTGCGTGGAGAACGTCCAACTCCGTGCGAGGCACACAAGCACAGCCCTGGTAGTATTTAGTGTTAGTACTGGAGATAAACAAGGCCTCCAGAACATCCCTACGTGAATCAAATACGCAACTGAGAAGGATTCAGTGGGGTGGTAGTTAACAACACAATTAGAGGGATTCATAGAAATGCCGTCCTGCCTGGCATCCACTATCAGACCCTCAGAGCCAGGAGGAGGTCCTTCTCCGATCATCCACCGTGTCATTCCTCAGGCCGGCACGTGCAAGGCTTGTCACAACGGCACCAGCTCCTGTTCCCGGATAACCGATGCTGCAGCCTCGCAGGGCTCCTCTGGAGGCTCAGAACCTCGTGTGGACATTCTCCTCTCTGACCTTCTGAACATGCTGTCTTCTTGCTCTTCCTTGCCACCCTTAAAACTTTTAAACTCTTTGGAAGATCATTCAAACACTACCACCTCAACAACACCTCCCCTGACTGCTGCAAATATAGCCAGAGCTTTCTGTGATGCCCGAACTTTCATGGGCACCTGTATCCAGGCACCTCCCCCACAGGGTGACCTGTGCCCCCACCAGACAGTGATCCTCTGCTGGCATACATCATGAGCTCACCACGCCTGACACTTAACTACACACTTTACCCATGCTTTCTGAGTGAAAACAAGGGTCAGAGATAAATCTCACTTGGCTCACATATGCGTGTGCACGCACCCACACACAGTCCTCTAATGAATATTTGAATCCGACAGCAAACTAGAAAATAGAACTGTATTAAAAAGCTCAATAAGCTGGGGCACCTGGGTGGCTCAGTCAGTTAAGCGTCTGACTCTTGATTTTAGCTCGTGAGGTCGAGCCCCACGTCGAGCTCCACACTGGGCATGGAGCCTGCTTGGGATTCTCTCTTCCCTTCTCTCTCTGCCTCTGCCCCCTCCAAAAAAGTTCATTTTCAGAAAGTAGCCCATCCTTTTACACCGATGGTGAAAATCTTAGCAACACTTTGATTTGTGTGGTACTCAACAGTTTACAAAGTGCTTGGAAACGGAGGGGTACCCAGGAATGGGAGACACCTTCACAGTGTCTGGCCTGACTCCCCAGGTGAGACAGGAATCCCCTATTCCAAATCCCCACTCTGAGGTCCTCCAAATTCTTGCCTAAATACACCCCGTGCCCAAGAACTTCACGTCTTCTGAAATAATCATTAATATCTTCAGAAGTTTCTAACCATTTAAAGGTTCCCTTCTTATGGTGAGTTAATATTTGCTTCCCAGGACTCTTATGTATCAGTCCCAGATTTTCTTTCAGGAACACACAAAACTTTCTCATGGTGGCCTGCCAAAATTCTATGGACAACAAGAACGTCCTGTCTAGTCTTTTATCCTTAAAGTGACCCATCCCCGGTACTCAGTGCCCCCACTCTGACTTGGATCTCAGTCCCCTCACCACTCTGGGGACGCCCCCCCCCCCCACGCCACCTTGGGAGGGCTCTGTGCTGCCTCTGAGGAATGCCAACAATGATGAGGAGACTGTAGACAGTAGGTGCCTTTCCAGGAGAAGATGTGTCATTCCCATTTGGTATTTCAGTCCTCTAGAACACAGTCCTGCATTGCCTCGCTGAAAGGGACTGAATTGTGTCCCCCAAAATTCCTATGCAGAGGCTCTAACTCCCAGGACTTCAGAATGAGACTGAATTTGGAGACAGTCACCTTTTCAAAGGCCCTAAGTTAAAAGAAGTCCATTACGATGGATCCTAATCCAATCTGATTGGTGTCCTCAGGAGACGAAAAAATCTGGACAAGAAGAGAGACGTGGGCTGTGCCCATACAGAGAAAAAACCAAGTGAAGACACAGCAAGAGGGTGGCCGCCGGTCAGCCATGGAGAGGCCTCGGGAGAAACCAAACCTGCGCCCCCTGACCGCAGACTGCTATCGTCATGCTCTACAACAGTTTAAGCCACACCATCTGCGGTCTTTGGTCATGGCAGCCCGAGCAAGCTAATGCTCTAACTACATACGTACCTTGTTTCTATCATCTACACAGCCCCGATGGCATCTAAGTTGCCAATTTCTGGTCAAGAGATGAGTGACGAGATACTTTCTAAAGTACATCTCAGAGCCAGTCTGCTCCTTCTCTGAATGTTCAAAGAATGTCACACCCAGCCCCATCATCACTTCTAGCCCAATACCGTCCTTCTCGAAGAAACAGCAATTTCTCTATTAAAAGTGAATCCCCCGGGTGCCTGGGTGGCTCAGTTGGTTAAGCGACTGCCTTCGGCTCAGGTCATGATCCTGGAGTCCTGGGATGGAGTCCCGCATCGGGCTCCCTGCTCAGCAGGGAGTCTGCTTCTCCCTCTGACCCTCTTCCCTCTCGTGCTCGCTCTCATTCTCTCTCTCTCTCAAATAAATAAATAAAATCTTTAAAAAAAAAAAAAAGTGAATCCCCCTTACATGATACAGGCCAGAACCCTCTGACTTAACATCTTTGTTTCTAATGAAACAAGAAAGGGAAGCAAAAGCAGCCAATTCTGAAGTGGCAAGAGGCATAGCTTATGCCCTTTCAATGCTCATACCTGTGCCTGCAGCATCCATGAACCAGACAGAAGAGGTGATGCCCCACGGTCACCACACACAGACTTGCTCTCCAAGCTGCGGTCCTTCCCCCACACAGCTGACCGCAGGCTCCTTCAGATGCTACAGGGCCAGGCATTCCTTCTTGGATTTCTTGAATTTCCCTTCTGCCCTTGCTCTGCCTGCTGAACTCAATACACAGCAATTATCTCCTCAGGAACAAACCCACACCCACACCTCTCTAATGCGAAATACACTCTCTTAATTCAGTGTCGTTCTGGAAGCCTCTACCATCTTATACTGTCGTCACCTATGGTTTATCCCAGTCCTGAAACAAGGAACTGAATGTTATAAAAAATGGACCCCTTTTTAAAATGACTTTAGTGCCACAGCCTCCAGCTCCAGAGGTCTGATATCTCAGGGGAGACACACTGAGGTCAGGAAGTAGCCCCAAGGATAAAGGGCAGTCAGAGGTCTGAGGCCACCGAAGGAGATGCTGAGAGGCTACTTCCTTTGGCCTGAGCAGCCTCCAGCCTAAGGAAAGGCATGTCTCCCTACAGCCTGAAGGCAAAGTGCATCAAACGGGATCCAAATGCCTTTGCAGCAGCAACACCAAAGCTGAGAGCAAGAAGGGAACTGAAATCAGAAGCCAGGCCAAGGGGAATAAGGGCACAAGAACAAGAGAGTGGCAGCGGATGGGATGTGAGAATCCAGGGAGCCAGGAAGACACAGCATCTGGCTTCTCGCAGCCCTTTCCCTACGCATCACCCGCCCAGCAAAACCGTGCACATGCAGGTCAGAGCAGCAGAGGAGGAGAGCGAGCCAGCCATCCCTCAGCGCCTCCTCTCAGCTGCCCGCAGAGAGGTGCAAGCTTTGAATTCCATCCCCAAACCAGGAGATCTGCCTTGCCATGACACTCAGCTCGTTTCACAATTTATTCCATCCTGTGACTGACTGGAACAAGTCTTTAAAAGGGCATTTTTCAGAGCCATGATGGTACCGTAGTCATGCTGTCTGGCGCTGACAGTTCCAAACAAGTCACGGGCCCAGAAATTACATAGAGCGGCTGTCCATCAGCTGTCGCCATGGTCCACTGGCTGTTTGGGAAGCAGAGCTCAGTCGTGCATACATGCCACCAATGGGCCTGACTGCAAGGGCCTTGGCTGTCATCACTAACATTAGCAGCAGAGACTTTGGCATCACAGACCGCTTCCAGAAACACAGCAGCTGTACCATGTAGAACTCCGTTCTCATACCTTCGATGGCCACGCATTCTGTGAGCAGACTCCAAAAGACCCTTGGGCAGGTAGCTAGGGATACCACCTGTGTTCTCCATTGCATTCTGTGGTATTCTGTATTACTGTTCAAAGTACTGGTACAGGTCTAATTCATCCCACCCCGTTGAGATGAGGCTTGGCCATGTGATTTGGGGTGCTTCTCCCTGGAGGAAGATTAGATATCCCTGTCCTGGTGACAGGAAGCTTGCTTTCTGGCAGCCTGTGAGGTAGAAGGGGATAGGTACACCTGCATCCTACTGAACTCAGGAATAGTTATGGGACTTATTATGTTCCCTTAAATGTGGACAGTCATGTGTCTTCTCCATGTATAGCTCATGGTTTTCTCTGTTCCATCAGCTTATGTAGATTAAAGGCCACGGAGTATGAAGCCACAGCTGGTCCCTGACAGATACGTAGCATGGATGAAAACAAACCGTTGTGGTTGCTGTTTACAGTGATCTGGGGCTCATTTATTATTGGAGATTGTTTATTATTGAATTATAGCCTAGCATAGCTTAAGTGAAATACCATCTTCCCTTTTCTTTTTCTCCACTACTATTTATTAAGCACCTATTATGAATTCAGGATCTTCTATGAATTGAGAACCTTCCATGAACAGAGCACCTAGTGTGTGGCGGCACTGGCTTGAGCAGGAAGTGCAAACAAGAGACATGTAGGATGGGAAGGTGGTGATGTTATATTGATACATTTTGGTATACTGTGGCAAGTGTTGTAACAAGATGCATCAAGGCGGGGGGCGGGGGGGGGTGGTTCTAGCTCCATCTCCTCTACCAGGGAGCAAGGAAAGACTAGATACCCAACATATACAGTACAGTATAAATAAATAAGGTTCACTGACTCTGCATGTGAAGGGGGGGGGAGGTTCCTGACCAGGAAGAAAGGAAATGGCATTCCAATAGCAGAAAATGGGGAAAGTACATTTCAGGCAGAAAAAAATGGCATATGCTAGGACACGAACACATACCTCTGTTTAGTGAAGACAAGACTCAGGATGGATAAAGAATAAGATAAAATGATTCCAGAAAGATCCACTGGAATCAGCTTAGAAAGAACCTGGAAGACCACACCAAGAAGATGTGACCTTGGGGGCTTACAGAGCAACAAATGGAAGCTTTTAAGGAGGAAACTGAAGCGGTCCTCCTGCCATGGGAGGTGGTGTGGCTAGGACAAGGGACCAGGTTTTGGGAGTCAGAAAGAACAGATTTTACTCTGGGTAAAATGAAATTACAACAGCAAATCTCAAATGGAAGAAGGGAAAAGCACATTCTCAATCTCAGATCAGCTTCCCTGGGAAACAAATTCAGAAGATGAAATTTGCAAGCAAGGTGTGGAATGTGGAGGGGTAGTGGGTATATCGCCTATAAAAGAATGAAGGAAGCAGGACAGGGCACAGGGAGATGTTGAGCTACTGTGTAGTCACCACAGAGGCCTCAGCTCATCATCCAGGGAGCTCTAAACCAGAGGATGGCCCATCTGAGTTTTCCGAGTTGAGGCAAGGCTATCAGACCCTTGTACCGGGAGATCAAATAGTCAGTGGATTCGAGCTAGGGGTGGTACATTCCTTCCACAGAGCGCAACAATGAGGAAAGTGCTCAGCTTTCAGCATAAGCAGCAAATACTCTCAGCAGCTGGGAAATAAATGCCTGAGTCCTCAAGTGGTAATTGGGAGATTCCAGCAGAGGATACAGCCAATATCCACCACAGACCATCAACATTTACTGAGCACCTAGTGTGGGCCAGGAATTGTGCTATTTGTATTCTGTCTTTTAATCCGTACACAACTCTTTGTAGTAGGTTCTATTATGACAGACAAGAAAACTGAGGTTGAGAGAGGTTGAGTTATCTGCTCAAGAGTTAGTGCAAGCAGACAGAAATTCAACTTCAGCTGTGTCTGCCTCTGGAGTCAACCTACTTGCTATGCACTCTGGTGTTTACATGGGAAAGACCTGAACGCTGCCGGACAAAGGCAGAGCAGACTGATCAAAGGGACAACACATAGGACTCTCTGGAGAAGGAAATCTCCTGTGCCTTCTCATGGGTTCTCAAACACACCTGGCCTCCAAGAAGCAGGACACTGAGGTCAGTCTCTGCACCAGGCTGCTCTGCTCCCCAGCTATTAAGGCTTTTCCTTCTTGACCCTCTTTCCCGGCAGGGCCAGAGCTTGCCTTGGAGGGGAGCAAAAATTTGGCTCAGTGAAGAGTGGCCAATAGGTGACATTAGGCTTGGAGAGGACCAGTCAAAATTCATCATAGGCACCTTGCATGAGACTGTGCACATGTGACTGGCTGGCATCATTCTTACACTTAAAAAAACCAAGGCTCAGAAAGTGGGAGTCCCCTCCCTGAGATCACACAACCTGTACGTGGTCACTCCAGAATTTTGTTCTTTCCTCCTGGACACGCATCAATGCAGAAATAAATAAAACTAAAAATCCAGTTCCTCAGTTGCATTGTCCACATTTCAAGTACTCCAGGTTCCCACGTGGCTAGCAGCTATCGTCGTGACCATATAGGGTAGGTCAGGTATAGAACACCTGCATCACTGCAGAAGATCCCATTGGAAGTGTTAACACGGGGCTGGCTTTGGAGTCCTGGAGGAAACAACACTGCCCCAGTGATGACCCAGATTTTCTCCATGCCCCTCAGCCACTGCCCTAAATCTTTTTGCAGAAAAAACAGTGGCAGATAAATCTAATGAATCTGAGGGAAGTAGGGAATGTATATAATTAATCCAGAAGGGAGAAGGCAAACCATTTTTGTACCTGTTTATGTTCACTTGATGAACAGGGAAAAGCTAATGACTCTGTAGTTCCTGGAAAGTCCACAGGGAAACTGGAGTCTTTTATCTGAGCCCCCTGCAGAGAAGGAGGGCCTGTGCTCTCACACCTGAGATCAAAGAGGATCTGTGCATGTCATTACCAAATTTCCTCCCCTTCCCTCCTAGTAGGTTTCCAAGTCCCCCAATTTCCAGAGACTGGCCTACATTAGCCTGCCAGTGAAGAAGGAGTCTTTTATTCCCCAACAATACTAATAAAGCAAAAGAGCCACAGCTAGATATCTGCTCCCTTTCTGGGTACCTTCCCCCAAATACAAATTCTGGATGGGTGGTACAAAAATCACAGGGGCCCTGGAGGTTCTCTGGTCCAATTTCCCATCTACAAAATTCAGGCCAAGACCCTGTGTCTTGAAACTTGAATTAACTGAAATGTTTTGGGGGAGGGGGAGCAGCAGCAGCTGAGACCACCTCCCAAGGAAGACAGCTCTATTTTCAGGTACCTCAGTATCATAACTGTGGGCACATTTCTCACATTGTATCAAATTTGCCACTTTGTAACCACTGCCCATTTCTCTTGGGTCACTCCTTGGGGACTCAGAGAACAAGTCTCGATTCACTAGACAGCTATTTTAAAAGACAAGAGTTATGTCCCCTCGAGCCTTCCTTTTTCCACTTACAATGTCTCTTAAGATCTCCTTCCTGGTCCTCTCAAGGAGTGGCTTTTGGATACTTCCCTGCACAGGCTGCCTCTCCATGCTGTGTACCAATCTCCTCCTGAGATCTCCACTGAACCTGCAGGTGGCTGGGAACGGGCCTCTTCATCACCAGGACCCAGAAACAAAAACACAGGCAGCGGAGATGAGGCCCTCAGAAGCTGCCAGGGACCTTAGGGAACTGCTCCACCCCACCCCACCCCACCCCACCCCCCCCCACACACACACACACACACACACACACACACACACACACACACACAGCCCACCTGCTGTGGCATCCACTCCCAGATTCCTCCCTGGCTTCTCCTAATAAAGGCCAGGTTAGGAAGGAGCAACATTAATTAGTTATAAATTGAAGGCTATTACCATAATAATGAAAAGATGAGTGAATGCAAAATCCCCTTCTTTCACAGTAGTATTTACAAAAGAAAGATTAATAAGGTAATTTTACCCCCAAATCTACAAAGAGCTCAGCAGATGGAGCAAACAGAAGTAAAGGCAGAGGGAGGGCATCTGGATTTCCCTCCTGGTCTCCAGTTTTCCCTGGTGGGTGAGGGCTAGGAACAAGTACACGGGGAGGGTACCATCTCATCTGCTGGTCCCTGGGCAGGACCCTAGGGGAGCCCCTCATGCTCACTACCCCAGCTTGAGCCCCCACCCACCTCTGCCACCCCAGGGGCACATCCCTGTGAATCGGCAGGGAAGATTCCAAACACCCACTTGCATGAAGGACTACCCCCTCTCTTAGTACCTGCACAAGGCAAGGGACAGAAAAGACAGCTTTCATGCTCTTCTCCCGCTCTTACAAAGCATGAAGCAGGCTCACAGGAGTCTAGGGGACACGCCACAACATCACCGCCAGAAGACAGAAGCAGAGAGTCAAGGCAAGGCTTTGTGAGTTCTGGCCTCTACACCACACTGCAGAAGGCACACCCGGCACACCCACCACACCTGCTTGAGAGCTGCTTCTGCTTCGCTGAAACTCTTTTCCAGAGCACTGGCATTCCCTGGCCCTGGCACCTTGTCTTTAAACTACAGCCCCTCACAGCTAGAAGAGCCTTAGAGGCACCCCCACCCCCCACATCTGGCCCACTCATTAGGCCAACGTGTATGGCTAAACAGGATCACGTAGCTCCCGAGCCTTCTCCCCACCCTGTCCCGACCCCGCGCCCCATCTCACCCCCGACCTGCGCCACTCCACTCCACTCCTCCACACCCACGATTTGGAGCAACTTAGAAAGGAGAAGAGAGGAAATTAGAGCCAAGGACCTTGAGTTCCTGCTATGTGTGCAAGCCATTTAACCTCTGCACCTCACATTCCTATCTGTAAAATGGGCTTATGGGAGGACTACCTCGCAGACGGAGTCCAAAGATAAAGGAGATCACGTAGGCCAGCGGTCAGTAAAAGTGTTCTGTCAAGGGCCTGATGGTAACTACTTCAGACTCAGCAGACTCTCGTCCCTATCACGACTACTCAACTCTGTCATGGCCGCATGAGAGCAGGTCACAGCCAACACGTGGCCGGGCTCCAATAAAGTGTTATATAAAAACTAGGTAACGGGCTGGATGTGGTCTGCAAGCCAACCCCTGACATAGGCAAAGTGGCACATGCTAAGTCTCAACAAATGACAGGTATGCTCATAATTATGCTCAGCACTACCAGAATTACTGTGCAAGGTCTACCAGCTCGAGGAACCATCTGGACCCAGCCCCACAGCTAAAGAAGCAGATTAGAAGGAAGGGGACAGACACCTGGGTGACTCACTATGTCACAGGCCCTCAACACCAGGGGAGGCTCACCTGGCTGATAGAGGTTGGGGTTTGCTCGAGGAAATCCCCTAAGCCTGGGCAAGAAAGGGGGCACTTGAAGTGGCCACTGGCCCCCACCTTGGCCCCCAGGGGCCTCAAAGGCATTCACTTATTCTACATAATTTTCTCTGTGCCAGGCACTGTTCTAAGCATTTTGCAGATATCGCGAAAGGCCAAGTAAACCAAAATGCCACTCTCTGGGTGGCTGGACTTGGGCACCCAACTCAAGCCCTGAGACCCCTGGAAAGTCAGGCCAGGCCCCTCTGCGTCCCTACCCCTCTGCGGTCAAGACCGAAGCCGACTGTTCTAGCATGTCACCCTGTGAGAACCTGAGAGGCACCACTACCAGCCCCCTGCCTCAACACCATCCAGGAAATGGGCCCAAGCCTCACCAAGAGCACTTCGAGTTTCAAGGTACATTAGCATGTCTGGGGGTCTGCCAGCTCTCTGCCTAGACCTTGCCTTCTCCATCAGAGGTCAACAAACCATTTCCGGAAAGGACCAGGTAATAAATATTTTTAAATTTGTGGGACATATGGTCAGTATGGCAACTGTTTGAATCTGCTATTGTAACACAAAAGATAGAGACAATACACAAAAGAATGGATGTGTTCCAAAAAATATATTTATAGAAATAGGTGGTAAGCCAATACAGCCACAGGGCTGGGTTTGGTCACCAGGCTGTCATTTTCAGGTCCGGGCTCCAGAGAACAAGGGTTCTGTGGGATTCACCTTTGTTTCTGTCCATCAAAATCCATGATCTTCTGTCTGTGCTCAAAAACCAGAGAATTACAGTTAACTGCTTAAACTGAACGATTTTTTAAAAATTTAAAGATTAATGTTAGAACACCTGATATTCCTATAATAGATTAAGTAAATAAGTGAGTGAGTGAATGAATGAATAAAACTGCCTAGGTCTGGGGCATCCTTAGGTGGCTGGATGCTGAAACCAAATGATGAAGGGCAAAGAATCTCCTAACAGCCTAAGAAAACTGAATTTGGAGACCACTGAACAAATTTAATTGCTCTCTGGTGTCAAATCTCTTTTCCACATTCACAGCAGGCCACCCAGTTGAGGGAAATTCCAGATAAAACACTTACTGAAAATTTACATGGCACCACCGTAACTTAAAAGAGTAGTATTCATGCTCGTGTCTAGAAGCTAAGGATGGAAAAGGTCTCCTCGGAACCATCAATGTACAATGGGCACTCCCCCAAACCAGCAACTACAAGCCAGCCATTCTCAATCCTCTGGATTTCACTGAGTCTGTCCCTGAAGTGCTGGTAAGGGGTCTAACACAGGAGGAGAGAGGCAAACGGGGCTGGAGGTAGAAGCTCCTCCTAGTTTACTTCCTTCAGAGTCCACAAAGGAAAAATGACATTTTATGCTAAGAACTGTATTATAAAATTGAATGAGCTGGTCAGGTGGGATCACATGTTACTTTTATATTACACACCCCCCCAAAAAAAAAGGGTCTGACACATAATTAAATAATCCACATTATTCAATTTTGGTGGGAGGAATTATTCTCAAATTTCTCAAAATTTTGTGGGTGTGTGGCAGAGACAGAAGAGGAGAAAAAAAGATTTAATTTTGTTTTTAAGAATTTACAAAATCGAAACCTAAATCGCAAGGATTACATCATACAGGTCATAGGCTGTGATCACAATGAAATATAATGTGACATTCATTAGGAAAGAAATACTTAAAAACTCAACTACTCAAAAACTTTAAGACAGCATGCTTAACGACTGCATTAAAGAAGTAAAATATAATGACAGACTAATCTAAAAAACAGAAAAGAAGTAACCACCAGTTAAAACTTTCAGGGTGAAGCTAAAGCTGTATTCATATAAAAAAGCATACCTTGATTTTTCCTATTAAGTTAGAATGAAGATAAATGAACTGAGCAATCAACTTTTAAGTTTTTAAAAAGAAAGAGAAGTGAATTAATAGGCTAAAAGAAGTACTTAATGAATTAGACATTTCTTTTAAATGATAGGATTAATAAATTAATATCTGGTTCTTTTCAAAAGACCCTAAAATAGATAAACCTTTGGCAAGAGGGAAAAAGATAAATATGCAAAATTAGGAACTGAGCAAGTGAATATGCCACATTCATTGATTCATTCAGCAAACATTCAGGAAGTATTTTAAGTGTCAGGAATTTGTGACACAATAATGAATTACACAAAATCTTTAACTTAACTTACTATAAAGGAGAAAAGATAAGTAATTGCATTTACGGTGTGTTATGAAAACATGCAAATTTTATGAAACACTACTCTGTGAAACTATACCAGAAAACTACATTGCAATGAAAGGTGCTATTTTTCAGGAAAATATAAAGCCAAGAACTAGTTTGACTAAATCAATAATGCCTATTTTAAAACTTAAGTATCTCTCAAAATTTGCCTCCAAAAATTGTGCCATGACAGGTGGCTTTTCAGGCAAGTTCTGAAAAACCTTCAGAGAACTGATAATTCTGGCGCTTTTATAAATTACCCCACAGCCAACAGGGAGGGAGAAGGGTTCCCTGTGCATCTTAAGCAGCTAATTAAGACCCGCTACCAAGCTTCATTGCAGCGTGACAAGGGAAACAACAGAACAGCATCACCTGGGGGGTGCCTGGGGGTTAAGCGACTGCCTTTGGCTCGGGTCGTGATACCAGGGTCCTGGGATCGAGCCCCACGTCGGGCTCCCTGCTCAACGGGAAGCCTGCTTCTCCCTTCCCACCCTGCTTCTGGTCTATCTCTATCTCCCTCTCAAATATTAAAAAAAAAAAAAAAAAAAGAACAGCATCACTTGGAGATACTGAGGCCAAAACAAAAGTCCACAATCTCTTATGCCCAATTCTGGAAGTGAAAAAATCTGAAACCTGGGTATAGCTCATGTGGTGGCAGTGGTCTGCGCTGTCAAAGCTCCCTTCTTTCCTCATGACCCCCATCATTGGTGGGCACTCTGATGATTGGGGAAAGCAGGGGCACAGACACTCCAGCCCCCCTGTCCTGATGGGGGCAGCTCAAGAGTCATGGTTTCCAGAACCCCCTGAGAAATGGAGTCCAGGTCACCCTACCTGGTACTCTGCTGGCTGCCACCTCCTTTTCCAGTTCGCACCTGTCCATCTGTTCTTCCTGGGAGCACTTCACAACCAATCATTCTCACATGAACCCTTATCTGGGGGTTGATGAACCCTGCTGCTCTGTGACCTATCCTGAGGCAGGAAACCTAACCTTACCTTCAGCCACCACCCCTGACCTGACACTCTTTCTCGCATTCATCTATCTGACTTCGCTTTGTATTCCTATGTTTGGTTTCATAAATATTAATGTGTTTGATTAAGGGGTACTTCTCCAGACTCCACTGGGGTTATTACACATCATTCACAGTGTATCTATCATACCACCTTCCTAAAATCTAATAAAATACCAACTGCAAACACATTTCACCCAAAGGGTTTTAGATAAGGGATTATGGAGCTGTATAAAATACTAGCAAATCAAATCCAGTACTGTATTAAAGGAATAATAAACTATAACCAATTAAAGTTAATTACAGTAATAGTTTCAAATTTGAAAATTTAGCCACACTTTTTCTAAAAATAACAGGTCAATGGGGTAAAAGCCACAGATGATCTCCATATTTATTCCTGATGTTAAAAAAAAAAAAAACCTCTTAGTAATAAGAATTCTGGTTCCTCAAAATGATAAATAACATCTATTTCCAAAAGCTGTATCGTACTTAGCTCTAGAAGTTTTATAAGTGAATCAGAAAAAAGAAAAAGGATATCTGCTATCATCACTATTATTTAAGCCCATTCAGGAATTTCTAGCACAAGCAAAAAAACTTAAAAATCAGATCAATAGGTGTGGCCAGAGCAAGATGGCGGAGGAGTAGGAGACCTGAATTTCACCTGCTCTCAGGAATTCAGCTGGATAGGGATCAAACCATTCTGAACACCTACGAACTCAACAGGAGATCGAAGAGAAGAATAGCAACAACTCTCTGAACAGAAAAGCAACCACTTTCTGGAAGGTAGGACGTAGGGAGAAGTGAATCCGAGGTGATATTCGGGAGGATAGATGGTGGGGGAGGGGGGCCTCCGTCAGCGGCTTCTGGCAAGTGCTAGAGCCGTGGAACACAAAATCGGACCTTTTAGAAGTCGGCTCCGCTGAGGGACGTCGCTCCAGTGGCTAAGCGGGGGGTGGAATCCTCCCAGGACAGTGTGGTCTCAGGACCCTCGGGGTCACAGAAAGACGGGGGGTGCCTGAGTGCGGCAGAGCTCCCAGGGATCAGAGCGGGGAAGCCGGCTGCGGAGACGGAGCCGAGGCGCGGGCTCTCAGCTCGGGGTTGCCATAAACTGTGATCCGCGGCCCAGTCGGGCCACTGCTCCTCCAGCAGGGACCCAACAAGCGGCAGATCCGGGGAGACTCCCCTTCCTCCCCCGGGAGGAGCGGCGCGGGAGCGCACAGCAGGGATCTGCTGGGTTTGGAGACTCCACACGGGGTCGGGTGCCAGAGATAGAAACGCTCGGTCACAGGCTGGGTGAACACGGAGTGCGGCCGGAGACTGGGGAGACGGGAGTGACCAACTGCTTTTCTCTGGGGGCGCACTGAGGAGCGGGGCCCCGAGTTCTCTGCTCCTCTGGGGCAGAGATTGGGAGGCCACCATTTTCACTCTCGTCCTCCCAAGCTGTACCAAAAGCTTGCAGGGAACAAAAACTCCCGAGACCAAACCCCAGCGGAATCCTTACCCCAGACAGGCAAGGGCGGGGCAATTCCACCTCCGGCAAAGACATTTGGGAACCACGGCAACAGGCCCCGCCCCCAGAAGATCAGCACCAACAGCCCGCCAAGACCAAGTTTACCAATCAAGGAGAATGGCAGAACTCCAGCGCTAGGGGAATACTGCACATAGAATTCATGATTTTTTACCATGCTTCTTTAGTCTTTCAAAGTTAATTTTTTTAACTTTTTAATTTTTCTTTTTCCCTTTTTCAACCATCTTATCAATCCCTTTTTTTTAAAAAAAAGCATTTTTATTTTTCATTTTTAGAGTCATATGTTATCCCTTCATAGTAGTTACCCTTATTTTTGGCATATATATATATATAAGTTGTTCTCTCTTTAAAATTTTGAGATACAGTTTCTTCTAACAGATCAAAATATACCCTAAATCTCTAGTGTATGGCTTTGTTCTAGTCTCCTGCCTGATCACATTTTTTTTCTAAATCCTCTTCTTTCTTTTTTCAAACTTATCAATTCCTTTTATAAAATTTTTTATAATTTCCGTCTTTACAATCATATTCCATCCCTCCAACCTATCAACCCTTATTTTGTACATATATAAGTCTTTCTTTAAAATTTTGGGAGGGGGGCGCCTGGGTGGCTCAGTTGGTTGGGCGACTGCCTTCAGCTCACTTCATGATCCTGGAGTCCCGGGATCGAGTCCCACATCGGGCTCCCTGCTCGGCGGGGAGTCTGCTTCTCCCTCTGACCCTCTTCCCTCTCATGCTCTCATTCTCTCTCTCTCAAATAAATAAATAAAATCTTTAGAAAAAAAAAATCTTGGGAGGGACTTTCTTCTAACAGACCAAAATACACCTAAAATCTAGTGTGTGGCACTGATCTATGCACCAGCCTGATCATATTTGATCATATTGTTTTTTCTGTTTTTGTTTGTTTTTAATCTTTTTTTCTTCTCTTTCTTTTTTCTTTCTTTCCCTTTCTTTTCCCCTGGTTTCAGGTCTTTTCTGATTTGTTTAGACTATATTTTCTGGGGACATTGTTACCCTGTTAGCATTTTGTTCTCTCATTCATCTATTCTCCTCTGGACAAAATGACAAGACGAAAAAAATCACCTCAACAAAAAGAACAACAGGTAGTACTGTCTGCCAGGGACCTACTCAATATGGACATTAGTACGATATCAGAACTAGGGTTCAGAATCGATTTTAAAGATACTAGCTGGACTTGAAAAAAGCATGTTAGTTATTGCAGAAACCCTTTCTGGAGAAAGAAAAGAACTAAAATCTAACCAAGTCGAAATCAAAAAGGCTATTAATGAGGTACAATCAAAAAAGGGGGCACTAACTGCTAGGATAAATGAGGCAGAAGAGAGAATCAGCGATAAAGAAGACCAAATGCTGGAAAATAAAGAAGCTGAGAAAGAGAGAGATAAACAACTACTGGGCCACAAGGGCAGAATTCAAGAGATAAGCAATACGATAAGACAAAACAACATTAGAATAATTGGGATCCCAGAAGAAGAAGAAAGAGAGAGAGGGGCAGAAGGTATATTGAAGCAAATTATAGCAGAGGACTTCCCTAATGTGGGGAAGGGAGCAGGCATCAAAATCCAGGAGGCACAGAGAACCCCTCTCAAAATCAATAAAAATAGGTCAACACCCTGACAACTAATAGTAAAATTTATGAGTCTCAGAGACAAAGGGAAAATCCTGAAAGCAGCTTGGGAGAAGAGATATGTAACCTACAATTAGATTGGCAACAGACCTATCCACAGAGACATGTCAGGCTAGAAAGGACTGGCATGATATCTTCAGAGCACTAAATGAGAAAAATATGCAACCAAGTATACTATATCCAGCTAGGCTGTCATTGAAAATAGAAGGAGAGATAAAAAGCTTCCAGGACAAACAAAAACTAAAGGAATTTGCAAACACGAAACCAGCCCTCCAAGAAATATTGAAAGGGATCCTCTAAGCAAAGGGAGAGGCTAAAAGCAGCACAGACCAGAAAGGAACACAGACAATATACAGTCACAGTCACCTTACAGGCAATACAATGGCACTAAATTCCTATCTTTCAATAGTTACCCTGAATGTAAATGGCTAAATACCCCAATCAAAGGACATGGGCTATCAGATTGGATTAAAAAACAAGACCCATCGATATGCTGTCTGCAAGAGACTCATTTTAGACCGAAAGACACCCCCACATTGAAAGTGAGGGGGTGGAAAACCATTTACCATGCTAATGGACACCAAAAGAAAGCTGGGGTGGCAATCCTTATATCAGACAAACTAGATTTTAAAACAAAGACTGTAATAAGAGATGAGGAAGGACACTATATCCTACTTAAAGGGTCTATCCAACAAGAAGATCTAACAATTTTAAGTATCTATGCCCCTAACTAATGGGAGCAGCCAATTACATAAGGCAATTAAAAACAAAAGCAAAAACACATTCACAACAATACGATAATAGAGGGAGATTTTAACACACCCCTGACTGAAATGGACAGATCATCTAAGCAAAAGATCAACAAGGAAATAAAGACTTTAAATGACACACTGGACCAAATGGACTTCACAGACATATTCAGAACATTCCATCCCAAAGCAACGGAATACACATTCTTCTCTAGTGCCCATGGAACATTCTCCAGAATAGATCACATGCTAGGCCACAAATCAGGTCTCCACCAGTACCAAAAGACTGGGATTATTCCCTGCATATTTTCAGACCACAATGCTTTGAAACTAGAATTCAATCACAAGAGGAAAGTCGGAAAGAACTCAAATACACGGAGGCTAAAGAGCATCCTACTAAAGAATGGGTCAACAAAGAAATTAAAGAAGAATTTAAAAAATTCATGGAAACCACTGAAAATGAAAATACAACTGTTCAAAATCTTTGGGATACAGCAAAGGCAGTCCTAAGAGGAAAGTATATAGCAATACAAGCCTTTCTCAAGAAACAAGGTCTCAAATACACAACCTAACCCTACACCTAAAGGAGCTAGAGAAAAAACAGCAAATAAAGCCTAAACCCAGCAGGAGAAGAGAAATAATAAAGATCAGAGCAGAAATCAATGAACTAGAAACCAAATCTGTTCTACGTTGATCGTAGAACAGATCAACGAAACTAGGAGCTGGTTCTTTGAAAGAATGAAAAAGACTGATAAACCCCTGGGCCAGACTTATCAAAAAGAGAAATGACCCAAATCAACAAAATCCTGAAGAGGAGAGATCACAACCAACACCAAAGAAATACAAACAATTATAAGAACATATTATGAGCAACTCTATGCCAGCAAATTAGATAACCTGGAAGAAATGGATGCATTCCTAGAGATGTATCAACTACCAAAATTGAGCCAGGAAGAAATAGAAAACCTGAACAGACCTATAACCACTAAGGAAATTGAAACAGTCATCAAAAATCTCCCAACAAACAAAAGCCCAGAGCCAGATGGCTTCCCAGGGGAATTCTACCAAACATTTCAAGAAGAATTAATACCTATTCTCCTGAAACTGTTTCAAAAAATAGAAATGGAAGAAAAACTTCCAAACTCATTTTATGAGACCATTACCTTGATCCCAAAACCAAAGACCCCATCAAAAAGGAGAATTACAGACCAATATCCTTGATGAACATGGATGCAAAAATTCTCACCAAAATACTAGCCAATAGGATCCAACAGTACATTAAAAGGATTATTCACCACGACCAAGTGGGATTTACCCCTGGGCTGCAAGGCTGGTTCAACATCCGCAAATCAAAGTGATTCTTTAATAAAAGAACAAGAATCATACGATCCTCTGAATAGATGCAGAAAAGCATTTGACAAAGTACAGCATCCTTTCTCGATCAAAACTCTTCAGAGTATAGGGCTAGAGGGTACATACCTCAATATCATAAAAGCCATCTATGCAAAACCTACAGCGAACATCATTCTCAATGGGGAAAAGCTGAGAGCTTTCCCCCTAAGGTCAGGAACGTGGCAGAGATGTCCACTATTACCACTGCTATTCAACATAGTATTAGAAGTCCTAGCCACAGCAATCAGACAACAAAAAGAAATAAAAGGCTTCCAAACTGGCAAAGAAGAAATCAAACTCTCACTCTTTGCAGATGATATGATACTTTATGTGGAAAACTCAAAAGACTCCACCCCAAAACTGCTAGAACTCATACAGGAATTCAGTAAAGTGGCAGGATATAAAATCAATGCACAGAAATCAGTGGCATTCCTATACACCACCACCAAGACAGAAGAGAGAGAAATTAAGGAGTCGATCCCAATTACAATAGCACCCAAAACCATAAGATACCTAGGAATAAATCTAACCAAAGAGGCAAAGGATCTGTACTCAGAAAACTACAGAATACTCATGAAAGAAATTGAGGAAGGCACAAAGAAATGGAAAAACGTTCCATGCTCATGGACTGCAAGAACAAATATTGTGAAGATGTCAATGCTACCTAGAGCAATCTACACATTCAATGCAATCCCCATCAAAATACCATCCACTTTTTTCAAAGAAATGGAACAAATAATCCTAAAATTTGTATGGAACCAGAAAAGACCCTGAATAGCTAGAGTAATGTTGAAAAAGAAAAGCAAAGCTCGCGGCATCACAATTCCGGACTTCCAGCTCTATTACAAAGCTGTCATCATCAAGACAGTATGGTACTGGCACAAAAATAGACACACAGATCAATGGAACAGAATCGAGAGCCCAGAAATGGGCCCTCAACTCCATGGTCAACTTATCTTTGACAAAGCTGAAAGAATGTCCAATGGAAAAAAGATAGTCTCTTCAACAAATGGTGTTGGGAAAATTGGACAGCCACATGCAGAAGAATGAAACTCGACCATTTCCTTACACCACATACAAAAATAGACTCCAAATGGTTGAAAGACCTAAACGTGAGACAGGAGTCCATCAAAATCCTAAAGGAGAATACAGGCAGCAACCTCCTCGACCTCAGCCACAGCAACTTCTTCCTAGAAACATCGCCAAAGGCAAGGGAAGCAAGGGCAAAAATGAACTAGTGGGATTTCATCAAGATAAAAAGCTTTTGCCCAGCAAAAGAAACAGTCAACAAAAGACAACCGACAGAATGGGAGAAGATATTTGCAAATGACATATCAGATAAAGGGCTAGTATCCAAAATCTATAAAGAATTTCCTAAACTCAACACCCAAACAAATAATCCAATCAAGAAATGGGCAGAAGACATGAACAGACATTTTTCCAAAGAAGACATCCAAATGGCCAACAGACACATGAAAAAGTGCTCAACATCGCTCGGCATCAGGGAAATCCCAATCAAAATGAGATACGACCTCACACCAGTCAGAATGGCTAAAATGAACAAGTCAGGAAACAACAGATGTTGGCAGGGATGCGGAGAAAGGGGAACCCTCCTACACTGTTGGTGGGAATGCAAGCTGGTGCAGCCACTCTGGAAAACAGTATAGAGATTCCTCAAAAAGTTGAACATAGAGCTACCATACGATCCACCAATTGCATTACTGGGTATTTACTACAAAGATACAAATGTGGGGATCCGAAGGGGTACGTGCACCCCGATGTTTAAAGCAGCAATGTCCACAGTAGTAAAACTGTGGAAAGAGCCAAGATGTCCATCGACAGATGAACGGATAAAGAAGATGTGGTATATATTATATACAATGGAATATTATGCAGCCATCAAAAGGAATGAGATCTTGCCATTTGCAACGACATGGATGGAACTGGAGGGTGTTATGCTGAGTGAAATAAATCAATCAGAGAAAGACACGTATCATATGACCTCACTGATATGAGGAATTAATCTCAGGAAACAAACTGAGGGTTGCTGGGGGGGATGGGAGGGATGGGGTGGCTGGGTGATAGACATTGGGGATGGTATGTGTTACGGTGAGCGCCGTGAGTTGTGCAAGACTGTTGAATCACAGATCTGTACCTCTGAAACAAATAATGCAATATATGTTAAGAAAAAAAAAAGAAGAAGATAGCAGTAGGGGAAGAATGAAGGGGGGGAAATCGGAGGGGGAGATGAACCATGAGAGACGATGGACTCTGAAAAACTGAGGGTTCTAGAGGGGAGAGGGTTGGGGGGATGGGTTAGCCTGGTGATGAGTATTAAAGAGGGCACGTTCTGCATGGAGCACTGGGTGTTATGCACAAACAATGAATCATGGAACACTACATCAAAAACTAATGATGTAATCTATGGTGATTGACATAATAAAAAAAATTTAAAGAAAAAAAATCAGAGCAATAACGTATTAGAAGGGAGAAGCCGTTATTTGTAGATGACGTCATTGTCTACCTGAAACCCCAAGGGCATAACCACAAACTATCAAAGCTGGTAAAAAGATCTTTATTATGGGTGCCAGACAGAAAATACGTGCCTAAAAACCACATCTTTTATACCAGTTGCATACCAGTATATACCAATTGGCAACAGCCTTTTAGAAAACCTAATAGAAACACTTACATACAAAAGAAACAAGATGTAAGAATAAACAAGACATGACCAAGACCTAAAAGAGGGAACGATGAAGCCCCACTGAGGCTCGCAACACATGGAAGTGGTGTAAATGGGCAACTCATCTTGTGATTAGATAAGAGAACTGAACATCATAAAAATGTCTGGGGTCTCTAAATTAATGTATAATGCAGAGCCAACCAAAATCCAAACCAGATATTTTAGGGGTCATTTAACAAAATTATTCTAAAATTTGTCCCCTAGAGTGAACACACAGAAACACCTGGGGAACTTCTGAAATTTAAGGTGATGGGGGTTATGATCCTCTCGATGTTTAAACTTATAGCTACAGCAGTAAAGCAAGATGGTACCACCACATAAGTAGACAAATAAATAGAAGGTAATGAGACCCCCAAATACATGGGAATATGTTCTTTAGGCTGCACTGCCTGTAAGTAGGAAACACGTGGGTTATTCAAAGAGACAACCAGCTGTCATCTTGGAATAAAATAATAAAGCAAGATCTCTACCTCACCCTTACACCAAAATAAGTGCCTGACATATTAAAGATTTAAGAAAAAGGAAGGATGGAGGAAAGAAGCAACCACAAAGGTACTAGGGAAAAAAAAGGACAATCTTTCATGAAGAGTGAGGAAAGTCTTTGATAGTGGGATGAAACCAAAAACCAAGAAAATACTGATCCTTTTCACAACCTAAAAATTAACAAAGAAAAAACCTTCAGTGCAACAAAAAAAACAGACAATAAAAACTCATAAACAAGAAAATAAGTCTTGGGGCGCCTGGGTGGCTCAGTCCTTAAGTGTCTGCCTTCGGCTCGGGTCATGATCCCAGGGTCCTGGGATTGAGCCCCACGTCGGGCTCCCTGCTCGGCGGGAAGCCTGCTTCTCCCTCTGCCACTCCCCCTGCTTGTGTTCCCTCTCTCGCTGTCAAATAAATAAAAATTTAAAAAAGAAAAGAAGTTTTAGAAAATAACACAACATGTACGACCGAGAAAGAACTATTTGTGATATTCATGAAGCACTTCCAAATAAGGATGAAAACCGCCTGGAAAAAAAAAAATGTGAAGGGTATGAAGCAAAACATCAATAAACATTTGATAGTATTTTTCTACCTCACTAATAATTGAATGAATGCTAATTGAAAGTGTTTTTTCCATCTATGCAATACTGAGGTAAAAAAGACAGATGATAACCATGTTGGGAAGGGAGCATAAAAATGCGATGGCGGTCTGTCATTATTTAGAATTAGAGGAGTATCAATAAAGAAAATGCCTAAAAGATACACGGCAAACACCCAATGCTGGTTACCACCAGAGAACAGGACTGGGGAGGAGGGAGAGAGGATCCTTCATGATCTAACACTTCTTAAATAGTGGTTTTTTGTTTTTGTTTTTACAGTACACAAAATAATCATAGCTAATACTTCTTGGCTGCTCACGGTATGCCAGCCACAGGCTATAAAGCACTTTCCCTGCCTTATTGGTATCCTCCCACAACCCCTGTGGCTAGTGTTACGTGGTCCTTCCACTCACTTCCTCCTGCTCTCAGGAGAAGGTAGAAGAGGAAACCCCTTTCCCTCCTGCACACTCACTAGCCCAACCCTTCCAGAAACTTCTCATGGAACCACTGAGAGCTGGACCTATCCCAGGGCCACCTCCAAGTAACCATGGGTGGTTTTACTTTGCTTTGAAAGCTAGAAGAGTCTCCATGCCCCTACTTGGGCCTCCTGAGGATGCAATGGGAACTCCCTGTTTCCCCATTCCACTCAGATCCTCATCCCACAATGTCTGTATGCTGGGAAATAGTGAGGACCTGGAACACTCACCATGCTCTTAACCTGTGGTTCTCAAAGTGTGGTCCCTGGGCCGGCAGCATCAGCATCACCTCGGAACTTAACAAAAATGCAAATTCTTGGCTCTGCCCCAGACCTTCTCAATCAGAACCTCTGGATGTAGAGCCCAGCCATGTGCACCATACCAAGCCCTCCAGGTGATTTTAATCTGTGGGAAAGGTTAAGAACCTCACTCTAACCACAAACCAGCTGAGGAAACCAAGACTCAGAGCTCAAATGACCTCTAGGACCATGCAGCTAGTGTGTTGCTAGGCTGGGATTTGAACCGAGGTCTTTCTCATTACAAAGCCATATTCTTAAACACTAGGCTCTACTCTCTCCTTACGGGTTGCCGGTGGTACTAATTCACAGTGAATACAAGTTTTCTTTTAAAAATGTACTCTTCTTAATGTTGCTACAATTAGCTTTAGAACTGACTTTTCAAAATTTATGAAGGTGACAACGGAGCAGAAAATTATGCTAATCTTGCTCTCTCTCATCTAACTCCATCTATACCACCAACCTCCTGTTTAGACCACAGGGACAAGCCTCCCGGCTCTCCAGAACAGCAGAATCTAGTTGCTAGAAAGCACCTAGAACAATGTCATCACCTGGAGGGACGGCAGTAATGTGCCACCTGCCTCCTTTGGCCCTTAGATCACTGCACAGGGTCTAAGAGAATCATTTCTGTTCTGGAAAGTAAACCTGGCTGTCTCGTGGTTACTTGAGCAAATGTGGTGCTCATGGTCATTCTGGCTTTTTTTTTTTTTTTTGCATGGAAAATGGTAAAATTTATTTTATTATTCTTGAAGGAGGAGAGGTAGAGAGAAGGGAAGGTGAGGATAGATGGGCCCATGAAATGGCAGCTGGCCCCTTTCTAAAGCAAGGGTCAGCAAACCGCGGCCCATGGGCCAGACCTGGTCCACTAGCTGTTTTTGTAAATAAAGTTTTATTGGAACATGCCTAAGCACATTTATGTATTATCAATGGCTGCTTTCATGCTATGATGGCAAGGTGACAGACATCATAGGCCCCACAAGACCTAAAATATTTACTATCTGGCCCTTTACAGAAAAGAACTGCCAATCCGTGCTCCAAATGTAGGTCACTCACGGGAGAGAGAAGAGATTTTGGCAATCATTCCTGAGTTCAAAGTCTAGATGTGTCATGTACCAGAGTCTTACCTCCACAAGCCCTTTAACCTCCCTGAGCCTCAGTTTCCTCATTTGTACAATAATTGCTGCACAGGATGGTGGGGAGGACTAAGTGGGACAGAACATGTTAAAGGCCTGACAGACAGTAAGTGCCCCTCAAGGACTGGTTTCTTCCCTTCCCGTCTTCAGATAGAGATGTTCCTCAAGACCAGTCGGAGTCCCAGCTCTGGCACACAGTAGGGACACTGTCCGTTCCCCTCACGGCTGATTCCCACTGCAAATTCAGAATGCAGAGGCTCCACAAAGCCCGTAGGCTCCCATTTAAAATGTTTCACTGTCCAGTGATTCAGGGGATAATTTACTAACCAGGCAGCACATCTAGATACCATACATCATCTCCGAAAGCCAAACCTGTCCTGCCCAGAGCCAGCAGGTTGGCTCTGCCTTGGAAATGAAAAATGGGTTCCCAGGGACAGCAGATCCCGGGCTGCAGGAAGGAAAGAAAAAGCAACATAACTACAGAGCACTCATCCTCAGAAATCTCCACTTCAGGAAGAAGACCCCCCGCCCTTGGTGACCTTAGGTTTTAGAATCCCCAGCTCCCTCGGCATGGGTAACTGAATCTGCCTCTCTTCTCAGTCAAGTACAAGAATGACCACACAAGGAGAGTTCTGTTGGGACAAGGGAGTGGGGAGGGTATTCTTTTACAACCCACCCCCCATCTGCCCATACCTCCAATAGGTCATGTCTCCCAAGCTCCAGGGGTCCAAGCACTTCCTTCCTCCTTCCAGTTTGTGCTTCTATCCTATCAGACCTATCATCTCAGTGAGGTGTGTTCCGCCTAGTTTTGCTGGTCTCTCCCCCAATTTTGCCTGTACCCATTGGTGAGGAAGGTTCTAGTGTTGGCCCTGTTTTACAAATGGGGAAACAGGTTTAGCAAGCTTAGAACCGGTTTGCCCAACGTCACATAGCCTGCAGGCAGCCAACCCCATCTCAAGTCTCCCTGCCTCAAAAGTCCATGGTCCTAACCATACACCGTGGTTCACACACCATGAGTGTGCATGCAAGTTCAAGGAGAAGCCCAAGAATTGTCACGGAGATCTCAAGCCACAGACCTGTGAAATGATCCAATCCAGTATTCCCATTTTACCCAATGGGTAAACTGAGGCCCAGGCAGGAACATCGCCTTCCCAAGGTCACCCAGTGAGAAAGTGGCCTGAGTAATACAATGAACGTGATTTCTGTAAGAGTGCTTTCCTGTCACGGGACGGCGAGGTGGGTAAGATTTGTCAGGCTCACAGGGTCTCACGTTTTTGGACTGGTGCTGCTTCTCCCTTCCTTCCTCCACTAATTCCACCACCAAGAACTACTCATGTGCCTGAGTCGAGCCAATTTTGGTGCCAGGCTGAGGAGATCTTAGGGAACTTTCCAACAGGCCCCAACAGGACAGCCAACAGGAATGCCTGAGATGGCACCCCCGTGGCTCCTGCGGTCCATGGGTGGGGGGCGGGGAGACCTTTCCGAGCAGGAGCCCAGCCCCCGGGGCCAGGGCCCGAGAAGGCTAAGGCAGAACTGGGGGCCCCAGCACAGCCTCTGGGCCTGGCAGGAGACCGCCAAGCAAATCCACCCAGGGCACTCAGCATGAGGGGCGTCTACAGGCGGACAGGCTAGGAGACGGCAGAACCGAGGGAAGGCAGCTGACCAGAGGTGACCACATGCAGACTCGGGGATCGGGTGGTCCCCCCACAGGCTGGATGGGACAGCGCCTGCCAGTGAGACTGACCTAGGAAGCCAGAGGAAGACATGAGCGGTGCCATGAAGAGGGGCTACACAGCTGCTAATCCTTTCCAGTGTGTGCGGCTCCTCCGACCGTCAGTCCATTATAAACCCCAGGAGCAGACACCAAATCGAACAACTCACTCTTTGCACAGGCGTCGGCAGGGGAATCAGAAACTGGGATTCGAGTCGTGCCGCCACACACCCTCGCCACGGAGGGGGCCTGTCTTCGAGTGTGCTTCAGCCCTACAGGACTCAGATGCTGATGGCGTGTCCCCACCACCCCACCCAGAGCCATGGGGAGGATGAAACGCAGCAAGGTGTGTAAAAATGCTCAGCATGATGTTCTTAACAGTTGCTTCAAGGGGTGGGGAGCCTTTTCAATAGGACCTACCTCCCTCCGCTTCGGAGCCAGTGTAGACGACTCAAAAAAATGTTACAGAACAAATTAGAAGAACTCAGAGAACTCAACTTGTTAAATCAAGGAAATGAACAACTGTGGTGTAGAGGCCTTTGGTTTTTAACTACCCGAAATCAAATTGTTATTCCACTCTCCTATCTCAGCACCCGGTGCTAAGGTTATTTGGCGTGTCTGGTGTGTGACTACTTAAGAAGGGGTAACAGCCTCTAATTAAGCCTGAAAACGTCAACCTGAGACACGCAGGCAGTGAGCAATGTCTCTTCATGAAAACATTTCTGGGGCAGGCTTAGGCCAAAGAGCTGTCAATCAATAAACTGTTCTGTCTCAGAGCTTTTACACGCAAAGAATTTTGAAAGCCAGGAGGGCGGATCCTTGAGCATAATTTCTTTTTACAGACAAGGCTACCCACAGCCCCATGGGCCAGGGGACTTGGCCCCCGTCTCCTGAGTTAATAGTGTTCCTTCCATCATACCTCTGGTCCCTAAAATTCCCTCCTTCTTCCCTCAGTGCTATGCACTCCTGACTCCACCAATGCATGGAAAGGTCAGGCACAGTTTATGAAGAACCTACTGTGTGCCGTGCACTGGGACAAACTAGAGAGGGAAAAAAAAAAAAAAACAGGACCTTGCCCTCTTGAGCTCACAATCTCATGAGAAAAGAGCAAGAAAACAGATAACGACAAATAGCAAGTAGAGATGACACAGGCAGAGAAACTAAAAGACAGCAGGAGGCAGGGGAGGTGAATTTAGATTCTGTGGCTAAGAAAGGTCTTCTGAGCCAAAGCCCAGGAGCTCAGGAGCACCGCGCTGTGCGGAGTTGAGGGATGGCTGTTTCAAAGAGAAGAGCGAGTGCAAAGCCCAGAAATGGGAAGAACCAGGCAAAGAGGCCGGTAGGGGCCAAGTCATGCAAAGCCTCGTGGGCCACACTAATGAGTATGGATTTTATTCCAGGTGCAAATGGAAACCAGGTGCAATGCAGAGCCAACAAGGTGACATGTTCTGTTTCATGATTTAAGACAATTATGCAGTTGCCAACAAGGAAGGCTGGAGGAGCCGAGAATGCAGGGAGAAGCACCCGGGGGGCCCACATGAGTTGGCCTTCCTCATCTTATCCTACCAGAACACCTAAAAAAGCCATTGAAGAAGTCCTCCCCATGGAGATGGCTCAAGGCACTGGATGAGGTGGGGGCACAGCACCTTCACAAGCCATTCTCCAATGGTTTCCCCTCATCCCTCCAGGAACCCCCTCAGGTCGAAAGAACCATTCTTCACAACCCTGGCATGCCCGATGGTTCCGCTCCCAACCCTAGACACATCTCAGGTTTCAGTAAACACTTGTTAAACCAAAACGAACTCAGTAGACAATCCCTGAGGATATACAAGTTCTGCTATTGATGGAGGCTCATAGTGAGACAAGGATAATGGGCTCAAATCTCGTTAGCAAACTCAGAGAACTGAGAAATTTCTGAGCTCAGAACAATAATTTCCCTTCTGCTTTCAACAGTTTTGCATAGTAAGGAATCATTTATAGGGCGGCCAGGAATAATTCTTGGGCAATTATTCAGCACGTCTTGGACCTGTTTTGCTTCTTTCCATGGAAGTTAAAGATCAGTCACTTAATAGTTTCTTTTCAATACAGCCCTCCACCCCCACTCCCCCCATCTCTCTGCCTCATAATCTAGCTGTTTTCCTTGATTCTCCCTCCGCCCTCCTCCTCCACTCAGGATGCTTTTAGTGTTTCATCTGTCTTGGGATCCCATGACTACTGTGCTTCAGCTCAGCAATTCCCAACTTTTTTGACATCCCAGTGTGTCTTCAGGCATCTCCAGAGGAGTTGTGAAATTCATTTTCATTCACTTTAATTTAAAAAAGAAATATAGGCCATTTAGTTATTTTAGGAGGGGGGAAATGGGGTGTCAATCAGCAGGGAGGTGAATCCTGACTAGTAGCTTACTGGGCCAAATGGCCCTTTTCCAAACATTCTTGGGTCGCTTAAGCAAGTACAGTGTTTTTGCTAACGTCTGAGAAACTATTCACTCTTGGGGGAAAGAAAAATAAAGTTCAGAGAGAAAAGAGACAAGAGAAAATTAATGTTCTTTTATTAACTGTTTCAGAGAGTCAGATTTCAACAAAATGATGCATTTCATTCAAGCACTTAGTCCTTCTATTTAACAAGAGCTTACTGAGAATCCATCATTTTCCAAAACCAAGTAACAATAGCATCGAACGTTTATTCAGCTCCTGTGCTCTGTGCCAGGTATAGTCCTCCAAGAACTACCTCAACTAATCCCCACAGTAATTCTGTCCAATAGTGGCTATTTTGTCCCCGTGCAGAACTTCTGGGGATATCCACACTACCCCAAATCCCCCAGACACAGTGGAACTGGAACCCGCAGATGTCCCATCACTGCCATGACATGCTGCTCCCTTGGCCCAGGGCTACCGAGATGGACGAGGGATGGTCCCTTCTGCAACGACTCACCATGTGTGGTGGGCAAGACAGATGAGTAATCAAATGTGGAGATTGTGTGTGAAAACAGACAAGAGAATCTAGAGATACAAAGGAGGGTCCTTCCTGGGTTCTGCCTGGCAGCAGAGGATGCAGGAAGCACTCCCAGAAAGAAGTCAAGAGCTCATTAGAGGTGGCTGGCAGATGGGGTGAGGTCAGAAGAGAAGGGGGTTACAGACAGAGGGAAGAGAGCGGGAAGGGGTGGCCTGAGAAAATGGGCAGGCTCAGGGAACGAGAGCATGCAGAAGAGGCAAGGCCAACAGCAGGGGGGGGCAGATGTCCAGGAACCCTGGCTGGAGGCTGGCAGGGGCCAACTGGTCCTGAGGCCCTCCTCAGGCAGGCTAAGGATGGGTCACAGGGAGCCAGGGAAGAGTGTGAGCACCAGGGTGGCATAGCCAGTCAGAGAGAGAGAGCCCCCATGATGGCGGCATGGCCACAGCATGAGGCTGGAAGGTAGAGAGGAGCCCACCCGAAAGGCAGTTTGTTGCTGTTGGCAGGCCTGAGAGGGTGAGGGCTCCAACCCCAGGCAGTGGCCACGGGGAGGAAAAACACACTGAAGAGATGCTCAAGTAGTAGAATGACAGGGTTTGGTGATGCCCACAGAGGCGTCTAGGAGTATTAGACATTATTTTCCCGAATTCTCCTAGGAAAAAAAATGTTTCTACTTTCATTTTTCTGGTGATGTTAAATTCCTAATACATTCTGCCATCTGCTCTACAACAGAGAGGCAAATATGATCAACCAAGTGACAAAGTTGGTGACATGTCGAGAAAGCCCCGTGGCATTCTTGATCCCACGGAGGGAGAAAGGGTGCTGACCAACAGCAGTCTTTTAGCAGGTGACCTTCACTAAGGCGCCTGCTCATGCCTGCCCAGCCACCACCCTCCCGTCACAGGTAACACATCCGCCCCACAACACCTGAACCTTAACCCAAACACCAGCGGGAGTGTCTGAGGCAGCCATCCACAGGGACGCGGGGGAGCCTCAACAGGAGAACGAAACGAGGCTTGAATATTCAGTGGCCAGTTCTGCCTCAGAGGCAGTCACCCTGGGCTCGTCCCCATCTCCCCCTCAAGCCCTGGAACGTGGGAAAAGACAACCAGACATCTCTCAGCACCCACCCTCCTAGATCCAGAACCTCACGGTTACGGAGCAGGTGGTGGGGTCAACATCCGAACTTCTGAGTCTCAACTTCCTGCCAGTCGTGCACTGAGGAAAGATTCACAGTCTTCGGCAAAGGAAGAGTCCATTCATATACATCTAATTTATGATTCATGAATCCATGAAAGGCCTGGTAAAAATTAAAGAAGTACCTACACACACACATACATACTTCAAAACGAATGTACAAACCCATCATTCTACTTGAAGGTCTTAAAAAAATTTTTTTTCCCAAGAGGCATTAGGTAGGTAATAGGAATATAAATAGTCTGAAGTTTGTAGCCTGATTATGATCTTGAACCCAAACATCTCAGCCACAGGTAAACCTAAGGCTTTAGAGAATGTGCTCCTCATGTGGAAGCGAATTCCTGCCAGAGCCAGCAGGACCACAGATCATCAAGGCCAGAATGGCTGTGTTCAAACCCTCAACTGCACCACTGGCATGAGGCTTTCAATCCCCACATCCTACGTATTCCTGCCCAAGTGTTTCCTGGGAAAATCTGACAAGGAAGCTTTGCTCTCCTGGGTGCAAGGGGCACCTTCCCTCAGGTCTAGGTATGCTTCAGATGGCAGCAGGCTCTGGCTGCTGTTAACTCCCACTCCTAACAGCTCAAGGAGACAGGAGCTGTAAGACTTGGAGGTAAGGACCCACCTTGCGACCGTGTGATTCTATGAACCTGTACCCGTCATGGAAGCTCCCTGGGCCAATGGCTATGGTTAAGAGTAATCCCTAATATTTACGGAGTTTCTGCTACACCACCAGCTTTACCATGAGCATTTATTACATGGTTTATTTCAGCCAATCCTCCCAATCTTTTATGATTCCCACATTACAGGTGAGGAGGGGGAGTCTCTAAGTGGGAGAGATGGCCAGACTGATGAAAACCATTCAGTCACAGCCCCATTATCAACCAGACTGAAGCAACCCCTGGCATCACCATCACCATGACTGACACCCAGGGATCCAGCACCACCCAGCTGTGTGCAGCGCCCTGGATCTTGCACTCTTTCACACTTCTGCTCCTGCCTAGAATGCCTGCCTTGCCCTTCTTGCCTAGAACTATCACGCCCACGTCCAGACCATTCAAGCCTTTCCACGCCTCCTCCAACACTGAACTGTCCAACACCTTCATGACCTTCATGTCTCCATGGCATAAGAAGACTATCCACTGCCCACTGCTGGGCAAACCTCTGCAAGACAGAAGCTGTATCTGCTCACAGCTCCAGTCCCAGGAAGCAGCACCCAGCCCGCAGTGAAAATGTGTTGCGAGAAGAAGAAAAGGACAGAGGGAACGGGAGAACATGAATGCACATCTCCCAAAAATCTAGATACCTATTTTATGAGTCAACAAATCACTACTGTCTCTGATCCTGGAAGCTTCTGCCACCTCTAGGTTTTTCCCCACATGCCCCCAGGCTGAGTAGGAATAACAGACCAGAGTGGAAAACAGCGGCTACAGGGAAACCCTCCACAAGCCCCAGCTCAATTCTCAACCAGGTTTATAATGGGAAGCTCTGCCTTCCTGGAATCATGGAGAGGATTCCCAGAAGAGGCCAACCTGGAGATGTTGCAAAGGTTTTAGGACCCTGATCTTAAAACCTTGGTCCCAGATGTGTATCTCCCAAATCTGTGAGCTTTCGGTGTTTTGCTGTCATTTATATTGGTGAGCCCCACAGATGCGTCTTGTTCTCATCTCCTGTTCGGAGAAGCCCATGTGGACTCCAATCTCTGACAGCCTCTCTCCAAATAAACACCCTAAAGATAGAAATCATAAATATCCCATCTGCCTCTTGGGGGCAATAGGATGCTTCATAAGTAATTTTAAAGACCCAGCTAGCTCGAGCTCTCTCTGATACTCTGTAAGGAACAAAACAACAGGAAATAATAGCAATATACATGAGCCCAATCAAAGACTTTCCTTTCAAAGATAAAAATGCAAAAGTGTAGTTCATGATGATCGAAAGCAAAAAATAAGTAGTGATATTCGAGATTGGTTTTGATCACTCCTAACTGATTTCTAAAATCTCCCCAACACACGACCGTTATAATTTCCTGCTAATTACTACAAGCAATTTTATTAATATATTTTTCAGCCTCATTAAATATTACCTTGGGCCTAACATTAAAAATGATGAGGCTCAGTAATCTTAATGAGCATCCAAGTTTCATCGACCCCAGAAAATCCAGACAACAGAGAACTAAACGTGTTGCCAGGCGGCTCTGTTCCCTGGGTATGTAGAAAAGCAACTTCAGAGACATGAAAGATACGAAATGTAAAGCCCAGAATGAAACCAGACTTGGAAACACACAGGTTTGGCCAGGCCTCCTCCAGTTCCTGTCCAGTAATGGAGAGGGGCATGACCAAGGAGGCATTTTTGGCTTTCTCTCTTCCTCCTCGGTCACCCAGATACAAACAATATCAATCGGCACGTTTTCGCTAACATTAGTGCCTTCTGTGACCCCCAAGGGCAGTGTTATGGGTGATCATGGGCAGTGTGGAGACAGGCCAACTGGAAATGCAAAGTGTTCACTGCTCCAGCCAACAGAAATCTGTGGCCTTCTCTGAAATGGTGGCAGAAGAACAGAAGACGGGCAGTGAAGGACGAAAGAAGATAAATTCTATTTTTTTTTTCCTTCCTGGCATGACCAGAATTGTATTTCTCAAGGAACAAGCTGGATAAGAACAGTGAGACTAGCTTCCCAGTCCTCCAAGTAAATTATTTATCAGAAGCTGAATTTACTGCTCTCATGACTAAACTGTCAAAAACTTCCTATTTCCAACAGTTGTGCTGTATGGTCCCAGGATTTCTTGTTTCCCTTAGCTGCTAGGTTAAAGATGAGTGGTTGTCAGTCAATGTGTGGTTGGCTTAACAGACTAGCCCAAATTTACTGAACCTACCTTCAGCCAAAACCTCAGAGAGATTTTTTCAATGTGTCCAAGAACAATACATTGAGCACAACATAAAACCATTAAATGTTAAGACAGGAACCTTTGGTGTTACCTAATTTAACTCACCCTTTGTACACAAGAGAACAGATGCAGAAAGGGGAAATGACCTGCCTTGATCACACAAGAATTGTCAAATCTAGACACTGAACTCCTGGATCCCCACCCATTATGCTGCCTTGATACTATTAGCCTGAGGTGGAGTCAAACTGGGGATGGAGGCAGAGATAGCTGTCCAAAGAAGTATGGTTTCCCCAAAGAGGCAAAGAATCTGTACTCAGAAAACTATAGAATACTCATGAAAGAAATTGAGGAAGGCACAAAGAAATGGAAAAACGTTCCACGCTCATGGACTGCAAGAACAAATATTGTGAAACTGTCTATCCTACCTAGAGCAATCTATACATTTAATGCAATCCCTATCAAAATACCATCCACTTTTTTCAAAGAAATGGAGCAAATAATCCTAAAATTTGTATGGAACCAGAAAAGACCCCAAATAGCCAAAGGAATGTTGAAAAAGAAAAGCAAAGCTGGTGGCATCACAATCCCCAACTTCAAGCTCTATTACAAAGCTGTAATCATCATGACAGTATGGTACTGGCACAAAAACAGACACATAGCTCAATGGAACAGAATAGAGAGCCCAGAAATGGACCCTCAACTCTATGATCAACTAATCTTCGACAAAGCAGGAAAGAATGTCCAATGGAAAAAAGACAGTCTCTTCAACAAATGGTGTTGGGAAAATTAGCCACATGCACAAGAATGAAACTGGACCATTTCCTTACACCACACACAAAAATAGACTCAAAATGGTTGAAAGACCTAAATGTGAGACAGGAGTCCATCAAAATCCTAAAGGAGAACACAGGCAGCAACCTCTTCGACCTCAGCCGCAGCAACTTCTTCATAGACACATCGCCAAAGGCAAGGGAAGCAAGGGCAAAAATGAACTGTTGGGACTTCATCAAGATAAAAAACTATTGCACAGCAAAGGAAACAGTCAACAAAACCAAAAGACAACTGACAGAATGAGAGAAGATATTTGCAAATGACATATCAGATAAAGGGCTCGTATCCAAAATCTATAAAGAACTTATCAAACTCAACAGCCAAAGAATAAATAATCCAATCAAGAAATGGGCAGAAGACATAAACAGACACTTCATGTCAAAGAAGCCACCCAAATGGCCAACAGACACATGAAGAAGTTCAACATCACTCGGCATCAGGGAAATGCAAATCAAAACCTCAATGAGATACCACCTCACACCAGTCAGAATGGCTAAAATGAACAAGTCAGAAAATGACAGATGTTGGCAAGGATGCGGAGAAAGAGGAACCCTCCTACACCATTGGTGGGAACGCAAGCTAGTGCAGCCACTCTGGAAAACAGTATGGAGGTTCCTCAAAAAGTTGAAAATAGAGCTACCCTACAACCCAGCAACTGCACTACTGGGTATTTACCCCAAAGATACAAATGTAGGGATCCGAAGGGGTACGTGCACCCCGATGTTTATAGCAGCAATGTCCACAATAGCCAAACTGTGGAAAGAGCCAAGATGTCCATCGACAGATGAATGGATAAAGAAGATGTGGTATATATACACAATGGAATATCATGCCATCAAAAAAATGAAAACTTGCCATTTGCAATGACATGGATGGACCTAGAGGGTATTATGCTAAGTAAAATAAGTCAATCAGAGAAAGACAAGTATCATATGATCTCATTGATATGAGGAATTTGAGAAACAAGACAGAGGATCATAAGGGAAGGGAGGAAAAAAATGAAACAAGATGAAACCAGAGAGGAGGCAAACCATAAGAGACTCTTAATCTCAGGAAACAAACTGAGGGTTGGAGTGGTGGAGGATGGGAGGGATGGGGGGGCTGGGTGATGGACACTGGGGAGGGTATGTGCTATGGTGAGCGCTGTGAATTGTGTAAGACTAATGAATCACAGACCTGTACCTCTGAAACAAATAATACATTATATGTTTAAAAAAAAAAAAAGATAGTAGGAAGGGAAAAATGAAGGGGGGTAATCAGAGGGGGAGATGAACCATGATAGACTATGGACTCTGAGAAACAAACTGAGGGTTTTAGAGGAGAGGGGGTTGGAGGGATGTGTTAGCCTGGTGATGGATATTAAGGAGGGCATGTACTGCATGGAGCACTGGGTGTTATAAGCAAACAATGAATCATGGAACACTACATCAAAAACTAATGATGTACTATATGGTGACTAACAAAATAAAATTATAAAGAAAAAAGTGGTTGAGCCAGTAGACTCATGTAATTGAACTCCTCAAACAACGTTCTTTTTTTTCCCCTCCAGCTTTACTGAGGCATAATTGACAAATAAAACCGTAAGGTATTAAAAAAAAAAAAAAAAAAAGAAGAAGTATGGTTCCCTCTTCAGTGGTGTAGTGTGCTGCCTCTGGGATGGGGCGACCACCAGGAATTACATCTTTCCATTCTTCCAATCACTCGCACTCCACTACCCTGAAGCTGAGTCCAGCTCCAAGAATGTATTCTAGCCAACAAAACAGGAACGGAAGTGATGTACAATGCCCCTTCCGGACGTACTCACACAAGGCCGCAATCTGGCGCTCCATATACTTCGCAAGGTTTTTGTGAAGATTCGATGAGTACTCACTCCAAATGTGGTCAGCACAGTGCCCGCCATGCATTTAACACTTAACAAGGGCTTCCATGTTCTCCTCCAGAAGCCAGACACAAAACAGTACACAATGTCCATTCATATGACGCTCCAGAATAGACAAAATGTAGCTGAGAGAAATCAGATTAATGGTTGCCTAAGAGGAGGAAGACTAGGTGGAAAAGAGCACAAGAGAACTTTCTGGGGCCATGGAAATATTCTGTATCTTAGTCAAGCTGTGGGTTTTACAGGAGTGTCCATGTTTCTGTAAACTCATAGTATGTAAATCATATGTCAGAAAAAGTTTTAATTATGGAAAATCTAAATATCTAGATCCTAGATAGCTAGGTAGCTTAGTAGTTAGTTATATGGCTAGGAAAGAGTGGGGAGGACTGGCAACATCTGTTGAGGATGTGTTCGGATGCTGTATTCAACTAATGGGCCCCAAGCAGTTCTGCTCCTAGAAAGTGGTGTCCACCATCTTGAGGCTTCAGTTTGGAATACCGTAACTGCTCCTATCTACCGAGCACTTACAGCATGCCCTGCACTGTTACAGAGGCTATGTATTTTCATTCCTTTAGTCCTCACAGTAAGTGCATGAAGTCCGTCACTGGCACCATTTCATGGATGAGCTTGCAGAATTCAAGGTACCCTTCTCCCCAGTCTTTTCAGACCCATGAAATCCCGTCTGCAAATCTGATCTCGGCATCTGTGTCCCACACTTCAACACAAAGGAACTGGCAGGACTTGGGAAGAACAACTCTTGCCCAATAATATACAGAACAAGAGCTCAATTAAAAGCTCGACACTACAGCCCCGGATGAACAAACTGACACACAGAACAACAGGGGTAAAGCTTAAAAAACATTACGTTGAACAAAAGGATATAAACACAAAAGAGCAAATATAAGATTCTGTTTCTATGAAGCTCTCAAAGAGACAAATCTAATCTACAGTGACCCAAATCAGGTCACTGCTTGCCTGGGGCTGGGGATGAGAGACAGGACTGCAAAGGGGCAGGAGGGAAATTTCTTGTTGATGAAAATGTTCTACACCTTGACCCAGGTGGTGGTTACATTTGTCAAAATTCAAACTGTTCACATAGAAAGTGTGCATTTTATTGGATGTGACAAAAGCTGATATTTTTATGCAAAACCAAAGAAAAGCCTTCAGATGCAACAGCGCTTGCTCTGAATCTCGCTTTGTCTCTTCCTGGCTGGTGACCTGGGGCAAGCCACTTAACACAACTGAGCCTTCGTTTCAGGCTGTTGTCAGGGCTGGAGATAATACATGCCAAACACCTGGGAAAAGAGTAGGCCTTCAATAAACAGCAGCTTCTATTATTACCGTTAATTAATAATAATGAGAAATAATAATCTGAATAACAGCTTCAATTCTCTACCTCACTTCGCTGGGAAGATCCCAAACTGCTAAATGTTCCTTGCTATTAGCTCTCACTGGAAACCAACACACACTCTTGTATGGCATGCAATCATTTTAATGTTATGCTAGAAGAGATAATCAAGGATGAATACCAAATGTATGTAGATTAAAGAATTCATGTTTATATATGAATATGGGCCATGGAATCTTGGACTAATTCAAACCTGAGCAAGGCTGACAGTTACCATTTTCTTTCCAAAAAAAAAAATCAGATTTTCAGTCTAAGTAACTCCATGGGGAGCTTTCCACTATATTGTTACCCAGGGTATAATTTCTCTAATAAGGTCATTACGGGGGGAAAAAAAGAATTCTGGACTCTATCATCACTTTGTATTAGTTTTCTCCTAAGAGTATCCTTCTCTAGAGTAAGACATAGGTCATCACGGTAAATTTCACATCTATAGCCATCTGGTGTTGATAGTTTTTAAAACTATAATCTGTGAGTTCATCTCTTTGTTTTTTGGTCACCTCCTTCCACATTCAGAAAACTGCAGCAAACTGTTCAGTTCTATTTAGGCTTACAAATAATCTCTCTGGAGCTGGAGCAAAGGTGACCGAGAAAGTGTCCAGGTTCTTGGTAGAATCGAGACTCTCAGTGGGAGGTTGCCGAAGACTGAGCAATAACAGGGATCCCAGGTAGAACAAATGAAGGGAGCCACGTGGTGCCAGGCTCAAAGCTGCAGAGGTGTCAGCCAGCCCCTCTTTCAGCAAATGTCTCCAACCACCTTCACTGGGGAGCATCCCTATCCCATTTGTAGCCAGCTTTCTAAAGAGCCAACTTCTACTGCTCAATGCTATGCTGGTTTCCTCCCAGGGGGCTCTTAGTCTTAGGAGAGATCAACCCACAATGTCAGGAGAGGTCTCCCTTTTGGCAGAAATGCCTCAGAGCTATCAGTCCATAATGACAGCCAGGGAATCCAGGGCCTATCTAAAGACACATGGAAGGTTCCAGAGAAATAATACGGAGGCAGGGCCACCGAAACAGGACTCTTCAACCCAAGAGGAAGCTTTGTAAGTTCCCAGGTGTTATACTCCATCCCCAGCCCGACTCAGGTCCTAATAGTCCCGAGGTCTCTGGGAATAAAGACTCACTAGAGCACAGCTCCACCTGGACTCTTTAGGAAATAAAATTTGCTAACGGCAGTATATAGTTTTGTTTCATGATTTGCCTTTCCTTGTATTTTACTCATGAGTAACAGCTTTTTAAGAGACCCAAACAACTTTTCTTTAAAATGACTTCTAGGGCTGTCTGGTTCATCCCCTGTCATTTCCTCCTTTTCCTCAGCACACAAGGAGACCACCCTTCCCAGGATCCCTTACAGTTGGGCAGTTAGGCACAGCTATGTACCTGAATGACTGTGTGGAACATAGCTCCTCTGTCACCTACACTGGGCATGGTGAAGGGAATATTATTGTATTCAGACTCCAAGATGCTGAGGTGGTTTGTTACAAGAGTTCACCTGTCCTAACAGACCTTCCTCCCTCCCTTCCTCCCTCCCCTCGAAACCTCCATTAAAATGATTCCAGATAGAAAAACAACAAAGGGATGCCAACATCTAGCTTATGCAGGATAAATATTTCTTGATCAAAACCCACCATAAGTCAGCCTGAGAGCTCCTGCTTTAAGCTGTGAACTGTTGACAGGTGTCCTCAGCCCCTCCTTCCCACAACCATCAAGTTCAAGTAAGTCTTCCAGAAGTTAAGAGCTGACGGGAACTGGCTGTGTCAAACAGGAAGCCCACATGTGTCTAGCTGCTGCTGGTAACACTTCAATTACCCACCACCTGCTTATCATGAGGTTCTCAGTACAGCTTTTTCCACTGTCTCCCAAAGAAAAGGTTAATGGGAAGTGTCAAGATCCCATTAATTCAGGCAGGAAAATCCCAGCGCTCGGTTGAGAAAATAGAAGAGGTTATTTCTAGACTCAGTCACGGTTTTGAAAGCTAGCATGTACTGTCCTGGCCCCTCCAGTCTTCAGATTTGCCCTTTCCTCTCACACGACATGGCTTGTACCGACTGTTGAGGATCCTTCCACCCATGGCCAAAACTTCCTCTCCTCCACACCATGCTTCTGAAGAGCTACGCTCTAGACTAGAAGCACCTCCAAAGGGAGAAACCATCTCCTTCCCTTCTGCATCACACGGAGTAGGTGCACTAGGCAGCATAGGGTAGCTGCTGTACCAAATAATCTCAACACTCTGATGGCTTGAAACCATGAACATTGTCTATGCATTCATGCAACAGTCCAACACAGATTTATGGATCCAGGCTCCTTTAGTTCCACCAAATCCTATGGCCCCAGAGTCCTCTACCGTCAAGGGAAGAGAATAAAAACACACGTGATAGGGACTTACAGGCCAAGCCTAAAAGTGATATATACACACACATCACCACAGTCGCCTACATTCCAGTGACCAGAACTCAATATATGCCTATATCTGACAAGAGGGCCTAGGAATGTATTCTCACTCTGGCTCAGAAGGAAAGGAGAAATGGATTTTGGTGATCACACAGTTGTATGTGTCCCCTAGTGGGGACACAGAGAATGTCTCCCAGAAGCATGTGCTCAGCTTTCAAGGACTGGATTCAAAGACCTGTTGGTCAGAAAATGAAACCTCCTACAACTATGCAGAAGAGAAATGTTCAGCTTTGCACAATAAACCAGGATAACGTGTACCAGCCTGAGGCCAAGGTGGGACCTCACACAAGTTGGGAGCAAAGCATCTGAGATGGGAGATCTGTGTGTGCATGGGATGGGTCAGGAAGGTCCTAAGAGAGGAGAAAGCTTGTGTTGCCTCCTAGATTCATGCCGGCTGGGACAAGCAGACTCATACTTCCACAGGTAGGCAAAGGGCTCAGAGCAGGAGACCTCTCACTTCCCAGATGGGCCAGCAGAGCTGTCCAGAAAGGCACAACAATTTCCAAGTTGCACATGTAGCCCACAAGAAAGCCAGGACTGGAGCTCTACTACCTGATTCTATCGCTCCTGGTCCACCACAGCACTTGTCTATCCCTCTATCTGCCCAAGTCTGGGCCTTAAAGAAAATAGCTACAAGCCAGAGTATTCTCTCAGACAAAAGATTTCTGCTGGAAACCTTGTTTCCCATTCTGGCATTTTGTTCTTCTCAAGTTTCTCCTTCCAAAATTACAGAAATGTGCAAATGGCAGGTGCATGTGTGGGGCACAAGGACGAAGACACTCACATACCCACCACAGTCTGTGTCACCCAGATGGCTTCCTGCTCATGCGAGAAGGACTCAGCTCAGTTTTCATCCATAAATGTTTCTTTATTTGTCCCCGGAGGCCTTCCTGTCACCTACAGCAGCACTTCTCCGCAAGCTCTGTGAATTACAACTCTTTTAAAGGGTATGTTCCAGACAATGAACTTCTTTCCTTCCATCTTTTTAAAAATGAGATTAACCCAAGAACACTGCAGAGGTTCCATAAAAGGCTTCCAATGATAAGCGTTCCCCTAACAATGGTGTGGGAATATCTCCACACTGCTTCCTAAATCTGAGAAAGTTTGGGAGCCCAAGCTTGGCCTGAAGAAGGATGGCAGATGGGCACAATTCCTAAGAATCTACCAACCTAGAATTCAAGCCCACAGGGGCTGTGAGATCAGAGTTTGCCCCCCAGGGTTATTTTTGGCTTCTCTCCTTCCTACTGCAACCAAATCACACTTCCCTCTTTCTTCTCCACCCACAAAGCCCCGATTTCCACCACCACCACCGCCCCCACCCCCGGCCTGTGGTTACCTCTACCTCATGTCATCTGTGAGACGAAGAGTTGGGGCAAGTCAGGGAGAGTGGCACCAGCAGGAAGGACACCGAATTCTAGGGAGAGGGGCTTCATTTTGTTCTACAGCAGAGGTTAGAAAACTGTGACCTATGGGCCAAATCTGGCCCATATCTTTTTATAAAGTTTTATTGGAACACAACCAAGCCCATCTGTTTACACAGTTTTTATGGCTACTCTTGTGCTACAATGGCAGGGTTCAGAGTTGAGACAGAGACCCTATGGTCTGCAAAACCTAAAATATTTACTATCTGGTCCTCTAAAGAAATATTTTTTAAGCCATAAAATTGAGCTGTACAGCAATAACCAGTCTCTACTCAAATACACGTACACACAAGTTCATAGTTCAATAGCCAAAAGGTGGAGCCAAGCCAAACGTCCATCAATACACAAATTGTGGTATATAAATACAAAGGAATATTATTCCACCATAAAAGGAAATCAAGTACTGATTGATACGTGCTATGACATGGGTGAACTTCAAACACATTATGCTAAGTAAAAGAAGCCAGACACAAAAGATCAGATACTGTATGGTTCCAATCATATGAAATATCCAGAAGAGGTAAATTCTTGGAGATAAGACAGAATGGTGGTTGCCAGGGGCTGGGGGAAGAGAAGAATGGGGAGAAACTGCTTAATGGGAACAGAATTTCCTTTGATGAAAAGGTTTTGGAACTAGACAGAGGTGGTGGTTGTAGAACACTGTGAATGTACTAAATACCACTTGATGGCTCACTTTAATACATTTTTTTTTAGGTTGTGTGAATTTCACCTCAAATTTTTTAACAACTCAAAAAGTACATTTTTTTTTTAAGGAGTCAATCTCTGGGGATTTTGGAACAGGGGAGTGACACCATCTGAAATACACCTTCAGGCAAGAACCTAGCAATGCTTACAAAAAGGGAAGTCCTTGGATTACTCCTTGGTGTCTGGGAGAGGACACCACCATGAACAAAAATTAAAGGAGAAAAAGCAAATTAGGAAAGGGGGCATTCAGTTTGCCACCTGCCGAGTTTGTCCACCTGTGGGGGGAATAATAACAGGAAGTTTTTGATGCTGAACTGGGAGTTAAGAGCAAGATCAAGGCCACAGAAAGAGGTGCAGGATTCATCCTTAAAGCAGTGGTACTGTCATGAGAGACGAGAGGAGAAAGAGCTGGCATAAACAATGGGGAATCCCTAGTTTTACAGGGCAAGGAGATTAAGCACAGCCAGAAAGAGTATCAAAGAAGGGATGGGCAGAGGATCAAGAAGAGACAGAAGAGAAGGAATTACGGAGGGACTAGTGCGAAGTCACTGGAGTTGTAGGGAGCAGCAGAGTTCAAAATCTACCTCCTGGTTCTTGACGTTTCCTCTGAGATTCTGAGGTTGCTAGGTAAGTGGGGCCATGCATAGGATAAATGGGGACTAAGGAGCTTAGCACCCAAAGGGAGTAAGACTCCAAAGCTAGAAGCTCTGCCCTCCCTGGCCCTCAATCATTCCCATGCTTGAAAGGATGGCACAAGCAGCCTCCAACACATACTTGCTCCCAACCATGGTCCCAGGTCCAAAGCTGAGCTCACTCCCAAAGCAGAGTCATGTTCAACATGCCCGGGGCCCCTCTGCAAACATGTCAGTGCAGTTGGTATACGAAACAGTCATGGCTCAATGTAATTACTACCCGGGGTCTTCTGGCATCACTGGTCACTGACTGGCCAGTGCTCTATTTGTATTTGCTACAATAAATCCCCTACAGTATTACATTAACTTCAAAATGAGGACATTTGGTATATAACTGCAAACTGATTCCTTAGAATCAGAATGAATTTGACTTGCCATTATTACCATAAGTGGGAATCCAAAAAGGCTATAATAAATAATATAGCCACATTCTATTTATTCACCCTTGATCTCTCATTTATAATATTAACTGAAGAGGTAAGCACCATGGAGGAGCAAGAATTATTTCTGGTATGACAAGGAAGGGACTTTGTTGGGGGGTGGAGGGGGAGAGGAGTATGCTTAACAAAAAGCAGTAGGATGTCTTTTAGCATCCTAGGCAAGTTTGTAATGAGTATCAGGCTCACTTTTTAAAATAAGAGCTATTCAGGTGTGAAATGGGCTCCCCCAGAAATGTGGTGGGAGTCCCTCAGCTTTTCTGGGGCCGTAATAATGGGTTAGTCATGTATGACAGCTTGCATAATGGTTACTCCAGTTTGGGAGACTTCGGACAGCCTCCCTGTGATTTATACAATATCAGTTGGAAAAGCATCCTATTTTGCCATGGAAAATGTCCTGGAGAACCAAGCTCACCGTGGGCTCCTAAGGCGAACACATCAAGTGAACTTCAGGTAGCTATTTGGAAGAAATCCAGCAACCCCTGCATGTGCCTTCTTAGAAAAGGTTTCAGAAAAACCTTGTAGCCCAGAAGTGACAAATAGGCAGCCTCTGAGCCAAATTTGGCCTACAGGTGTGTTTTAATGGCCCTGCCTAGTTCCTTTGTGGTTTCTGTTCTCATTTTTAGTATGTGAACCTGTTCCCAGCCCTTCGAACTTGAAAGATGTCATGAATGCTGCCGGTGGACAGCCCCAGGAGGTGACCACTGCCCAAATGTGAATCACTCCCAGCTGCCCCCTCTAAAGAATTGCCCTCCACCAAACCAGGACCACAGAGCAGCGGCCAGTGACTAACGAACACAAGGGGGTCCAGGGGACAAAAGTTCTCCCTGTCTCGCCTCAAGGTGGGGCCAACATGGTGTTCATGCTACGGAGTCCCCCTCGGGTTCAGGCTGAACCTGGGCCCCAGCCAAGGCCACATCCTTGCTTAGCTCCTCCACCTGCCAGTCCTACTTCCTTCCCCTCCCCTCCTCCCCAGAGCAGTGCCTCTCAAAGACAGGTCCCCAGACCAAGGATGACATGGGCTTCCCCCAGGAATCTGGTTCCATATGCCAATCTCGAGCCCCACTGGAGATTTTCTGAATCAGAAACGCTGGAACTAGGGCCCAGGTGTTTCAACAAACCAGCCGAGTAATTGTTATATGTGGTTCAGTTTGAGAACCACAACCCCACAGTCCTCCTGCGGTGGAATGACATGCTTTCACACGGGCTCCCAACTCCAGTTCTGCCTCCAGAGAACCCACCCATAACAAGGAAGTTCACATAAAAAAAATAAATACCTCTCTTTCTAGCTCCTCTTAGAAATTGCTTCTTTCCCACAAGGAAGCAATCAGCTTGACCCAGGACTGCTGCCCCACTGAAACCGTTTCTGGGTTCCACTGGTTTATACCCAGCCTGGCTCACGCATCCTCGCCCAGTCTCCATGGACTAGTCTGGACATTTGCTCTAGCTCTCCAGACTGTAAGCTCCCCGAGATCAGGGCTTGCCTTTCTCATCTCTCTATCCTCAGAGCCTGGCACATTGCTGGCATTGATCTATTTCAATAGAGTTAAGATGAGCCGAACCAACTCTGTTGAAACTGGCCAACATTCCAGAGACTCAGAGGCAAAATTCACGCAATTAAGAGCCCAAGAAACAATCTCTGCAACAAATTAATATAATGACCTCACAGACATTATAGTTATGCATTGGCTATAATTGTGCAAGGATGTAATATGCTGGGGAAATTAGTTGCTGATTCACCTGGTTGTCATCCTCAACCCCAAAGCCTGCAGATTAATAACCCCTGTAATTTGATCCCAATCCACCTAAGTGCAGGTGCCACCTCTATTCATGTAACATCTAATTCCTCAAAGTAGGTTTACAGGCCTCTGACACATGGTTCAAATATTCACGTGGTCTCCTTAGCCTAGAAAGACACTTTTTTTTTTTTATTACAGAATCAAGCTGCATGTGAAATAAAACAAACACAAAATAAAATCCGGCTGCAAACCTGAGCTCTGGAAATAAAGAAGTCATTTCCAACCCAGCACTAGCTGGCTGCTCTCAAATTATCCATGTAGAAAATTATCCAAACTTTTCTACCCAAACTGCATTTGTTTCTGATTTTAAACTAAGTTCCGTTCCTAATTTTTCTTCCTTTCTCCAAAGCTTCTATCTTTAGGAAATATGGTGCCCAAGTTCTATAATTTGCACTTCATTTGAACACTAATGAAAAGAAATGCTCTTCCCCTCCAAACTATTTCCTCAGTCAATTACACAAATCCTCTAAGTGGAGTGTGTGAAGTGATTTGTGTCCAAGAACTTAATTAGTACTTAATTCTGGAATTTGTATCTTCTTAAGCCCACATCCTTTTAAGTTTCCACTAAGCTCAAAAAATGGTCCAGGTGTGGTCCGCTACCATAAGACCAAGGCAGAAGTGGATTTGAAGAGGAGGAATAAAAGACCATCTGTGTGTTCAAAAATGCAACAGCCCATTGCCTTACATTCCAGGCAGCCTTTCAGCCACCAACGAAGGTCCTTTCAAGTCCATAGAGGGGGCAAGAGCAAAACAAACAGCACTTGCTTACTTCACAAATAATAGTTGTGTTATTGTAAAGAGAAACCATGCCCACTGTAGAAAAACTGGGGGGAAATACAGAATTAAAGGAAAAAAATAAAATCAGCTGCCTAGTGATAGCAAACACTTTCATTTTTAACAGACTTCCATCTTTTGTTGTTGAATATACAGTAGACACATTATACTGTAAATCTAACTTTGTTTCCATTTCTCTCATTTCCTCCACTTTAGAGTGTACATTTCCGTGTATTATTCAAAACTGTTTGTATGGGTCTCTCACTCCAGGGAGAGTAAGAACTTGGTGAGGCTGCCTTCACACCCTGCTGGGTTCTTCCCTCCACATCACACGCTCTCAGATCTTGGGGAGGGACAGGGGGTGCGGACTATCTTATTCATTTTATGTATAAAGCACAGATATATACACAGCATATCTGGGGTATTAAAATTTTATAGGGGAATGGCAATTAGGGGAAAAAAATGTCCAAAAGACTCCTTGAGGGGGCAATCATAAAAAAATGGGGGGCTGAGAAACTATAGTAGATGACTGTAATATAATTGAGTTAACCAATCCTTTTAATAAAACCCTGCCAACACACACTTAAGCTATTGCTTGATATTAGACTGTTAAATAAAAGCAAAAGCTAAACAAACTTTTCTAATGTCTCTTAATGACCATATGTTCTTTTTCAGAGGAAAAGATATGTTTCCCTATGGTTTGGATCTCCAACAATCTGAGTCATTAAAAGCAGGGAAAATGAAACCGGCCTGCTTGTTGGCAATCTGTGCATCGGCCTTCCCAAGTTCCGTATGTCCATCATTCAACTCGACTCGGGAAGACGGAAAGGAACACCGAATAAGCCCTCACACATCATCCTCAGCAGAACACCATGAAGCCCGTGCATTTATTCAAACTTTTATTTAGGTTCTTGCTCCAAGTCACACATCTGTTCAGAGGCAGAGCCCAGACCTGGTCCTAAAGTCAGTCCTCTTCCCATCCTCCCCCAGAACAGCAGTGAAGTCACTCTTGGAACTTTCCAGAACTTAGTTCCTCACCTGTAAAATGAGAGGGTTGGACTAGATTTCTAATTGGAGCTTGAAATTCTAGGCATCCATACAATCATGTCATCAAGTAGCTAAGTGTCTGGGGCCATGGGTCAGAGCCCAGGTTGTCAAAACCCCTAGAAAATCGATGAAGAACAGCATCCATTCTTCTGCTCTCCTGCCACATTTTGGAAGCAATATGCCCTCACTATCAAGGTGCTGCCCAGAGCCAAGGCTCTCCAGAAAGGATGTGCTGACTTCAACTCCGAAACTACACATCCCCCTCTACCCCTTCCCAGAGCTTTATCTCAGGCTCATTCCCAGTGCTGAGCCTCTGGGGAGAGCTCTGCATGAAGATAAACACCCAGCCCTTAATGAATAGTGTTTTTTCTCCAGGCCATTGTCCTGCTTTTTAGCACTAAACTACAGAGATGCATCAGCATCTTAAGAGCACTGTCTAATTAAAAGAAAGTTTTAAGTAGGAGCCCTCATGGGATTCCTCACCAAAGTGCGAGCGTCCCTAAGCTGAGAGAACACACATATTTTAGAAGGTATCCTTGGAGGGCATCATTTCAAGGACATACAGCTCCCTCCGTGATCCATCTGGTACCATGAAGAGGGCTCCCCTGCAGATGCCCAGCCAGATGTTGGGAAGGCAACATGCACACACAGAGGCCGGACGGCCGGTCACATTTCTTCTACTGAGATTCGTTATGCAGCCAGGCTATATAAATATTTGTCAGGTTCTGTCCCACAGGTTCTTGCATCTGTGATGGAGCTAGGATCCCTGTGTGGATGTGCCCTGCAGCCTCCCAAGTAAAATGTGCTGCCCAACTGGAAATTATTCTGATTTCATGTGGACGCCTCAATTCAGAGGGAAAAGCAGAATCAATCCTCCCTGACTCATCTACAGCCATGTGGTGGGCTAAGTCGGCCTGGACCCAAGGAAACCTAATAGCATGTAAAATCTGCAACGGAAAGCACGTCTTTGAATGTGGAAGAAAAATAAGTGTGCAGAACCTAAACTGCTAATGGAACAGGTGTGCGCACAGTTAAAATTTTGCAAGCCTTTGTTTGCATAAAGCAGTACTGAGAGTTTTCTGCTCACTTTCAAAGCAGGAAATGTGAGACCCCAGGTCTCAAAGGGTTGAAACCCCTTTTTCACTCATCAGAGCTGCAGAATCCCATCTATGACAGAGCTGAAGAACCTCTGACCAGAGGCTTAATTTCATCTGTCCTTCAGCAAATTTCCTAAACATTCTTGTCAGGTACTATAAACCCCCTATTTAAAAATGATTTTCACTATTTCAGTTGGAAAAAGACAATAATTGGGTTTTTTTTAACCTAACAGTAACCACAGTATAACTAAATTCTTCCTCCTGCTGGGTGGGCAGATTAATAAATGCTTTCTTATTCCATGCACATCTTTCCCTCCTGTTTTTCCAAGAAAAATCCCTACCTTCCCAATTTCCTCATGATTCCTAGGGTCCAGTGCCAAAAGTCCTGGAGTCTAGCACTACATTCTCCGATTCATCTGGGATACCCTAAGTCTCCTGAACTATGCACAACATGAAATTAAAATGTTATCATGTGATATACTTAATATTTAATAGGATTTTATCTCATTTTACTTGATTTTAAATACAAAACAAATTAAACACACTCTCAGGAAAGAACACTAACGAGCCTGCTTTTCACTTTCGTGTGGTCTTCAGGTGACCTTTTACTATAGATGTGTGGTCCTTAATTGGAGAGGAGAAAAAATATTCTCAAAAGTCTTCTCAGGTCTGTCCCACCGCCCCCCCAAAAGATCCCAAGGAATATGTTCCCAGTCCCAGAACTCCTGAGCAACCTGCCCAGGAGGAGATGAAAAGGAGACAAAATACACAGCACTCATCAGTACCACCTCTACCTACTGTCCTCCATTCACCCCATGATGGAGTCCCCTTAGGCTGGTCACCCAAGATACAGGTCCTAGGGATAGCTCTAACTCCTCCTTTCCCTCACCTCCCACAACATCACTTGAGTCTCCATGCCCGTACCTCCTAAGCATTTCTAAACACCATCCCTTCCTCTCTTCTCCTCTTCCAGCCACGGTCTTCACTCAGGCGCTCTGCACCTCTCAGCTGGATTTCTAACCAGCCTCCCGATGGGACTTCAGATCCTTCCAAGTGTTACCAGAGTGCTGGTTTTAAATCACAAATGAGATCACATCAGCCCCTGCTTGGAAAACACAGGCTAGAGCCCCACTGCCAAAGGCTGAGACGCAGAATGCCAAACGACTATGAGGGCCAACATGAGCCGGCCTCAGCCCACCTTTTGATTCCATAGCTACTCAGTTAATGGTAAGGTTCAGGGTGACCTGGTGAGCAAACAGATTTAGGTAATGAAGAAAAGGAGAAATAAGGAGAGTAATCACATCCAACAGTACAAAATGCTTACTCTGGGAAGTGGTGCCAAATGCATTATCTCCATCCTCTCAACAAGAAGGCAGACACTATTGTTTGCCCCACTGGTCAAACAGGAAAGCAGATGCACAGCTCATTAAGTGGCATGGGCTGAAGTTCAACCCAAGGAGCGATGACAGAGCCCATGTCCTTGCTCACTATGCCACACTGCCTCCCGTATGATGTCAACACGGATGGTCTAGGTCGCTTGGACCTGGTGGTATGATCAAGATGCCATTGCAAATACCCACCAGGTACTGCTTACGATACCCACTCCAGCTAAACCCCTTAAATGTGCAAGAGGGTGCCCCTCGCTCAGGCTAAGGGAGGGTCCAGAAGACATCAGGAAGTCTGAGTACCAACTCTAGCAGAAGAGGCCTACTCCAATGGCCTCTCCCAGTCATTCCCAAGTATGTGCCCAGGGCCAAGTACACAGAAGGGTTCCATGTCCCACTAACTCTGTGGATGGGTCCATGCTCCTCTCATGCTGAGAAACCTACACAGTTGAGAATACATAGGAGGCAGGACACCTCTGTGCCCGGGGCCTCACTGTGCTCTCTTCCCGCACTGCTCAAGCCCCACCCTCTGGCCTAATCACATGGCTACGCCATCTTTCTAGCTTACATAAACCTTCTAGTAAGTGCACAATAGTTCTTTCTTGGGGGGGGGGGGGAATGAGTGGATAAAAACTTTAGAAACTTTAGTTTTATCTGTTTTTATGAATTAATAAGAGCAGCACCTGGTTTTAGCCCCAGTGTCTTGTGGACGTGATCAGTGAGCTGGTCTCCGTGAAACGGACCTCTCTGGAGGCCCGGAGTAAAGGAGTCTGGGGTCCTGTGAAGATGGGGAACTGGACCAGAGGCCCAGCTTGGGCATGCAGGCAGCCCTTGTCCCTCAGGCCCCCGTCTCCTTTCTAGTACCCAGAAAACTCTGCTGGCCTTACTTGCAGACACTGCCACACACACAAAATGTGGTATGATGCACACTCACTCACTCCTGCCCCATGCACACTCACTCTCCAAGATCAAACCACAAATGCAAGGTGGCAGGTGAACAACAAATGCCCTGTGAAAAAGGAATGAAAATCTAACTTTAACAGGCCTCTTCCACTTCGGGATGATAAACGCGACATACCATGGCGACATAAACCGCGAGCACGCGGCCCCTTTAAAAATATAACCATCAATCTGTTGTTAAGCCCACAACCAGTTGCAGTATTAATCACATTCTTTTGGCAAGAGAATCCATTTCCCAATAAAGTTTGAGTGGCAGAGAAAAGGCAGAGCCAACAATCGGGAAATAAACTATGCTTCCAAATGATCGAAGGAAAGCTGCTCTTCTCGCTGGCGGCTCTCCCGCCATCCTGCTGCTCACACCAGACACACATAAATACACATGCCACTTTGCTTCCCCCACATCATATTTCCATCATTGCAGAAGGCTGTGCGGCTCCGTTCTGGGCCCATTTTTCACTTTGTGCCATTTTTGTATGCTTCGTACAAACCTCCCCTAGAAATTAAGAGTCCCTTCTTAAGCACAACCGCCATGTCTGGTTTCTCACAGCTTTTCTCCCCTCCCCCTCTCCTCCTCTGCAGGGCATCTAGAACCAACCCTGCTAAGCAGCATGTGTTCTGCCTCACCTCTTCAACCAGGAGCCCCTAGAAATCAACATCGAAACCTTATTCCTATTTCCCCAATGGCTGGCACAAAGTCAACATTCAATTAATGCAGAGAATAAGGTTTTATTCACTTTAGGAGCAGTTTCTTTTTACTTTAAATTTTTTATTGTTATGTTAATCACCATACATTACATTAGTTTTTGATGTAGTGTTCCATGATTCATTGTGTATAACACCCAGTGCTCCACGCAGAACGTGCCCTCTTTAATACCCATCACCAGGCTAACCCATCGCCCCACCTCCTCCCCTCTAGAACCCTCAGTTTTTTCAGAGTCCATCGTCTCTCATGGCTCGTCTCCCCCTTCCAGGAGAAGTTTCTAATAAATGAAGCAGACCTGGGAACCCGTGAACTGTGCTATTCACCAGCATGTCCAAGCACCCAACTCTCAGATGCAACCCTCACAATTACAGGTAAGAGGACAAATCCCCACATCTTCTGTTCTTTTCCTTCAAATAGATACTGATAAGCCAGTTTCCTTCCAATCAAATGGTGAGATGTGTTTGACCCATCACCTCTGGAAATGTTGTGATACAGTTACTGTACCTACATTAAGTTGACAGATTAATATGGAATCACTGACATCAGGACAACACTGAGTCCTCCTTCCAATCCATACAATACCTCTCCACTTATTCTGGCCTGGTTTCATGCCCTTTAGAGTTTCTCCAGATAAATCTAGGCATTCTTTGAACAGAACGATTCCTACGTACAATTATAGTTGCTATTGTGAACGGTATTGTACTCTTTATATTATTTGACAAACTTACTAAACTCCTTACTACTACTGGTTGGTCTGGTAATTATCTTTTCTTCAAGTAAATGGTATTACATGCAAAAAAAAAAAAAATGACAATTTGTCTTCTCTTCCAATCCTTACTTGTTTTACTGTATCAACCCAAACCTTTACTACGTAACAGCAATAATCATGGATATCCTTACTTTTTTTTTTAAGATTTTTTTTTTTCAATTGACAGAGACAGAGAGAGAGAGCACACAAACAGGGAGCGTCAGGAAGAGGCAGAGAGAGAAGCAGACTTCCCGCCCAGCAGGGAGCCCGAAGCGGGGCTCGATCCCAGAACCCTGGGATCATGACCTGAGCTGAAGGCAGACACTTAACTGACTGAGCCACCCAGGCATCCCACTTGTTTCTAACCTTGAAAAAGAATACTTCTAAAATTTATCTATTAAACAATGTTTGCAATAGGCTTTTGGAGGAAAGCCTTTATCAGATTAAGGGCATTCCTTTCTATAAAGACTGTATTGTTGTTCCCAATTATTTGCTGCCCCTCTCTACCAGACCCATCTCTACTGGGCCTCTTCCTTCGGGCAAACTACAGATCCCATCACATGACATCAAGATTGACCATAAGACTTTATTTGGTCAATGGATATTATGAAAGGGGGTGATGTATGCCACATCCAAGGTGACACCAGCAACCATCCAGTGCTTCCACAGCTCTTCCTCCTCTGCTCGTGAATCACCACATCCCAGGGGCTGTTCCTCCAGCCTGCATTCTGGAATGAAGACTACAGAGAGCAGACACACAATCAACATGTAACATGAATAGGAAATCAAACTTTGTCATAAACCACTGACATTTGGTGGTTGTCATTGTAGCGTAACTCAGCACAAGTTGATTGATATGCCATCTATCCCTATTTGTCTCTGGGCTTTTGTCATAAACAGGTACCTTTTCCACATGCTTTGAGGTCATCATATAGTTATTTTCCTATAATTTGTTAATGTAATGATTTCTACTGAGAGGTTGTCTCAGATTAAATCTGTAGCAGACCACAGGGAAAGGACTTCTCAGATAAAAGGCTAGAATCCAAAACCTGAAGAACTTACCAACACCCAAGAAAAACCAAAAATCCAGCCAAGAAGTGGACAGAAGACATGAACAGACCTTTCTCCAAAGAGGACATACAAATGGCTAACACACATGAAAAAATTCTCAACATCATTCAGCATCAGGGAAATACCAATCAAAACCACAATGAGATACCACCTCACCCGGGTCAGAATGGCTAAAATTAACAAGTCAGGAAATAACAGATGTTGGCAAGGATGCAGAGAAAGGAGAACCCTCTTACACTGTTGGTGGGAATGCAAACTGGTGTAGCCACTCTGGAGAACAGTATGGAAGATCCTCAAAATTTTAAAAAGAGAGCTACCCTTCGACCCAGCAGTTCCACTACTACGTATTTACCCAAAGGATACAATCTAAAGGGGCACCTGCACCCCAATGTTTATAGCAGCCATGTCCACAATAGCCAAACTATGGAAAGAGCCCAGATGTCCATTGACAGATGAATGGATGAAGATGATGTGGTGTGTGTGTGTGTATGTATATGTGTGTGTATGTAGAGAGATGTAACAGAATATTACTTTGTCATCAAAAAGAATGAAATCTTGCCATTTGCAAAGACATGGATGGAGCTAGAGGATATTATGCTACACGAAATAAGTCAGAAAGACAAGTATGAGATGACTTCATCTATATGTGGATTTTAAGAAACAAAACAGATGAACAGAGCAGAAGAGAAGGAAAAATAAACTAAGATAAAAACACAGAGGGAGGCAAACCATAAGAGACTCCTAACTCTAGGAAACAAACTGGGGGTTGCTGGAGGGGAGGTGGGTGGGGGGGATGGGGTAACTGGGTGATGGGCATTAAGGAGGGCTCGTGATGTAATGAGCACTGGGTGTTCTATGCAACTGATGAATCATGAACTTCTACCCCTGAAACTAATACTACACTAATATGTTAACTAAATTGACTTTAAATAAAAAGTTTTAAAAAATCTATAGCAGACTACAGGGGAATGTCAAAAAAAGACATGACCGCCAGCTGACCTATGAGCTATATCGGGGCACCCAATCTCCCCACCCCCTCCCCTATCCCTAGAATGTGGGTTCCACTTGCCTTTTCCACTCCAGAGACCATTCCAAGGACACAGCCTTGAGATGGTGATATGGTGGTGAAAACACCTGCACCATGTATGTGACTGGGCCCAGTTAGGGCCTCTTTAGGAACTCTTAAGATTGGCAGGCAGGTGCAGGGATCCATTCATCTTGCTGCTGCCTAAAACGAGCCTCAGTAAGTTCCTATGGTTATTATTAAAGTTGCCACCTTCCAACCTGGAGTGGCTGCCTCTTTGGTCTCTACCTGTCCTCTGAGTACAGGGTCTGGTTTCACATTACACCTGAGAAGCTCATGAGAGATTTGTGAACCAACAGATGTTAGCCTCCATTAAAAAAAAAAAAAAAAAAAAGTGCTGTCCTTCTATAATACAGCCTTGTCACTGGAAGGTGGCTGCCCATCCCAGAACGACACTTAGCAGCATCAAGTATGGCCATGCAACTAGCTCTCACCAACAGAAATGCTCTATCACTTGCAGGCCCAACACTGTCAAAGCAGGCCGAGATTCTCCACACGCTCCCTTGGGATTCCAGGGCCTTAGTAGTGGTTGAACCACAAGATGGAGGGAGCCTGGGTCCATGAATCACCATATGGGGCACCTGACAACCACTGTACCATTTCGTGAGCAAGAAATAAACCCCCGTTGCATAAGGAAGCTTATTAGAGTAACTACTGTTACCCTACTGTACTATCTTGTACTCCAGGAATAAATCCAACCATGTATTTTTTTAAATGTTAGATTTAGAATGTTAACACTGTATTTCAGATTTTAACTGAAACAGACTTTTAAGTTCTCTTCTCTGGTATCATCTTTAGTTTTGACTTTGGTATTAAGCTTCAGAAAACAAGAGCAGCTTTCCCCTTGTTATATCTCTGGAACAACATATACAACACAGGGACTATCTATTCATTTTAAATTGGGTAGGCCTTATGATTTGGGGAAGGGGTAAAGTTTTCACCACTGTTCCAATTTCTTCAGCAACCATTGTTCTAATCAGGTTTTTTTTTCTTCCCCATTAATCAGGTAGCCAACTCAGAAATCTCTTTTCCCATCAATCTATTCATTTCATATGGGATTTCACATTTGTGTACAGTTGTACATCCAATTTACTTACACAGCTAAGTTGCTTCTGTACCCGTATTTTACACGAAACTTCCTCTTTTTATCCTTGATAAGTCTCACCAGAGACTTGCTCATTTTTCTAATTCTTTCAAAAAATATTTGGCTTTGTGAATCATTGTTACTCTCCAGACCTCCTTTATTGATTTCTACCCTATCTTATTATTTCAAATCTTCTGATTTCATTGGGTCAGGGAACATGGTCAGAATGATGTCATTTCTTAGAACCTGGAGACGTTCGAGTCTATAGTGTGATCTACTTTTGTGAAAATTCCATGTATGCCCCAAAATAGGCATTTCGTGTTTTCTGGGTACAAGCTTATTAGTCATGTTATCCAAATTTTTTATACTCTTATTTTCGTCTGATCTGTTTCCAAAAAGAGTACATTTAAATCTCTACCTACAATGGTAGATTTATCTATGTATTAGTATAAATCTGAAAATTATTTCTTTATATAGCTTAAGGCTATACTCTTGGTTATATTCATGACTATTACATTTTCTTGGAATATCGTGGCACTTCCAGAATACATCATCAGTTTTCATCTCTTTTCATGTTGTTCACCTTAAATTCTAGTTCATCTGATACTGAAACCGTGAGCCTGGTGTTATTTTGGTTATTTTCCTGGAATGCCATTTTTATCCCTTTATTTTCAACCCTGCTCTGTGCTTTTATGTGATTCTCTTAAAACCACAGATTGCTGGATCTTTTTTGTAACTCCATCTAGGAGTCCCCAGGTCTTACCAGTGAGATTAACCTGTTTATACTGTAATCAATGATACTGGAGGATTGATTTCTTCATCCCTTTTTGTGTTTTCGATTTACTGAGCTTTTTCTTTTTACTTTCCTATCTCTTGCTCAATCGATCCAGTTTTCCTTTTTCCTACTGCTAGTTGGAAATATTTTGGTTGTCCCTAACTTACAAAGACCCATATTTATACTCTTTTCCCCTCTTAATAGAGAAAGGTTACCCATGACCATATCCTCCCCACAGTTAAGACACATGTACTGCCTGCCCCTACCTCTAATCTTTCATACATACTCAGGCACACTTCTTTTCTCATGTTGGCATCACCTGGAAATTTAGCTCCAGATTGGGTATGGGTCCCCTGCCACCACTGTTCCTGGCCTATCCAAAACCCTGAGCAAAGAAAGAGGCCAGCAGACCATACTTTATCACGTTGATTAGAACCAGAATTCTTCTGTTCACTTATTTTTTGGTAGGGTGATTCAGAATCATGCTTTTATGAATATTCTTCTTTTAATAGCTTTATCTAAGGTATAATTTACATACCACAAAATTCACCAGTTTTAAGTGTGATTCACTGATTAGTATTATGTTTACAGTTGTGCCACCAGCATCACAATCCTCTTTTAAACATTTCCATTACCCCAAAAGACCCCTCGTACCTCCTTGCAGTCAACCCTTGTTCTCACACCTCCAGTCCCAAGAGAGTCACTGATTTACTGTGTCCACTAATTTGCTGTTTTCTGAACCTTTCACTTAATAAAGGTAATCGTCCAAGGGGTGTTCTTTTCTGCCTGGCTTTTTCACTTAGCATCAGGTTCTTGAGGCTCATTCCTCCTGTGGCATTTATCAATATTTCATTTTACTGCTGAGGATGAGTGTGAGAAGCATGGGGCACATTTTGTTTATCCATATCCCAGTTTCTGGACATTGGGCTGGTTTCCATTTTTTGACTATTCTGAATCATGTTCCTGTAAACATTTAAGTCTTTCTGTGAACACAGGTCTCCTTTCTCTTGGGGAGGTACTTAGGAGTGAAATTTCTGGGTCACAGGATAAATTTATGTTGAATTTCTACAAGAAACTGTCAGGCTTCTTCTTCCAAAGTGGCTGTACCTTTTGAGATGCCCACCAGCCACAGAGGAGGGTTCTAGGCTCTCCACATCTCTGCCAACACTTGCTATTTTGTCTTTATTACACTCATTCTACAGGTACATTATTTTTATAGTTAGAAAAAACAGGTAGAGTATATGAAAATTAGGTCTATGTCCTGTGATCTCCCAATGAAGTGAAGCAAAAACAAACAGAATAGACCAAAATAGTAAACATTATTGCTTCCAGATGACAGGGTTAGGGGTATTTCTTCTATCCACCTTCCTGCAACTATCTTCTCGATAAGGAACAGGTGGTTACTTTTATAATAAAAAAACTAACTTTAACAGGTGTTTTACAGCTAGTATGACCTCATTCTTCCTACATTCACATTCCCCAACAGTGGCAGTAAGATGGTAAAATTTCCCTCCAGCCTCCAGATTAACTTGCAGAGTAGTTGTTAGTTTTATTAAGCTCCAGAGAACTGCAGAGCTTCCAAGACCCTCTCTCCAGTCAGCTAAGATGCTGGGTGCACAGCTGCCGCTGCCATCCCTCCCACAATGCTTTCTGTGCCAGCATCGGGACACTCGGCTACTCAGAGACACCTTATTCCATTCCAAGCATCCTGTGATCGTCCAGGCTCTCCCCATCCCACATTTGGCCTCTACACCAAACTCTACAAGACACGTGGTCTTCAAGTAGCTCTGCTAGAGATCACAAAGGCTGCCTCATCATACATAAATGTAAATGCTATGTCTCAGCCCATCAACTAGAAGTCTTGAATTCATCCATCGAGTATTAACTAAGCACCAACTCTGCACAAAGCACCTTCCTCCATGCCCTTGAGTTTACAATCCAATAATAAACCACATACCTACCTTTCAAAGTGTGGGGCACTAAGGATCCTAAGGAACAAACACATACAAAGGGTCAATGGGAGTTTAAAAAAGGAATCTTTCTTTTTCTAGCTGTGAGATGAAAGAGGTTTCCAGGGAAAGTCATCAGTGAGTTTGGGGTGTCAGTTGAGTACAGAACTCCGAGGTCCAGGAATTACAGGATGGCTCAAGACAAGCATTTAGGAGGCACGATAAAGGAAAAACTCCCCTTCCTTGCACCCAGTTTCCCTCTCAAATGCTTCTTCCCTGTTCTTCATTCCCCATCACCACCAAGTGTCTTGTCTCCCTGCAGACACCCATACTCAAGTCTACCCTGCTATAAATGAATGCCTTCGGTGACTGCAAGTCCAAATGCAGCCAGGCAAGGGCGCTCTAATTCAACTTGTCCAGAATGAGGAAGGCCCAGAAGTACCACCAGAGTTTTATTTATTCTACATTATGACAGGGCACTTATAAGCCCTACAACCTTTTAAGAATGTAACATGTGACAAAAGAATGACTTAACATCATATGCTACCATTTTATGCTAACACCAAACTTTCCTGAAGAATTTCACAAATGACTTTAACATCAAGAGCCAAAGCAAACCTTCAACTAGAGGGGACTGTGTTTTTTGGCCTGATGAATGATCTGCACTCAGTAATAGGGAGTCAGCCAAGCCATCAAGCATGAATTACTAATTTTCAAAAGACCAAAAAAATAATAAAGTACATTCAACCTTAAAACTATTCTGAACATAATCTTCCTTTGAGGATTCAGAATGCCTGAAAATACTTTAAATTTGTGAATAAGGACCATGACTTTAGGTTGTCACATCCATACAAAGTTATTCAATAAAACCCAGCAGGCTTAGAGATTACTAATCCTCCTGGTTCCAAGCTAAAAAGAATTGCTCTTCTAATAGTAAACGTAGGTATACACCAGAACTGGGTATAGGAGATGTGCCCATTAAAGAATGTCACTGATTTTACTTTAATGTATTCCAGGTTTACTGCATACAGCAAAATTCACCCTTTACTGGTACACAGTTCTTTAAATTTCAAAAACCTTACATAATCCGTGTAATCACCACTACAATCAAAATAGAGAATATGTTCATCATCTCCCCAAAATTCTTTCATTCCCTTTATGGTGAACCCCTCCCCCCTTCCCCTAGTCCCCAGCAACCCAAAATCTAATTTCTGTTCCTATCACTTCGCCTTGCCCAGATTGTCCCATAAGCGGAGAACAATACTTAGCTTCTGAGTCTGGCTTCTTTCACTTGATAGTATCATCTTTTCAGAGTTCTGTGTTGTTGCATTGATTTTGCTTTTTAGCTGAAGGAGAACTGGAACATCCACATGCGTACGGGTGGCCTTACACCAAGTTCTTTGTCATTGTTCCTAAGGTGAGAAACTCATTTTCAGGGGCCCTGTGTACAACCTCCTACCTTCTCTGAATATTAAAAATGGGACAAATCTTCATATGTCGAGCACAGCAATATTTTCAAAGAGCAGAGCTCTAAGCCCTGAGCTTTTATTCAAGGACACAAACTCTAGTCTCTGGACCTCAGGGACTCCAGCACTGCAGGGACCCAGAACGCACTGGGTAAACTCACCCGAACAGCAACATGATGGACTGGTCAACTTGGATAATGCTATTTTAGTTCCAAAATAAAACAATCCTACTGGGCATATTTCTTAAGAAAAACACCGTTTTTTTGTTTTTTTTTTTTACCTTGGGGTGTGTGTATATGTGTGTAAAACTGGCTCTGAAACATTTCCAAAAGTGGAACTTCCAAAGAGCTCAGAGCAAAGGCAGTACTTTTTGGAATGTGTGATCGGGGCCTAAGGTAACTCTTGAAGTGCAACAAGCATTCTGGCAAGTGAGGCAGAAATAGGAGGCGCCTGCTCAGACTGTTCCTTGCGTCCCCTTCCCAGGTTTACCAGAAGGAGGGGCCAAGGCTCCCAGCAGAGCTAGCCAGGTGCTTCCCCTCACCACCCACCACCAGAAGATCTCATTCTAGAGTCCTCATTTCCATCATTGTGCACGCGCTCCTACACCTGCATATGCTACAAGTATTTACTGAGGGCCCTCCCCAGTGACTACACCAAGCTCGTCAGGAGGCATGATTTACATCCTATGCAACAAGCCAGAAAACACAGAATCTAAGTGGAGATGGTATGGCGTTCAAATCTCTCCTCTTGGCCCTTTAACCCTGGCCTTACCACCCCACCCCCCTGCAACTGACTCCCTAGCAAGGTCACCCAGCCAAAGCCTAATGACCAAGGTGTTCAAACCAGGCAATCACTCTGCCCAACCCATTCAGGCAAATGCTGCTATGCCCATCCTTGTGGGCTGGGTGCATAGCTTCATACCAGTGAGCCTGGGGAGATCTTTCAAACAGCTCTCCTGACAAAATTTTCACTTCTGAGTAACAGCTTGGTTCTGGAACTCCCATTACCTAGGGAAACAACACCTCATTCTAAAGCAGTCTAGATTCTAGAACCACCGTATCTCTTGCTGATACGCAAGAAGAGAACAGTAGAGCTTGGGAAAGTGACAAATTCTCTAAATCTGGTTTTTCTCATCCATAGAGTTAATAATCCCTCCCTGCTTCCAGAATTAAATAATGAATAGCAGATATTAATTGAAAGCATATACCATGAAATATGCATTATTTTCATTATTGACTTTAATCCATTCAGCCAGTCCTAGGAGGTAGAATACCCTTATCCCTAACTAACAGAGGAGGAAAATAAAGCTCAGAGATGCCAAGCAACTTGCTCAAAACCACTAGCAGGTAAGTGGTACAGTGAGGATGTCAACTTTTCTCTTGCCAATTACATTTAACCTTATTCTACTTCTGACCATCAGTCCCAAAGAAGTCATAATGAATGGTTTAGAAGTTTCATAAAGATGCTCCTTGTGGTTTGAGGGGAGAAAAATCAGGAAAAAATTAAATATCCAACAACCAGCTTCTGCTAACATAAATCTGCAGGGTTTCAAATCATTACAATGAATAGTTTATGAAGGCCTGCTGAAAAGAGGTGTTCATCTCCTCCCCCTCCACAAAGCCCACTGATATTACAGTAAGTGAGTACAAAGAGAACAATGTCAGAGAAGTACTGAGAACCTTTGGTGAACTGATGAAAACGAGAAAACGGGTGCGGTAGTGCTGGTAGCAGAACCAGGACACGTAGAGAAGAGGAGGGGCCAGAATCATCAGGAGGAAGTGGCTGCCTCCCATCATGGAAGCCCCAGTGTGAGCAGACAAGGATATCAGGAATGGGCAGAAGGGTAGGAGTGAGAGAAAACTGTCCGCAAGAACGTTACCTGTGTTGGCCTCCCCTGCAGCAACTCAGCCATCACCCCTCACCTCTCTCCCCAAGAGCAACAAATGAGTTTTCCCAGGCCAAAACAGGAGCAATAATTTTTAAAGATGCTTAATCTCCCGAAGGGCTGGTGAAGCTTCCAGAGTGAGGATCACCATCCCAGAATATGTTCCTTCTTGACTAAGCATGAGGGGAAGGGAGTGGCACAGCTCATCGCTTTGGCACCATCCATGTCCAAGTGAAGCCTGCCAATCAGCTCAGCTGCCCATGGACTTGGTGGTGGACAAAGCCACTCCCGTTATCTGTAGCTGTCACCTTCATTTTGCATGACCAGAATGAATAAACTAAAACCATCAAACACTTGGGGGGAAAAAAATACCACAGAGAAGTGAGCCAAACTACCAGAATGGATTCCAAGGAAAACAGAGATAACCCCAGAAACAGACAAGAACTTTCAAAGTATCCTTAATATCTTCCAAGATATTGAAACACACACACACACACACACACACACACACACACACACACACACAGAACCAACAGGTGACCATTTAAAAAAGAAAAAAGCAAAGGCGCCTCAGTGGCTCAGTCGGTTAAGCACCCAAATCTTGATTTTGGCTCAGGTCATGATCTCACGGTTGTGAGACTGAACCCCACATCGGGCTCCATGCTGTGGGGGGAGCCTGCTTAAGATTCTCTCTCTCCTTCTCCCTCTGCCCCTCCCCCCTCTAAAAAAAAAAGAAAAAAGCAATCAAAGAACCAAAAATTTAAAAAATGAGTTTATGGAAATTAAGAACATGCCTACTAAAACAAGCCAAAAAAAAAAAGAGGGGGCGCCTGGGTGGCTCAGTCGTTAAGCGTCTGTCTGCCTTCGGCTCAGGTCATGATCCCAGGGTCCTGGGATCGAGCCCTGCATCAGGCTCCCTGCTCCGCGGGAAGCCTGCTTCTCCCTCTCCCACTCCCACTGCTGTGTTCCCTCTCTCACTGTGTGTCTGTCAAATAAATAAATAAATCTTAAAAAAAAAAAAGGGAGAAAAATATAAGGAAATCTCTCAGAATACAGAGCAAAGAAAGAAATATCTGAACAATGAAAGACAAAGAGACAAAGAAGGCCAGTCCATGGATTAAATATCTACGAGGAGCTCCTAGACACATAAGTGGAGGGAAAGAAATTATCACAAAAATTTTTAAATTTCACAGAATTGAAGAAAGCAGTAAGACTGAAAGGGCCCATCAAGTACTAAGTAGGATAAATGGAAAATACCATATAGAAAACATCCTAAAGGCATCCAAATCGGCAAAGAAGTCAAACTCTCTTTGCAGATGATATGATACTTTATGTGGAAAACCCAAAAGACTCCACCCCAAAACTGCTAGAACTCATACAGGAATTCAGTAAAGTGGCAGGATAGAAAATCAATGCACAGAAATCAGTGGCATTCCTATACACCAACAAGACAGAAGAAAGAGAAATTAAGGAGTCGATCCCATTTACAATTGCACCCAAAACCATAAGATACCTAGGGATAAATCTAACCAAAGAGGCAAAGGATCTGTAGTCAGAAAACTATAAAATACTCACAAAAGAAACTGAGGAAGACACAAAAAAATGGAAGAACGTTCCATGCTCATGGATTGGAAGAATACTGTGAAGATGTCAATGCTACCTAGAGCAATCTACACATTCAATGCAATCCCTATCAAAATACCATCAACTTTTTTCAAAGAAATGGAACAAATAATCCTAAAATTTGTATGGAACCAGAAGAGACCCCGAATAGCCAGAGGAATATTGAAAAAGAAAAGCAAAGCTGGCGGCATCACAATTCCAAACTTCCAGCTCTATTACAAAGCTGTCATCACGAAGACAGTATGGTACTGGCACAAAAACAGACACATAGATCAACGGAACAGAATCGAGAGCCCAGAAACGGACCCTCAACTCTATGGTCAACTCATCTTCGACAAAGCAGGAAAAATGTCCAATAGAAAAAACACAGTCTCTTCAACAAATGGTGTTGGGAAAATTGGACAGCCACATGCAGAAGAATGAAACTGGACCATTTCCTTACACCACACACAAAAATAGACTCCAAATGGTTGAAAGACCTCAATGTGAGACAGGAGTCCATCAACATCCTAAAGGAGAACACAGGCAGCAACCTCTTCGACCTCAGCCACAGCAACTTCTTAGAAACATCGCCAAAGGCAAGGGAAACAAGGGCAAAAATGAACTATTGGGATTTCATCAAGATAAAAAGCCTCTGCACAGCAAAAGAAACAGTCAACAAAACCAAAAGACAACCGACAGAATGGGAGAAAATATTTGCAAAGGACATATCAGATAAAGGGCTCGTATCCAAAACCTATAAAGAACTTCTTAAACTCAACACCCAAAGAACAAATGATCCAATCAAGAAATGGGCAGAAGCGTGGCGCCTGGGTGGCTCAGTCATTAAGCGTCTGCCTTCAGCTCAGGTCATGATCCCAGGGTCCTGGGATCGAGCCCCACATCGAGCTCCCTGCTCCGCAGGAAGCCTGCTTCTCCCTCTCCCACTCCCCGTTTGTGTTCCCTCTCTCGCTGTGTCTCTGTCAAATAATTAAAAAAAAAAAAAAGAAATGGGCAGAAGACATGAACAGACATTTTTCCAAAGACATCCAAATGGCCAACAGACACATATAAAGTGCTCAACATCGCTCAGCATCAGGGAAATCCAAATCAAAACCTCCATGAGATACCACCTCACACCAGTCTGAATGGCTAAAATTAACAAGTCAGGAAACGACAGATGTTGGCGGGGATGTGGAGAAAGGGGAACCCTCCTACACTGCTGGTGGGACTGCAAGCTGGTGCAACCCCTCTGGAAAACAGTATGGAGGTTCCTCAAACAGTTGAAAATAGAGCTACCCTACGATCCAGCAATTGCATTACTGGGTATTTATCCCAAAGATACAAATGTAGGGATCCGAAGGGGTATGTGCACCCCGATGTTTATAGCAGCAATGTCCACAACAGCCAAACTGTGGAAAGAGCCAAGATGTCCATCGACAGATGAATGGATAAAGAAGATGTGGTATATATATACAATAGAATATTATGCAGCCATCAAAAGGAATGAACGCTTGCCATTTGCAACGACGTGGATGGAACTGGAGGGTGTTATGCTGAGTGAAATAAGTCAATCAGAGAAAGACATGTATCATATGACCTCACTGATATGAGGAATTCTTAATCTCAGGAAACAAACTGAGGGTTGCTGGAGTGGTGGGGGGTGGGAGGGATGGGGTGGCTGGGTGATAGACAATGGGGAGGGTATGTGCTATGGTGAGTGCTGTGAATTGTGTAAGACTGTTGAATCACAGACCTGTACCTCTGAAACAAATAATACATTATATGTTAAAAAAAAAATAGCAGGAGGGGAAGAATGAAGGGGGGGAAATCGGAGGGGGAGACAAACCATGAGAGACTATGGACTCTGAAAAACAAACAGGGTTATAGAGGGGAGGGGGTGGGGGGATGGGTTAGCCTGGTGATGGGTATTAAGGAGGGCATGTATTATTGAATGGAGCACTGGGTGCTATGTTCAAACAATGAATCATGGAACACTACATCAAAAACTAATGATGTAATGTATGGTGATTAACATAATAATAAAAAACAAAAACAAAACAAAAATCCTAAAATCCTCCAGGGGCGTGTATGTTAGAGGCATCATGTAGGCAAAACAAAAGAGATTACCAATAAAAGAATCAGAATTTTAAGTGTCCAACTAACTAGCTGAATTACTAATTACTAATTCCACATATTAGAGGAAACTGAACATGTTTTGAAATGTCAAGAACAGAATTATTTTGACTCAATTTTTTTTTTCAATCCTCAAAAACAAGAAGTGTCCCACATACCTATCCATTTTAATCAGGAATATAGTCAAACAAAATGAAAAGGAACCAAGAAGATAGGGAATTCTGGAAAGAAAAGCGTTCCAGGAGAGCAAGAAGCAGACACCCCGGGAAGACGGCTGAGCAGCAGGCCCACGAGGCAGGCAGAACGTAAGAGAGCCCATCACAAAAAGTGACTCAACAGTCGGGAGGCAGTAGGGATGTGGTGAAGGAGGCATCTGCTTCCTCCACCGCCAAGAAAAATGAAAGACGATTAGAAAGCAAAAAGCTACACAAGAAAGTCAGGTTCAAACACAGTCAAAATGTGACACACTGTGATTCTAGCCACTGATGGAATGGTAAAGAAAGTGAATTCCTCTGACCTTGGTGCCCGAGGGGACACAGTTCTAATTGCAGAGGCATCTGTGCCTCTCTTGCCCAAAACACAAAGCATCAAAGAGGGGCATGTATTTTATTTTTGGACAGTGGTCCCAGGTGGCAGGACTGGGCAGAGTGGGACAGAGAAGGAAGGAGTCAATGCAAGCGTACACTACAGAGCTGATCTCCACTGGGAGCAACCCAGAGCCCACCCCACTAGGAACCCTACACAAATTATCTGCCTAGGGAAAAAAGATGGGAATATTACCCACTGGCTTCCATCCCCTGTTAATCAAGGGCTGCCCTGGGGGCCTGGCATTTCCAGAGATGTCTATACATCAGAACGGCTCAGCAGGAGTCTTCCCAGATGCTGCAGCAGCAAAGTCCCAGGACAGAAAGTGAGAAACACAGTGTACGATCTATAATTTTATTTTCTATGTGCACGTAACACTTTGTGATAATGACTACGTAAATGAGAGACACAAATGGTATGTAGACATTAGCACTGCTCACCAAATATTTTAGGCTCTCAGCTTTCACAGCCTATGAGGGAATCATACTCTTTGGCCCCTCGTGGTTGAGTGGGACCACACAAGCAGTTCTGGCCAATGCAATGAAGTGAGAAGTGATATCCTACCTTCCATTCAGGACACTTAAATGCTGCTGTAAGACACCCCGAGGCTTGCTTTCCATCTGCTATAGTGAACAACACTGCAGATGACAGTTATTCCATCTCCACGAGTTGTCGAGGAAAGAGCACCCAACACAGAGACTCCAACCCACCCTGATGGACCTGAGCTTGTAAGAGCAATAACCTTCTGCTTCCAGCCTTTGAGACCTGGAGATTATTTGTTACTGCAGCCTAACCTAGCCCATCCTGACTGATTCAACTAAATGCCTTATCATGTTTTGAGGGGAAACCAAGAAAAGGGATGACAACACACCGAAGTAGTAATAATGTTTCTGCTCAGCTGGGAGAATTCCAAGAAAAGTTCTTACATTCTTTCTTTTAATTTCACATAAGCACATATTATGAATAGAAGACAAACAAAACTAAAGGGAAAGTGGGGTCATCTAGGAAGAGAGACTGGTAGGCAGGACATTTCTGCTGTGTGCTTACTACGAAAACTCCTGTAGCTTTTCCACCTCATAAAATACACAAATCTCTTCAAGTAGAAGGACGAGTCCTAAATGCCCAGAAGTTTACTTCAGCTTTACAATACACCTATCTTGAAAGTCTTCCAAACATGCAGTAATGTTTTCAGGTGCTGTGGGCTGTTTCTACTCCCTACTTCCAACCCGCCCCCCAAGAACTTGTACAGATTTTGCTAATAGGGATTATTCTTCCCCAAAGAGAAAAGGCTCTTAGAAAATCCATTTTCCAAAACTCATCAATGGGACAACATGCACTGTACTCATGCACTCTCACACCTGCACACACACACGTGCACATGACAGATCAGTATCTTCAATCAGTTCTGGGACCTGTCATCCAATTTCTTTCATGGTCCTCTATCTTCCAAACAGGAGCCAGAGCAATCCTTAGAAAGTTCATCAGTCCACGTAACTTCCCAAGCTCCAACAGCTTCCCACTGCACTTAGGAATGAAATCTAAGCTCCCAACCACAGCATTCAAGGGTCTCTGTTCCACACCAACCATGATGATCTTTCCCTTGGTCCTTGAACAAACCAAACTATTCGCCCACCTCAGGGCCCCCCCTGCTTGCTGTTCCCCCTTCCCACACTCCTCCTCTCAGGGTTCTTGGCAAGGCCTCCCCCTTTCTCAGTCTTCAGCTGACATGCCACTTCCCCTGGGGAAGCCTTCCCCAACCACCACCATCCAGAATGAGCCCCCATTCCCACTCTCCCAGTGTTCTGTTCCTTCCCTTCAGAGAATCCACAGCAATCCTAGTTCTCTTGCATGGTTACCTGTTCAGGTGTGTGTTGCCAGAGGTCTTCGTCTGGTGCGTGGCTGCATCGCCAGCATTGAGAACAGCGCCCGTACAAAAAAAAGTGTAGATTACCTGTTGTCTAATGAATATGACAGGCAGGCAGCATACCCGACCATGAGAGGGCAAAGGGAAGAGCACAGCCAGTGCAGAGGAAGACGCAAGCAGGTCATCCCTGGAGGAGCCTTCTAGAAGACAATGCTGCAGCTGAGCTTTGAGGGACAGTCAGGAGTTAGGTACCCACAGGAAAGGAAAACAGGTGTGCAGAGGCCCAGCAGCCTGAAAGAGCCTGCCGGGTGGAAACAGGGCTAGTGCCTGGGGAGATGGCGTGCTCAGAGGCCCAGATACCCTCTCACTCACCCTCCCTCCCTCCCTCCCTCCCTCCCTCCCTCCCTCCCTCTGCATTTTGGAGATTCAGTCCCACTCCCACTCAGGACCTGGGAAGAGCATTCACACCAGCCACCTCTGCCTTGGGAGGGACAAAGCCCATCTCAGAAAGGGGGCCAGGCCCGTGCGCCTGAGGCTCAGGTTCCAGGCCCGCTAGCTGGCCTGTTATCAAGCAGTTTTACATCCAGTGATACCTTGCACTTCTGCCCTGTCACCTGCCAGTATCATCTCTCCCACCAGCTCTGAGAGGTAAATCACTTATTATTTCTTCAGCTTTACAGCTGAGAACTGAAGACTGTGGAGATTAAGTGACAGCGTCAGCAGCTGGCCAAGATTAGAATTCGGAACCCGTGGTCGCACACAAGGCCCAGGGCCCACAGCCCTCGCACTTCTGGGTCCTCAAAGCAGGAGGACCTGTGGAGTCAATGTGTCAGTGTGGCTCCCCTACCCCCAGCCCCCCAAAATCTCCCAGCTGTCACTCTTTCTTCTCTCCCCCTTCCCCCCCTCCACATTCTCCAAAGCTTTTTGGCTATTTAGATTAACAACAGCCCACCACCTGCCTTCAGACCAGGGATCAGATCACTGCCTTCTCTTCTCCACAGCGTCCCAACTGCGAAGTTAGTCAACTCCCTGGGTGAACACGGGCTATGACCCCCAGAACCGCACAAAAAGAACCCTGAGGAACTGGCTCACTGGAAAGAGCCTCATAACTGAGGCCTAATCCTCATGCAGGAGTCTGCTCCCATTCCTCCTCCCAGGAGCTCTGGACAGAAGGGCTTCCTCCACTCTTGGCCAGCTCCCGACCCAGCAGACTTCCCATCCACAGCTCTGCCTGCCCGGAATACTAACAAGGGCCCTTCCAGATGCACAGAGAAAGCCAGACAATCCCTCACAGCCCCCAGGGTCTGGCTGGACAGGGCTGGAATCCAGTGCATCAACGGGGCAGGCTAGCTCATCATGGTTCGGTTGGTATGCAGGGACTGGAGGAGGCCCCTGCTCCCAGGGGGACAAGGAATGAGGGCAAAAGGCTGTTGGCTGATGAGGCTGGAGGCCCCCGGGCTGCCCTTCCAGACGGCATAAATCAGCTGGTATGGCTTCACAGTTCCCTGCCACCCAGCACACAGGCAGGCACCTGCCAGCACAAAGACCCAAGGTAAATTTGGAGAAGATTAAATTAAAAAACCAAAGCTTCCAAGCACCAGGAGGCCTGGCAACCATAAATCTACCTGCAAAGGAGTACACAGAACACCAGGCAAACCAGCTTTCTCTAGGTTACTGATGAGCGCTGGCCTCTGCAAGGGCATCCCAGCAAGGCCCGGTAAGGGAGCCAGGAATGGGCGTCTCAGCAAAGGAAGCCTGCAGCAGTGAAGAGGGGTATCTGGGCTGTGGGGTCAAAGGTCACCTCAAATTCCAGTGTTGTGGCTTCTGGGCTGTGTGACTTTAGGCAGGTCACCTAAGCTCTCTTTCCTAGCTGAGAAAACGGGGTCAAATCAAAGGGACCTTGCAAAGTCATGACAAGCACCTGCACCACAAGCACCCCTCAAAAATGGCAGCCATGACAACAAAATTGATGAAGATGTAGGAAAGTAAAAGTAATGGACACAGAACATTAATGACAGCTAACAGGGCACTCACTCTGTGCCAGGCACTATTCATCCTTTCAATCCTCACAATTCTATGACAAGATGCCATTAGAGTTGGGTTTGGAGATGGAGAAATGGAGGTACAGAGAGGCTGAGTCATTTGCCCAAGGTCACACAGCTAGTCATGGATGGTGCTAGGATTCAAACCCAGGCAGTCAGACTCCTCTGGGATAGGAAATAGTGCACTCCCCCGACTCTTGGAATTTGAAAGCCAGAAGGAAAACAAGGATCATTTTTCCCACATTCATTTCACAGAGAGAGACACCTGAGCCCAGAGAACAAAAGACTAGCTCAGGCACACGGCCAGTCAGTGACAAGACAGCTGAACTTGTCCACAGCTCCTGAGAGCAAGAAGCACAGGCCTCTATAATCCTAAGTGTCTTCTGTGTGGCTTGGACAGACCCCCAAATCTCTCTTCCTACGTGAGAATCAGTTCTCAGTCATTGACATGCTAGGTGCGGTGCAGCCATGGGGGGTCTGCAAAGTATGGCTTCTGAAGAGGACGCCCCAGGCTGTCCTCCAGAGACCGCCCCTCTCAGGCCCACCGGCCACAGGAGGCAGGTCAAGACAGTAGGACCCCCCCCCAGGATTCTGGGGCAGGGGACAGAGCCAGCGAGCCCACCCATCCCCAGTGACGGAATGCAGCCCCAAGGAACCTGACGAGAAACAGAGATTGCCAATTTTATTATGGACCCATGATTACCAAAATCAACTGTTCAACTGGCAGTTGCAAACTCCCTTTGCTGAAAGCCCCAGAGAAACAGCATAGCACAATGGTTAAAAACACAGACCCGGGAGCCAGAGTTCCTGGGTTCCAGTTTTGACTAAAAACCCTTGGCCACACCAGTCAGCCTCAGTTTCATCTGTCAAGTGAAGAAAGTCATACATACTTCTGAGGGTCATTTTGAAGCCTACACAGCTCACTATGAACGGGGTACCCAGAATATTGCCCACTCACCCCCTACCCCAGTAAATACTGCATAAGCATTTACTAAACAGAAAGCTCTCCATGATCTGTCAAGCCCACTCTTCAAATAAGTGACTTTTTCCTTTTTTGAGGGCTCCCTTACCCTATGGGGTGAAATCTTCAAAGACTGCACTGAAGCCTAAGCATTTGTCCTGAACCTGATGGAGTATGTCCTTACAAGGATGAAGAACGGATTCAATACTGCTGGAAGCTGACCCCATAGGTTGAAGCAAACCCAATTTTACGTTTAAGCAAAAAAAATTACTTCGAGGATAAATGCTATGCACAGCAATGGTCTACAAAGGCTATGTTTTAAGTACTCATGCTCCGGGACCCTGGGTCTGGCGGCACATGAGACATTCAGTAATTGCATATCTGGCTTTCAGAAACTTTTAAGTGGTTTCGTGTTTTGATTTCCCTCCCATATGCAGTGGCCTGCCTAGTGTGAAATGGCTTCATCCATTCTGACACATATTTCTGCTACCACCCCTAACGGGCTGCCCCCTGCAGTTAGCCCCTCAACTGGGCTGGGCTCTGGCAGACACAGTATTTATACCAGCCTTGCACAAGGTCCCCATATCAGTGCACACCTCTTCTTCATGCCATGTGTCCTGGATGAAGGCAGCCTGATCTGATGGCTATGTCATGCCCCCAACTACACACACACACACACACACACACACACACAGGCATTTCTCCATAATAGTAGTTAACAAGTCTTTACACCATGACCAGGGGAGTGTGTCTAAATCTATCTACCCTCTATACTCCAAGACCACCCCCCCAAAAAAAAAGAACAAGGATTTCTCCTAGATGTATGCAGAATCTTACAGTTCACAAAAGAATTTCAGACCTACCAATGTGCTTTGAATACCATGACACCCAGTGTGATCAGTGGGTCAGGAATGAAGTTCTGCTGGCCACAGATGAAAGTAGTATGGATCAGAGAGGGAAAGAAATTTTGTGAAGGACACACAGCAAGTTGGGAAGAAGAATGGACCATGCACATTAGTCGGCCTACCCTAGTCTGATGCTCCCCGTGGCCTTTTTCCCCTCCCTGCTCTGGGCTTATTTCCTGATGGCACCTGGGGGGCCTGCTGATAGGATAACTTGCCTCCCCACCCCATCAAAGCTATTCAATTTGCCCAAACAAGTATTCCACCCCTACCTCTCAACCTTCCCCTCTACAAGTGGTGTTCCTCAACCCCACCTGCCCCCAGCCACCTCTGGGGCTCTGACTTGGTCTAAAAGTTTCATTCACATTCTTGCAAATGCTACCCTACCAGGCCAACACACAGCTCCTTGTCAAGGACACGCTAGGACCACCCCCACCCAGCCCACGGCAGCTGGAGATGCCACCCCTCTCCATAACCCCACAGCACTTGATTCTTCCTCACTGGGTCATTATTCCTGGTCTTGGGACTTCTCTTCCGTTAGGCTGGAGGCACCTAGAGGGCAGGAACCACGGTGTGTTTGCCCTGCAAGTTCCCAAGGCCTCACACAATGCCTGATACCTAGCATGGACTCCATCACTGTCTACATATTGGCTGCATTCATCCTGAAAGGAAGGTCTGTTCGTATTCCATAGAAAGAGGTTTACCTACGCAAGAACAGCCCCCTTGAGAAACTCAAGAATATGGACAGAACGTACAATCACTGCACTGGGTCAGTTAAGAGTCGCCTTACACTCAGGCAACACCCAAATCTGTCTGTGAATGAAATCAGAACTCCACCAAGGAGGAAAGCTTATGCATCATCAAGACATTAGGCCTTGAAATAGAGCCTGAAGCCCCCCCGCCCCCCTTGGGGATGATTCCGCATGGTTTTCATTCCAAAACCATCACAAAAGGTCTTTTCATTCCTAAGTTAGGGTCAGGGACTGAAGGGGCTCTTGTCCAGGCCCTGCATGACAGAGCTCACAGACTCATGGGGAAAAGAAATAGACAACCAGACAATGACAAAACAAGAGAAAAACACCAGTGGGGCATGTCCCCAGGCAGCCCTAGGAGCACAAAACGAGGTATCCAGATAGGAGAAGATGGGCTAAACCGTGAAGACAGCATTTCCTGTCCAAGTATAAATATGTAGGACTGTGTGTGTGTGTGTGTGTGTGTGTGTGTGTGTGTGCGCGCGTGCGCGCGCGCGCTATGATAGAATTGGTAGCAATTAAAGTATTAAGTAGAATACTAAAATTCCTAAGCCAAAGATTCAATCGATTATCCAAATCATTCTACCCCAAGTTCAGGTAAGATATATGGTCAAAGGCATTCCTGAGGCCAGAGAGACAAATCAGGTGGCTAACTTTGCCTTTTCATCCTAACACTCTGATGCCATGTAGACATGCTCATTACCAAATTTAAGCTGATTTACAGATTACTTCCAAAAGATACAAAGATAAAAACATTTAAGTTCTCGGGGCGCCTGGGTGGCTCAGTAGGTTAAATATCTGCCTTTGTCTCAGGTCATGATCTCGGGATCCTGGGATTGAGCCCTAATTTGGGCTCCCTGCTCAGCAGGGCAGTCTGCCCCTCCCCACACCCACCCCACCTGTGGCTCTCTTTCCTCTCTCTCAAATAAATCTTAAAAAAAAAAAAAAAAAGTTAAGTCCTCTGAACCTGTTTTCTAATAGTACCAGGATAAAATGTAGACCTTGTGGGATCTACTGGGGATAGAGTCCATGAGATAAGGTACACAAAACACTCTCTGCAATGAAAAGCGCAAATGGGTCCGTGCTTTCTTTTAGCTTTAATGGTGGCAATCAATCAGCAGTCTTATGGGGAAGAACCTAGACTGGAATCTGTAAACATGAGTTCAAATCCCAGCTCCATCTCTTTCTAATGATAAAGGAAACATTTACCACAGGAGAGGTAGTAAAAGCTCAAAGCATTGCTGGTAGTATGTTATTTTTGTCAACTATTTTGCCTATTTCAAAGGTGGTTGAGAAAATGGGCATTCACAATCTGCATATCCATGGATACCCAGGTGTTGGAAGCAGGGGGAGGGAATGATAGAAGAAAGTTTAAAAATTCGGATTCATGATTATTCAACATGGCTGCCTACATGGAACTACCTGGGCAACCTCCCCTGACAGCCTGGCAGAGACATGAGAGTAGGGACAATTCTCAGGAGAGACGCGCCCCCCCCCCCAAAAATACTGTATATACTGTATGTTGACTGTCTCAGATTAGATATCTACTTAAATTTAGAAGAAAACTAGAGTTTCATTAGAGGTCATGGATACCCACACACATACACACACCCCCACATGAGACCCCACTTTTTTAAATGTGTTTAACTCATGCTGGGAAATGAAATATTCAACTGACCTAATTTTTACATTGGGAATAAGAGACATAAGTGTGTTTTTAGCAAATCCAACAAAATATTTACTCCATTTCAACATGAAGTTGTAAAGAGTCAGAGAGAAACAGAGTATGGCAGACCATGTCAATCAGCCACCCCCAACCCTTTGCTGCTCCCCAAAGGTCCCTGCTTGCAGAAATCTCCTGCCTACACCACAGATGACCTGCATCTCAGTGTAAGGGCATTTGCTGGCCAGGGGCGGACACTTCCTCGTCCCCTGGTGGGTAATTACAGTGTGTAGGACACAGACCTTGGCACATCCCCAGAAGGACTGCACTCAGTTGCCCACAGCACAAAACTCCGCTCAGTAACCTAGTCTTTGTGGGCTTTCCTCACTTCCCTGTCCCACAACCCCTCTAACAGGCGCTTCCTGGGAATAAACCTCTAGAATAAACCACTTGCATCCAAATCCTTGTCTCAAGGTGTGCTGGGGGCGGCGGGGGGGGGGGGGGGAAGAGGCACCAAAACTAAGATACAATAAGAAAAACAGAAAAATATAGAAGGATGGAATGAAAGCAAGAAAAAGAAAGTAACTAATGGGCAGGTAAACCTGGAAGGAAAGCGGAGATGCAACTATGACTGAGTAACAAAGGGCAAAGACCAGACACGAAATGTCCACTTCCTCGACCAAGCGGCCTGGCCTCTAGTTACAACCACCCACCTCACCTGACCCCATCCCAGTCTGGCCATCAGCCAAACCCATAAGCTCATTCATCCCTCCAAAGGTTCGAACATCCCCCTGGTCTACTGGTGGCGGTCACAACCGGCCTCTTGTCCCTGGGTCTACCAGCCAACACAGAGAACAGAGTCTGGCCCCACCCTCCTCCAAAACCACAGGTAGAGACCTTGGGTCAGACAACGGACCCCATGAGGTTAGGTACCTTCCAGAAGTGCAGGTGCAACAGCAACCTACGCTCTTGATGAAGACCCCCTGGTGGAGATAAATCTCCTTTCCAAAACACATGCTGACGCAAGAGGCAAATTTTAGAACCCTTGCTGAGTGCCTTTTAAGATGAAACCAAAGGTGGGTGCCTGGGTGGCTCAGTCATTAAGCGTCTGCCTTCGGCTCAGGTCATGATCCCAGGGTCCTGGGATCGAGCCCCGCATCGGGCTCCCTGCTCGGCGGGAGGCCTGCTTCTCCCTCTCCCACTCCCCCTGCTTGTGTTCCCTCTCTCACTGTGTCTCTGTCAAAAAAATAAATAAAATCTTTAAAAAAAAAAAAAAAGATGAAACCAAAGGAAAGGAAGTCCGTAAGACCCCAACTGGGACACCATTCTCTGACTTTGCGGAGCTTTTGATGAATCCTGTGTTCTCAATGGGGGAATAAACCCCTCAAAGGGGAAAAAAGATTGTTCAGTTGAGGGGGTGCAAAATAATCCCACATATAACAAGGGTTTGTGGCTCCACCTGGCAAAATCTTATTCCTCTTAACTTCACAGAGAGGAGGAGTTAGGAAAAAAAAAAAATTTCCTACATATATATGTAAGAAGGCTCCCTAGGAGAGTGATAATGGGGATAAAAGCTTAAAGAATATGATGTAATGATGAAAAGCCTATTCTGGACTCACTTTCAACTCCTTTTAGGAAATAAGTCCACCCCAGTAAGAATGTAACTTCTACCTCTCATCTAATATCCTGTGAAAAACAAACATCACAGAAAAATGCATGGCGAGCAGGCACTTTAAAACTGTGCACGTGTTCACCACACCTAATTGCACTGTGTAACTTTTACAGTGCTTTTCTCAAATCCCAGAGATTATCTTCAACTCCACCACTTTGTAGTGAGGCAACAAAAAGCAAGAGAGATGATCGTCATCTTTCAACACCTACCATGTGGAAAGCTCATTCTGGGTCACAGAATAAAGCTCTGAAAATGTCAACACCCTGAGTCTTGCCCTTTCCCACCATCTCCCTTGAACACAACTCCTAGCACAGGCCACCGTGGGGCCTCTGGCAAGGTTGTGGTGCATTTCCTTAAACTCAGCACGTCCAAATGGGACCCATCTCTCCCCCAAATTTACTGTTTCCCAAAGCCCCAAGGCCACCAGCTAGATCAACCATTTCCTGAGGCCCCAGGCAAAAATATTGGGGTATGTGTCATCCAGCCCGTCATCAAAGCAGCCCAGGGTCCAGGCTTTGAAATCTGCTACACCCAGGTTCAAAGCCCAGCTCTGCCACTTACCAACTCCGGCAAGCTATTTAACCTCTCTGAGCTACCGTATCTACCACAGCTACCTTCCTTGCATACTATGGTTACGGTTTAGACACAGTAAGTTATGTAAAATGCTCAGTATTAGCCCAGAATCAAGCCACAGAGCAGGCACTCAACCTATTGAGTGCCTATTGTTTTTTGTTGTTTCTTTTTTAAGATTTATTTGGTGGTGGGAGGAGCAGAGGAAGAGAACCTCAAGCAGACACCACACTGAGCGCAGAGCCCAATGCGGGGCTTGATCTCACGACCGAGATCATGATCTGAGCCAAAACCAAGCATCAGACACTCAACCAACTAACCACCCAGACACCCCTAGGCTTGCTATTTTTTTGCTGATATCACGGACACTGGGGAGATCTTTACTCTCTGGATTTCTCAAATGGTAGCATGGTATCACTGAAAAGCATGACACGGCAGACAAAGTCTCATTCCAGCCCCATTACTGATTAAGGCAGATTCTTGGCAGAATCCATTTTCCTCTAGATAATGCATGTAACACACACAGTAGATGCCCGATACCAAGTGTGGTGGCTGCCCTGTGCCTAATTACATGCTATTTCCAAATGTCCTCTAATTGTTTCTCACACAGAACAGTTTTTAAGTACCCGGCCATTCAGGGGTGCAAAATATCAAAGGGGTCCCTGGTTTCCAAGGCCCTCCTACCAAGAAGAAAATCAGGCATAACGAGAAAAACTTGGCTCTTATCTAGGCCTGCCACACCTGAGCATAGGCTCAGAAGATCAGAGGAAGACAGAGTATGGTCAAGGCCATGGGTAAGGGGCTTTAAGGCAGGGCTGCAGTAGAAGCAGGACAGAAATGCACCTTTCCAGGCCCCACCTCAAGCCCAGGAAGCCCATGTGCTTTCACAAACCCTCCAGATGTTTCCAATGCCCACTAAGTTTGGGCCACTGGACTGTTCAAATGGAATCTGAAGCTTCCAGCTTCACATCTATCCCTACTTTCCTGCTTCAAAGGGCCAACAGCTTAATGGACTACTGTTATTCATACTCTTCTCTGCACTTTCTTCTGGACTCCCAGGACACCAAATTCTTCACGTCTGCATCCTAAGTAATGCATAAGGGCAAAGTGAAAATATTAAATAAGATAGCATATTAACCATGGTTCATGGCAGGGTTTCAGTTTCAATGGTTTGTTTCTCCTTTGACTCTTGGTGGAAAGTCCTTCATTCATGGGTGGCTGAGAAAGTCGAGCCCTGAACAAATGCATCCTTCAACACACCAGGTACTAGCTTCCAACATCCAGGGCATGGTGGGCACCAAGGCCCTTCATCTGCAAGGAGGCAAAGGGCTCAGGGAGAGACCACTCCAGGCAGAATGGGGTTGGATCAGCTAAGGCTTTCCCAGATGTGACACAAGCCAACAGCCACCAGTAGCCTTGTGCAGCCGCTAACCCGTGTGGTTACCCCCTGAGCAAACCGCCTGCTCTCTCTGGGCCTCCTCAGTAAAATCAAGGTTTAGACTGGTTCTCCCAAGATCCTGTCCAGCTCCATGCAGCTGAATCTGAAAGTTCAGTAAAACAGCAAAAACAAGGTAAAGGGTTAATGTTCCTCCACCCATATGACTTCTAGTTTGGAAAGAGATGTGTGGAGAAAGTGAAAATTAAAGATAAATATTTTTAAATTTTTTAACTTTTCTATTTCTGTTTCCATGTAAGGGGGGAAAGGGATACAGACTGCTTTAAAGAATTTTCAGGTAAAATGAAGATGCCAAGCAGGACTCAGAACGCTCAAGGAGAGTCAAGGGTAGGAAAGAGGGGAGGTCTCAGATTGAGATGCAGCGAGGGATGTGCAGGAGACAGCTAGTTTACAGAGGCTGGGCATTTCATCTTCCCAGCTATTCATCACCTTTAGAAAAGTTTGCTCTAAGAAAAGGCAGCAAAAGGAAACGATGAAAAACATGCATTTACCAATGCGCTTGACTAATCTCTCCTGAAAACACGGCAATACAATTTGAAGAATTGTCGTCTGGTTAAAAGAAAATACAAGACAGCACCTTCCATTATTTAAGTTGGAATAAATGAGGTAACAGAAAAAATTTAAAAACAACAGTCATTTTAATGCCAAGTTCAGGCTTCCCGGTTAATGTCTCAACAGGCAGACGGAATCAAATGCATTAACAGGCACTTTGTTCTCAACCTGAAGGATCAATATTACAATTACACAACGCCAGCAGAAATTAAAACACGTTTACTCAGGGTTATCTAAACACAAGAAGGGAGGGGAAAGATCTCAAGGAACTCAGTTCCTATGTGGTGGTTACAATACTCCAGACAGCATGGAAAGAAAGGGCATCTTGATCCGACCTCTTCTATATTTGTTCATGTAAATACCTTAATATCAGAGGTCATTAGTGAACGTTGAGCCATTGCTCCATATAGGGAATCATTCCCAAAGCACACGGACTTTGGGAGTAACAGCAGACAGGGCAAGCTGAAGAAATGGGAAAAAAAAAACGTGGCCGATTGTATTTTCCAAAAATGGCGGCTACCATCTCTCCCACAGCAGGGGTTCTTCTGCAGTGTGATCTCCACGCTCTCCAAGACGGAGAGTTCGTTATCTCCACCCCCCTGAGTCAGGTGGGCCCTCGGAGGGCTCTGACCAAGGAACATGGTAGAAATAACATTGTGCTGGGTCCGAGCACAGCTCTTAAGTAGCCTGACATTTCTGTTTCCTGCCTCCTGGAATGCTTCTCAGCTGCCATACTGTGAGCAGCTCAAGCCCCACAGAGAAGCTGCTAGTGGGCACACTGGTTGACCCAAGGCAGATACCCAGCGTCTGCAATCACCGATGTGAGGAAGCCATACCGCAGTCCCAACACCACCTGTCTATAATCTCCTAACACACCCGAGGAAGGGAATGCCCAGCTGAGTCCAGTCAACCCACAGCACCATGAGAGATAGGAATACATTTAGTGAAGTCACTATATTTGGGGGGCATCATTAGATAGCAAGACATAACCAAAACATGTGATAAGAGACAGAGTTGGAGTGGGAGCCTGGGGGCAGACAAAGAATCTGCTCTCCCGAGGGTCTTCTATCAGAGCTGTGCTTATCTGCTTTGAGGACCTCTTCAAAAAACAGCACACCAAATCCCCAACATCCCAGTGGGGGAGAGGAGTACTTGAAGCCAACAACGTGAAAGACAAACATCTTACCAGACACAACGTTTTAAGGGTGCTAAAATCACTGCTCTGAGCCAAGCAATGGGACAAGCAAAACTGAATTTTTTAAGGTCTGAAATCCAAAAAGGCTTTTAGAAATGCAAATAACCTTTTCCTCTTTAAGTCTCTATTTTAAAGTAATAAGAAATCCATTAGCCAAATGCATTGCCTCTGGCACTAATCTAGGATAAAGTCACTTAAATTGCAAGGCCAGACCCCACTGCCCCACAGTAATTTGATGGCCATACCTGAGGAGCTGGCTAAGGAGGTCAAGCCCTTACTGAATTGTCCTATTTTGCCCGCCCCCCTTCTCTGCTGTTTTCCTTACTCTCCGGTACAAAATAAAGCAATGGGTAAGAAGCAAGTGTCACTAGGCTGGTACTGTGGTCATGTAAATGGTAGTTTCAGGACAGTATGGGAGAGGGACCAGCATTCATCAGTGATAGGAAAAGGACACACACAGCAGACGGTAGCCGGACAACAGAATGTATCTGGGGCCCAGGCCTCCGGATTGCTTGGTTGGAAAGTGGTAGCCCACGCTATTCAGAACTCACCAGATACAGAGGTTTCAAGGGTCTCCAAAGCTTAGCTACCACATGCATCCACCAGGGCAGGAGATCGGCCTGGTTCTCAACTCAGCTCTTAGCTGTGGGACCTGAATTCGCTCTGCCTTTGGCCCCTGAAGATTTCACATTTAAACTCAGTATACTTTGTGTTCATTTTTTCATCCAAAATTTATTTAGCACCAATGTGCTGGGGGCAGAGGACAGGGCAATGAGTAAATCAGACAGGATCCCTCTCTTCACTTAGACATTAGAGGGGAAAAGACAATAAGCAAAACAACAGAAAGACAGTAAGTCAAATACAGGAAAAAACAGGAGATATGACACAGTAGGACTAGATGAGAAAGGCCAGTTTAGGTTAGGTGGCAGAGAAAAACCGCCCTGATATGGTGGCATTTAAGCTAAGGCCTGAATGAAAGGATCTGGAGAAACAGCATTCCAGGCAAGCTCAGCATGTGCAAAGGTCCTGAGGCCAAAAAGGAGCTTGGCATGTTCTAGGAAGTTAAGTGGGGGGGGGGGGGGCAAAGGCTGGGTGAGAGGTGGGAAAGAAGCTGACAATAAAGGCAAGGATTTGACAGAGAATGGTGAAAAGCTTGACTATTACCTCAGGCACAGTGGGAAGCTATGAGAGGATTTTAAGTAGGAAAATGACTAAATCGGGGTGATGACTTTGAAAACTGTCCCACAGTTAGGACAGTGGTTACCTCTGGAGAGGAATACTGACCGGGAAGAGACAGAGAGGAGCTTCTAGAGTGTTGACGACATCCTATTTCTTCATCAGGGCACTGTTCATGTGGCTGCCTTCAGTTTGTGAAAATTCATCAAAGTGTACACTTAAGACACATGTCCCTTTGTATATATGTGGTATATTTCAATAAAACATTTACTAAAAGTCACTCAGTCTTCTCCCAGGGAATGGATTCTAGAGCACCAAGGGAAGAGGGAGGGAAGTCAGTTAGAAAACCCATGTAGATGCCTGGGGGAGAGTAGGGGGTGGTTTGGGTGGGCCTGGGAGCACCGGAGAAGACAAACAGAGAGAGTCAGAGACACCTGCTTTCAGATGGGACAGGCCTCTCTTCTGACCTCACATCTCAGCGTCCAGGAAAGTCATTTCCATCCTGAACTGGCACCAAGGACTAGAGCCCCAGCTCCGGTGACGGGTGGTACCACCCAGATCAAGTTCACAGTGGGAGGGAGGGGAGAAATTCAGGTAACACCAGAGACACAGATGTGTCACAATATGAGACACAATAATGAATCTGTTGAGTATTTATGAAGCATCTACTAGGTCTCAGTTGTTGGGAATGGCTGGAAGAGAAAAGACGGGGGGCTGGGAAGGACAGGGAAGCACAAGTGTAGTGTGGGCGGGGTGAGTCAGGAGTAAAGGGCAGAGAAGCAGCCCAGACATTAGCAGGCAGCCGAGGCCCTCCGTTCAGTCTGGGAACAGAGTCCCCACACGGGCCCCAGGAGAAAAGACCTGTTCACACTATTCGTATGGGACCTTGGGAACGGTCCCCGCAATAGGACCTCTTTAGCTCTTTGCCAGAGATTTATATATCCACTTCTTTTAGGGTTGTTTGTTTGTTTGTTTTGCTTAAGAGCTAGGTTCTGTGTTCTGTTTAAAAACAAAAAAAAAAAAAACTGTTTAAAGAAAAAGGAATAATCTGGTGAGAAATGGACCTCAAAAGCAGAGAGCTAGAGAGCCCAAGTCCTCATTCGGAAAGGGAAGGAACTGATCTCGAAAGAAATTTGTGTAATGGATTATTACTCTGAGAATTAATCACCTTTTGAGAAACAGGTCATGCTAATTATTCCTGGAGTGGGCAAACAGCTCTTCAAATGAGCTGCTAGTTATCAGACTTTCATGCTTAGCTGAGTCAGCCACAGCATCTGTTTAAAAAATAAAAACTCATTTGCATGTCACTGTTCAGTGCCAATGGGGACAGCAACTCATCACCATGCAGGACATTTAACATTTCCCTGAAGAAGACATTCTCTTCTGACCTCCCTCCCAACCCAGGTGGGAAGCCTCCAATCCACTTGAATGGAAATATGTCCTCCTATGCAGATAAGGATACAAGCAAGAAACCCAAATGACATCTATCAATTTAGCAGAAACTAGACCCACACGCTGATAAGAGAAGGCCAGTCCGTGCACTCCAGTGGCGTACGTACAACCAGACAACATCTAACATCTACAGTAGGAGGGTGGATGATTTTTATTTGATTGGCTGGAAGGCAAAATGGTGGGAACACTTGCAAGCCACACTTCGACAAACACATACCCATCCTAAAAGACAAATAAATTCAATCTATCCAACACCAAAGGGTGCCAAGAACTATGAGTAGGAGACTGCAGGGTAGAAATGGGGCTCCTCTGTGCTAGCCAACAGGAGAATTTCCATACGGGGTAACGAGAACGTACTTGCCTTAAAAATCCAAAATTGTTCATTTCTTCTGACACCATTCTGTTCCGTGTTATGTAATACAAAGGGCATGCAAGGGTCAGGAAACTAGATAAATGATGAAATTTGAGGCTGTGTGGAAAACACAAGACAGAGGCAGGGAAATGGAGGACTGCTTTCAAGATAAGATCCTAGCGTGTCTGGAATGAAAAAAGATGAAAATAAAATCCGTTATGGATTACCAGGAAGTTCCACTAGTTTGGATGAATCAAACCAGCTTCAAAAAGGACTATTTCATAAGGGAGTTGAAACTCAAAGGCTGAATTAGGAGATTCATGCACAACTCTTGTTAACCCCATATGGCCCAAATAAGCAGAATAAGGACAGGTGCCGCTTTCTCCACCTCTGGGTGTTGGGGTTCTAGATGCAACTCACTCACGAGACAAATATGTCTCCTGCTTTAATTAAACTCCTTCTCTCATCAAGAGGAGAAATAATCCCAATCTAACACCTCATCCATGATGAACTTTGCCGTCTCTGTTTCCAAATGAATTTGGCTTATTAAAAAAGTAATGAGCTATTAATTAACTCTACACTCATACAAAGCTGTTTAATTCTCAATCCAATTAGTAGCAATCTGTTGAAGGATTCTAACGATTATTTTAAATTTGCTAACAGAAACATCTTTTCACTTTTCATAAGTTATTTATAGAAGAGCTCACATTGGATCCTGCTTGGTTTTTAATTTGATAACACTTTTATTAAGTGCCCTCACTCTTCTCCCATCTCTGCGTGATTGGGTTTAGAACTGTCACCACTGCAAAGCCCAGAAATAGTATCCCAGGTCCGCTGCCTGGCCAGAACAGTGCACCCTCCTGTCCTTAAAAGACTCTCCAAAAGATGAGCTTTATGGAGAAGGGGAAATCTGTCCTTCCCATGTCATTCTCAAACTAGAGACAAAACTCAAGTATAAACCAAGGTGGGCATAACACTTTCAGAGGAAAGACTGAAGGTCTGGGGATGCTGGTGGGGTTGGATGTGGTGGGGAGAGAAGCAGGTATGTAATTTTCCTCACTGATGCAACAGGGCATGCCTGAGCCTCTTAGGAAACCACACTGAATCCGGCTGCATTCCTGTGTGGAATGGTTACTATAACCACTAGGCTAAAATGCAAAAATATTACGTGATCTTTTTATACGTGTGCACTTTATGATCAGCCGTTCCGTACTCATTAGTCTAGATGGACGTATACAGTATGTCAAGGGCTATATATTCCCAACTATGGATCAACTAAAGACACACACATACACAAACTCCACATGAAATGTGTTTACACACAGGCTTTACTCTTCCCTATAAAATGTTAAGAGATTAGACTGTCGGCGTGCCCCTCTCTCTGCTTCTCCAAGATCGGACGAGAGACAAACCAATTTCGTAGTATCGCTGTCGAGAAATATCTGGAGAAAGAGCTGAGGCAGAAAGTAGCAGATTCAATAGCTTTCTCCCATCTCTCACATCTCCTCCTTGGTACACGAAGACACAATATGCATCATGTTTAAGAAAACAGAATCTAGCAGCGCCTGGGGGCTCAGTCGGTTGAGCAGCTGACTCTTGATTTCAGCTCAGGGTTGTGGGGTTGAGCCCCACATCAGGCTCCGTGCTCTGTGTGGATCTGCTTGTCACGCTCCCTCTGCTCCTCCCCTTGCTCTCTAAAATAAATAAGTAAACGCTTAAAAAAAAAAAAAAACTTTCCCCCCTCAAAATAGTCTTAAAAAAAAAAAATGAATTTAGAGCCAAACTTCCCTGAACCTACTGGCTATGTGCTTTTGGGCAAGTTAGTGAACCTCTCTATGCCTCGGTTTACTCATCTAAACAAATAGGAACAATAGTAGTACCTACTTCACAGGGTTGTTAGGATTAAATGAATCTCTCTAGAACTCTTAGAACAACGTGCCTGGTACAAAGTATATGCTCTGTTATTTCTAAATAAGATTAAGTCCAGCTAAGCGCTTCTCCTTATAAAATATATAGAGATGGGAATGCTGCAAGGTCATTATCTCACTAGTAACAGCAATGGATGGATGGAAGGAAGGAAGGAAGGGCCAAAAGCTCAAATTAGAGAGAACATTTGGTCATAGTGTAAAATATCTTACAGGCATTTTTCTGCTTTTTTAAGAAAACATAGGTAGGGTGTTAAATTAGGTGGCTTACATTTGAGCCCTCATTCGTGTTATTAAATGTCATTATTCATTAAAATGCTAATAATTCAAAAAATAAATAAAATGCTAATAATTCACTAGGTTTTTTAAAAATTAAACATAGGACCTTGAAAAAAATTGAATTTAAATAAGTTGAATATTAATGGAGCAGGAGGTCTGGGGGAGTGTATTGAGGAAACTAGTTATTTTACAAAAAAAGATTCATAGTTATAAATAGCATTAATAACAACAGTAATAATAGCCAGCATTTATTGAGCATTACCCACATGCCAGGCAGTACCGCTGCTCAGCAGGTTACATGCACCATCTCATTCACATGAAGATGTGTACAGAGACGACATGCGGGTCGTTGTCTCCTCTCTGGGTTACCCACCTCTCTCTCTCTCTCTCTCTCTCTCTCTCTCTCTCTCTCTCTCTCATATCTCCTTTCCCCAATTATTCACACCCTGTAGCCAATGCCCCAAGAAGACCATTTGGGAGCAGATGCCCAATTCCAGTATCCCTGCCCTAGAAGGTCAAGCAGGAGCTAAGAACATTCCCAGGAGAGAGGGTACCGGGCAGATGAATGAAGCCTGGTTTAGCCCTAAAGCCGGAGGCCAAGGTCTTCCCATGGACCTGAATATCCAATGTGTCAAGTCGAAGAACACAGAGCATTTAAATCCAAAGCCCCATCACTGAATGTTATCTGGGGATTCTCCACTTTGTCCATGTTTCCAAACAGAAATCTTGGTTTCCCTTGGTTACTCCATCACTGATACCATAGAGCATGGTTCTCACTCAGGGGTGATTTTTGTCCCTCAGGGAACTCAGTAACGTCCAGACTCATTTTTGCTTATCACAACTGGGTAAGGAAAAGCTCCTACCGGCATCTAGTGGGGATGGTCAGAGATGCTGCTCGACATCCTACAAGGCACAGGATTGCCCCATGACAAAGGGCTGCCCTGCTGAAAATGGCAATTCAATTTCTAAATTTGAGCCAAGGATGAGAACCCCTGCCCTCACGTGGCTTACAAACAGCACAGCCTTTAGATCCAGACAGGCCAGACCATGGCTCGATCACAAGCAGTCGGACAGCCTTGGGCAAAGGACAGTCCCTTGCTCATCTACACAACAGAACCCTGATAAAGTCATTTGAAAATACCCCAGCACAGCACTGCACACTCAGCAAACTATGGCTATTATCATCATGGATTTGTCCTCAAAGAACTCATGTCACCTCTTCTGCATCAGTACCAACTCTAGGTATTAGTTGGAAACCTTACCTTTGGGTAATGAGTTCCAAACAGTAATTCTAACTGATTCTTGCAGGGGACTGAGCTCATGACTTTGGCCCCATTAGCACCACATAAGAATCTACAGAATTAGCCCAACAAAGGTACAAGGAATAGTTGTTCCATTTGACAACGCTCAGCAGCTGAATCAACACAATCCAAGTACATCAACCAGAGGATCCACCCTCTGGAATCAGGAGTCTCAACTTCCACACTGAACCAGGGACTCCCAAATATCCCCACTGCACCCTCAGGTCTTCATGGGGATTATAAACCAGAACACACAAATGGTGGGGGGTTAAAGGAGACAAGGTTAACAAAACACTGAAGGCCTTGCCTTAGGTAGTGTTCATTAAATCATGTTAATAGTCTACCATGTTATTATATATTAATAACAAACTAATAACCTAACAGGATGACACGAAAGCCTAACAGACTCTACCAGACTTATGTGATAATGAAGAATGGCAATGTTTGCCCACCTGCCTTATTTACTCAAATGATGCCTCCTCACACTTCTTAGTTTACACATGATCTCCTGCAGGAAGCCCTGCTTGGTGGCCCTCACCCCAGGTCTAGCTGCCCCTGTGTTCTGGTATTCAGTGGGCTCACCACTACCACAACTGCCTTCCTGCTCTACTCTGTCTCTTTCTCCACCACGTTTGTGAGCTCTGCACGGCAGAGAATACGTTTTTGTCAGGGTCTATGTTTGCGACATGTGGCATAGGGCTATGTGCCATGGCTGAAGAGCCACCAACTGTGGATTTCATGTGGGCTGAAACACAGCTGTATCAGATAGCTCTTGCCACAAAAATACCAGCCCCAAGCTCAGTGGTTTAAAGCACAAAGTTAGTTTGTGCTCACACATCTGTAAGTTGTCTGGAGGGCAACGGAGCTGGCACAGCTCAGCTGGGGTCCAGGTCTGTTCCACAGGACTCTCCTCCTCCTTGGACCCGTGGACCAGCCACCCATGTTCTTCACGTGGAAATGACCAAATGCAAAAGAGGCCAACAGAAACATGGTGCGTCTTGAGGCTTAGGCACAGACATGTCCACCTATATTTTACTGGCTGAAGCAAGTCCTATGGATGATGCCAACCTTATTGGGTCAAGAAATGGGCTACATCTCTGCTAGAAGGAAGGGCAAAACTCATGTGGCTAGAGGATGGGATGAAAAATTGGGGGAAAAGAGTCTAGCAGAACTCTTGCAGGGAAAGGAGGAGGCTGTTTTTACATACTTTGGGAGTCCGTGTGCATTTATGGAATATTTATCCCAGACCTCTATCATCAGGAGTTAGTGTCCACGTTATCCCATTACAGTATCCAGCACTATGCTGCTACTGGTTATGAATTGCCCCAAGGTCACACAACCAGAGAGGAATAGGGATTTCCATGAACCAAGGTCTGACACCAAAGTCCACCACACCCTGCTGCTCCCCAACAAAACCAAACCCAGATATAAGATACCATCTCTGACGCCCTGCTGCAACCGTGTTTTTCCATCCCCATCTTAACTTCAGAAGTATTTTGGGAGCAGTGTGATGAACAGGAGGTGGAAAAAGAGCCAAGGGCCAGCCTCAGGAACTGAGCCACATCACCAAGCTCTAATTCCCAACCACACAGCAAAGGGACAGGGTGACAGAAACTGTCGGACATTCTGTGAGTTTAGTCCAAGGCATTCTGACCCAGTCCTTTTTCAGAAAAATAGGTCATTTTTGTGGCAAGAGCAGAGAACCTCTCACTCTTAGGACAAATGCTTCCAAAATATTCCAGATGAAGCTTCAAGTTGGGTAACACCAGGTTTTGCTCTAAAACCCAGACAGTGTAGATAAAAAGCACCTTACTCTCATGTAAAGTCAACCTGGCTTTTTCCCAGGGAAATCTAAAAAGATCTGTGTCAATCAAAATTAGAGGCCCAAATCTTCTTGTTCCTTTTGTAACTAAGTAGCATCCATACTCAATAGAGTTAGCCTGGGGCGCCTGGGTGAATCAGTTGGTTGAGCGACTGCCTTCGGCTCAGGTCATGATCCGGGAGTCCTGGGATCGAGTCCCACATCGGGCTCGCTGCTTGGCGGGGAGTCTGCTTCTCCCTCTGACCTTCCTCCCTCTCATGCTCTCTACCATTCTCTCTCTCTCTCTCAATAAAAACCTTTTAAAAAAATAGAGTTAGCCTCGCCATTCATAGCCTGGGTCTATCCTCTATCAAAGAAAAATGTTGATTTTGTAAGTACATTCCCTTACTTATCATCATGACTTCAGAAATAAACATTTTGTGGTTGGTCACAAGTCAGCAAAAGTTTTTCTGTAAATGGCAAGACAACATTTTCATCTCTACTGCTGTAGCATGAAAGCCACCACAGACTATACATATAGGAATAAGCATGGTTGTGTTCTAGTAAAACTTTATTCACAAAAACAGGAGGTGAAGACTTCAGCACATATTTTGTTGATCTAAAAGGATGAGAATACATGGCTAAAATTCTAGAAAATTGGTATCTCCAAGAAGACAAAGAAACTGCATAAAATTTAGGTCATTTTTTGGTAGAGTCTGATTTAAGCAATGCCTCCTAAAACCCTAGGTAGTCATTCAATCCTCATCATAGATGGAGCTGATGAAAAACTCTATTCCCATTTTACAGATGAAGATACCATGGCTCACTGAGCTTAGTGACCCACTCGAGATTACACAACTAGTATGTGGTAAAGCCAGGACTCCAACCAAAATCTGTGTTAATTCTGGGTCAGTGATTTCCCAGCATCATAGTTAAGTGTTGCCATTATGTACTCTGAGCCTAAAAGGGTTATAAAGAATGATCAGAAAATGCCAGTTTTATTCTAAGAAAGTTATCAGTGATGAACTCAAATTTATGAGTAAGAGGTTCATTAAAGGCCTTTTTACAGTATTACAAAATTGGAAACAATCTAAATGTCCAATATTAAAGGGAAGGTTGAACAAATTACAATGTAGCTATTGAAAATAATGTTCACAAGAATGTGTAATGATATTGGAAAATGTTCATAATAATGTCAAGTAAAAAAAAAACAGAAAGCAACACAGTGGCTAAACCATGCCCCCCCCTTGCTTTAGCAAGGATATTATACATACTAAAAGCTCTGAGAAGAAACACTTTAATTGTTTATGATCATTTGGCTATCCCTGGTACAAAGATGGCAGGTAATTTTATTTTATTCTTTGAACATTTTGGGTTTTGCCCAACTTGATTCAATATACATATTTGGCTTTTACACTCAGATGTTTTTAAAAGTAATTTATCTGTAATTATTTTCTATTCTCTCTTCTATTTCTTTTCTTATGGGTAAGTCGCTCATAAAAGTTTTAAAAGGAACCTCTCCATTGTCAGAGTTCAAGGGAGAATCCTATGCACAACCTTTAACAGCAAGCACCAACATCAAGCTAGGTTTATTGCTCTGGTCTTTAAAGGGCTGAAGCGAGGGTCCTTGGAATACTCCAAACCACCCCCTCTCCCCCACCGACAGCACAGATGTGCATGAATACGGTCCTGTGCACAAGCCCTGCTTGTAAAAAGAAAATTTGGTTCAACATTTATTCTTTCTGTGGTTCTTCGTTCAAACAACAAAACACAGCACCAACAACAGGCAGACACCAGATTCGTAGATGATCGCTGAATGATTCCTATTGCCGCATGGCCATGCCACCCCCCTCAGGCTGCTAGAGACTAATGGGAGTGAGCCCCGAGACCCCTCTGACCTGGTGAGGGCCAAGAAGAGGGGAACAAGATGCTCTGTTCCAGAAAAGCCTGTCCACAAACGTTTAGGGCGGAAAAGATTTCACAGATTCCCTCACCTCCTTTTAATCAACAGATAAATCAACACGAGAAAAATAACAGTTTCCTGCATTGCACACTGTTCCCAGGCACTGAAGCCATTGGGTATTCAGTGCCTCTGGTACCCAGGGGGGTGCTGTTAGCTGGAGACAGTCCTAATTGACTGTACTCAAGCAAGCACGCCCACACCCCTGCTTGGTGCACATCCTACACTTCTCCACCAGGTCTTTGGGAATGCGTGTTGTGGCAGAACCTGTCAGTTGCCCCCTCAAATCTACTCTTCCCTTCCTCACAAGGTAACAGCATCCCAGTTTTTAGCCATGCATTATGTTGCCCAGAAAAAAGACTTTTTCTTTGATATACCTACATGATTAAGTTCTGAACAATAAAACACAAGTGGAAATTGACCTTCCAAGGAGTCTTCTTAAAGTGAGGGAATAGGTTCTTCTCAATCCCTTCCTCCATCCCGCTACTCCACATGCAATGGCTGGAACTCAAGCAGCCACCTTGGACCGCGAGGTTCAGGTGAATGGTAGTGGGGTAAACTGGAAGGAGCCTAGCACCCTTCCAATTTTATAGTAGCACTAAACCAGCTGGGTTGCCTCCTCTGTAGCTTTTACAAGAGGTGGAAGTCTACTTTCATCTTGTTTAAGCCAGTTATTTTGAGGTTTCTTTTGTATGCAGCTGAACTTAATCCTAACTAGTACACAGATGTGTCAGTAGGCCCTGAGGAACCAGGTGAAGTACCACTAGATCCAATTTAGCCTCATTCTCTCGGATTATGTTCCAAGCAAGTCACTTCAGTTCTCTGCAGTCACCTCAGTTTCCCCATCTGTTAAGGAGGAAGAAAAACTTGTGCTGTAATTGCTTCAAAAGGCTTTTGTGAGGCACGATTACCTAGTTCAGATATGCTTTATGAAACACAAAGCCCTACAAATACAGGACTATAAATAAAGGACTTTTATTTCCTCCAAACAAGATTATTTTTTAAAGAGAAAATGAAATAAGAGAAAGCCATGTATGAGAAGTCTCTTCTAATTAAGAGGAAGGAACTTAATCAGACCAACGGGTTCTCTGCTCATCTCTCCCAGATCATCTCTCCGGATCCCATCCAGGTGATTCTTTATTTTCCAAATGAGAATTTAATTTTGTTCCTACACCATTATTACATCTAAATTAAATACTTATTGGGCTGAATATCAACCGACTTTTAGAAATAAAGATTTGAAATTTATAAGCTAACAGAGTAATTCAATAATTGTAAATTTCACAACTGAGCTTTGTAATCAATTACTGTTTAGTAATGATATAAATGCATGTTGTTCTCAGGAGACCCTGGACAACTATAAATCAGATTCTGTACACACAACAATCTGGCAACATCTCCACACAGGCTTTGCTTCTTCTGAGGAGTAACGGAGGCCAGGGAGAAATCCCAAGCTGGTCTCCCCAGGCCATGTGTCTGGACCCCAGTTCACCCACCAGTCAGGCTGTGCCAAGGCTAGACTGAGTGCTCACATAAAACATAATTCAGTAGATAAATCACCTAGAAGGAAAACCTCACAACCCAACTCAGACACTGCACAATAGGTGGGTAATAGAGACAATCATTCATGCATTCACCCATCCAACAAATAGTTATTGAGCACCTACTATGTGCCAGGCACATCAGTGCAGGAAACAAAGACACCTGCCCTTCTGGAAAGTGAGAAGCAGCAGCAATGAACAATAAATAATAATCAACGTAAATAAGCAATATGAACTGGGTTGAATATCGACGGACTTTTAGAAATAAGGATATGAAGTCTCCAAACTGAGAGCATGAAAAGGCCATAAATGCTATGAAGATTTATAAGCTGTTATCCTAATTTTATAAATAAGGAAGTTATATGTGGGTTCAAAGGGAAGTAACTTGCTCAGACTCAGAAACTAACAGATTTGGGATTTGAATTCAGATTCCAAATTCTAACCTCTTCCTGCCACCAACACTAAATGGGTGGCCAAACCTTACACAAGCAACTCTGACCTCATTGCTCACTGACAAAGAGAACAAATCCCTGTAAGCACCCTCCCCCCAGGTCAGTTAGAGACTTGGGAGGCGGGGATAAGGCTGAGATGAAAGGAATGCCCTGGAGTAGAGCAGAGGCACGCACCTCTCAGCATCCACCATGCTTAAATCTATACTCAGCTTGGGCGAAATTTCCATTTTAATTTCTAGGTGATAAACGTTGGCATTATTTCCACTCTGAAAGAAACTTAAAGCAATTGTGTGGATCATCGTTCATTTGAAACCCATTCTTTGTCTTCATCGGGCTGGCCAACTACAAGAGAATGCATTATAAATTTGGCTTCTCTTGGAATGAAACTTGGTAAAAAAAAAAAAAAAAGGGGGATTCTGAAATCCCCAGGGAGACCTCCGTCACAAACCCACAGATTCTGGTAATTGATGAGAGAACTTTCAAGTGAGCTCAGTGATTACATTTTGAATCCTTTTATATTAATTATTAAAGGTAAATTATATTGTTGAAAAGGAAAGCCATAGAAAGATGGTAATTTAATGAAATAGGTTAGGAAGGCATTCTGGATAAGGTAATTGATTTAAAAATTGAAAGGCATTTAGGAGGTCTGTCAAAAATGGATTTAAACAACTGAAAATGGCTTCCCTGCTATTTATATGTGGCTTGAAGAGCAAAAGAAAGTAGCTGAAGATTTGATAGAACCTGACCGAGTAGGAAGGAGGTTCTGTTATTTTGTAAAGTGGGCTTGCCAGCTGGCACAGCCCCTGCAGCACCCTTCTCTTTCTAATGTTCCCTGGAGGCGTCACAGGAGAAAAAGATTTCACCTGAATGCTGCCATCATCTACCCACTTTCAAGAGAGATGCCAATACCTGCCAACAATATGGAAAGAAGTTTCAAACGTCAGAGCACAGATTTCAGAATCGCTGTATTATTTAAACACCCAAAACAAACTCTTATTCTAAGAATGACGCCAACCCCTGCATCATCCCGAATCACCCTTCCACTCTTAGTAGGAGATGGGGGCATCCTGTGACAGTAATAGTGCAGCAGGAAGCATAGGAACACTACACACAGCAGTGGCGCTTACTAGCAGTAGTAAACATCACAGAGGACAGCTTCTGAGCCTGGGTCCCAGCATCACCACCTGGAGGGCTGCCCAGGAGAGGCACCCAACCAGCAACATCTGCACTGGATTTTGCATGAACAAGAAACGGACCTAGGATCATGATTCTCATTCCTTCTTCCCAATGCCACAGGAAATGAAACATGGCAAGGGTGAGTTGTGGAACAGAATTACTTATGGTTACGAACTACTTCTCCCTCCTCTGGATTCCTCCTGAACCCTAGTTGAGGGGGTGGGGGGGGGAACATTGCAATCACAAAAAAGGCTAATCACAAAACACAGGACACATCAATACCCTAATGCACCTGTCAGCATTAGTAAAAGCCAAAGAAGCCTGGAGGACCAGTCCCTCCTAGCCCCATTAGGGCAGCCATGAACGTCAGCCAGAGAGGTGAAAGGCCAGGCCACTGTACTAAGGTGCAATTCAGTGCAGATGTGGCTTCCTGTGGCCAACCTAGGCCAGACAGAGGTCAAAGGGTCCAAGATGCAGGGTCATGGACATGTCCTCCAGCTTGGCATTCCAAAGAGAACTTCCCCATGGAAGGGTGTAGTGTCTGAACTGAGAACCTGTTGCTGTTTCTGAGGATGGGGGAAGCCCCTCCTCTGTATGCCAGATTCGGACTAACCTCCACACCTCTCGGCATTTAAGACGACTCACCACCTTGATTGATTGCTTTTCCCAACCCTCCTCCCATAGCCACAAATCTGGGTACTTCAAACTATTGCTAGCACTTCCATGTGGACAATGGCCATGGAATAGTATGAGCTTAGGAAGGGTTTTACCCTTTCACAACAGTGGTGATGGCCTTGCTAAGAATTACACTGTGTTTTCAAGCATTGAACACGGGAAGCCAACGTTAGTTAGATGTGTATGAAGACGACAAAGATGCCTGTCAAATCCTGAGAAGCAGAGCAAGTCTATCAGGTAATCATGTCAGAGGCAGATGAAGACAGCCTGACATCCTCCCCTGGGCCAGTGAGGGTTGTTCAGCAGGACACTTCCATGGGCAACCATAAAAAAGGACAGATAGATTCAAAAAGGATCAGAGAATTTTTTTTTATAAAGGAAAATAAAGAAATGACCAACTGCTGACTGATCTGCATTTGGACTTGTCTTAGACCAAGTGTCATACCTATCCTGTCTCAGATGACAAAACGCAAAAGGGTTCAAGCTCACAGGCACACAGTTTGTACTCCAAACAGTGTTTGGGCTGCCAACACACTCCTCCTAGCCTGTCCCACCATTTTGGGGGTACCAAAAGAGGTGAAAAGGACAGAAGGCAGAATGGTACCTTCACTGGATATGGTACCAAAGGAGAAAGTTCCAGCAACAAAAAGACTTCTCTAATATCAACAAGTGGGAGAAAGGATGTAGATTCTCACCAGGCTCTCCATTTTTATTACTGCACGTGAATAAATGAATCTGGGCTTTAAGAAAACAAATGCCAAGCCCTTGGCTTCACTGGCCTCCAGCACATTTGAAAGAAAACCAAAAATCAGACTGCAGCCTACCTAAGCCATAAACCCACTGTCTGAAATTCGCACCTGGCTGGGCTAGGAGTTTCCAAAATTAGGGAGTTGTATCTTTCTCCCTCAGCTCCCATGCTCTAAGCCTAGGACAGGTACCCCAAAGCCTTCTCAAACTATGCATATCATAGTATAATAAGCTCCCCTTCACCCCAACTTCATATATTTTCCTAAACGTGTATGTTTACATATTTATATACAGATTATACACTTTTATATATGCATATATAGTATGTATGTGCATATATATTATTAAGTTTTCCGCCCATCTACCCTACAAAGCTGTAAGCTCCAGGAGGATGCTGCTTCTTTGCTTGTTTTATTCACACTCACCTAGTCCTGAGCTAAGCCTAGCCAGGTTATTCATAAGTTAATTCAATGAATGACTGGACCTTTGGTTTTAGACCTTGAATCTGGCCAAGAGGGAACGGTGTAGTGGTATAAGGTACGGTAGCCTCCCCCCCCCCTTTCAAATAGGCTCTAATCCTCAATGGGTAAGGTGGGAAGGCAGAATTCCACTCCCCTATGTCAGTGCCTCTTCTTGTGATTCTTCATAGTGTGCCCTGCGAAAGGGCAGGGGGTCTGAAGGCCCCCAGCCTCCACGGACTCAGCCATGAGGGGCTGCATCTGCAGAGAGGGCACACCTTTTTCTACTTTGCACAACCACATAGCTGAGCTCTGCCCCACGTGCCTTTTCTGACCCCATTATCTTTCTACTCTAATGGGGAAAAGGGACTGATTCTCTGCCAACTTCCTTCCTTCCCCTTCGTGCCAAACAAAGCTGCCTTTAGCTGCTATTCTCCTCCACCCCCACTTCCCCTTCCCCACTCCAAAGAGTTCTTTTTTAAGGATTTTGTGATACAGAATCAAGGGAACACACAGAAAGAGATAGAAATAGAGAGGCCAGAGACAAAAGGAAAGAATTTAGGGCAAAAAAAAAAAAAGCTGATCTATATTACAAAGACTTTACAAGGGCAGGAGAAAAAAGGAGAACAGAAAGTTGTGATGTATTTCTGGACTCCCATAAGTAGTTTTTAACAGATGTCAATAACTAAATGTCCTTTTCATGATCTTTGTGCTCCTAGAACACAAAGTCATTCGGGGACTGAACCACATGGGCTTACAGGTTCCTAAGAGTTACAGTTCACTGATACAGCCAAGTGTGAATCCCAGTGCATCCCAGAAAACTTGACAGATACTGGCAGAAAGTGAAAAACACGGGAATATACTGCATTCTCCCTTACCCCCAACCTCCACCCTGGAATAAAGAACGTCAGGTAGGAGCAGAAATTTTGCAAAAGCCTGGTACCAGTGCAAGGAAAACTGCTTTAAAACTAAAGCTACAGACCTGATAGCCACAGAACTAAAGAGAACATTCAACTATCACACGTGAGTAATGTACTTGCCCCTTCCTGTTTCTTAACAACACGGTATCTGAACAGAGTGCATCCTGTTCTTGGAAGAATAAGAAGAAAAAAACCACAGGATTTATCTCCCACATACTGTGAAATGAAAAAGAACAGCATCAAGAGACCTTGGAGGTAAAGACCTCTGAAAATAACCTACTACAGGATCCAGAAGAAAACTTCACCAATCTGTTCATCACACTTTGTTATTCATGCCAAAAGTGGAAGCAACACCCCATCCCACCTCCACTGTGTTATGCTTATTCCAGGACAGTCCTGCTTTTCTCCAGTATGTTATGGACATTAGTAAAGTGACTTTCATATTCTTTTCACACTTTGGAACTTTGAAGTTGTTCTGTAATGATTATGCATTGTTTCTATAAATAAGTTTTTAAGCTACCTTGACAGAAAATAAAACAATTTCCCTTAAGGAAAGTTAAGGGTTTTAAAATAACTTATTATTTAAAATAAAAATATCCTACTTGTCAAAGAATTATCCCTCAAAGAAACATTTTAGGCCTAGATGGATGTAGAGGGGATTTACTGAGACAAGCTTTTATTTTTCAACAAAGCCAGCATAATACTGATAACAAAAAATTTGACAAAGACCAGAAAAAGAAACTTGAAATCAATCTAACTTATGAACATAAACAAAATTCCTAATTAAGCACTTAGCAAATAGAAACTAGAAAACCATTTTTTAAAATAACTATGTCCTAATGGAGTTCATCCCCAAAACAGAGCCTATTATAAATTACCGTGTTAATACATTAAAGAGCAAACATTTTATGAGTTCAGTAGATACCAAAAAAGCATTTAATCAAATTCCTCACTCATGCCTGAGTTAATAAATTAAAACAGAACCCTTGCTTAATTCAATTAATTAACACAGAGAACACACACAACACACAACACACACACCACCACCACACCACAAATCAGCAAAGCACTCAAGGAAGAAACCCTGTAAGTGTTCCCATCAGAAAAATGAAAAAAACAAGGATACCCATTATCACCACTATTACTTAACATTGTATTCTAAGTACTATTCAATGCAATTATAAAAGAACAAAGTAGGGGTGCCTGGGTGGTTCAGTTGTTAAGCATCTGCCTTTGGCTCAGGTCATGATCCCAGGGTCCTGGGATCGAGCCCCACGGGGCTCCCCGCTCCGTGGGAAGCCTGCTTCTCCTTCTCCCACTCCCCCTGCTTGTGTTCTCTCTCTTGCTGTGTCTCTGTCAAATAAATAAAATCTTTAAAAAAAAAAAGTAAATAGTATATATCAACGAGTAAAATCCTCTATTTGTAGCTGATTGCGTACTTGAAAAACCCAACATCAATTGAGAAGCTAATTAAAAAAACCAAAATTTTAGCAAGATTGCAAAACAAAAATAATAGCCTTTTACACTAAGAATAACTATAGAAAGAAAAAATATGTAAGAATGAATTTTACAAAAACATACAAAACCTGGAAGGTTTTACTGGAGGACAAAAAGGAAGTACTGAATCCACAGAATATATTGTTCTTGTATTCTCTGTAATATCCTATTTTGTGATATTGTAGAGGTAATTCCAATAAAAAAAATTCCAATTTATGAACCTTGACAACATGACTCCAAAATTCATCTGGAAGAATGAACTCAGCAAGAATAGTCAGAAAAAAAAAAAAGTCTGAAAATGTGATTACTTTAAGGATTTGGGGTGAGTTGGCCTGCCAGATAGTAAAACGTATTATAATGCTACAGCATAGGAAGAGAGAAATAGAACACGAGACACAGATGCAAATTTATATGGAAATTTAAGATAAAAGACATTTCAAATCAATAAGGAGGATAGGAAGGATTCAATAAATGATGGTAGAACAACTAGCTAGTCATTTGGAAAACTTGCATCAAAAGCATATATATGTGTATGTATATAAATTAAAGGCTAGAGAAAAAGGTATTTGATCATCTTGGTTTTATTTTAAGAACAGCATTATCCAATCCAAGTCCAGAAACTGAATAAAATGACTATTTTGATCCTATAAAAAATAAAACTGGGCGCCTGGGTGGCTCAGTTGGTTAAGCGACTGCCTTCGGCTCAGGTCATGATCCTGGAGTCCCGGGATTGAGTCCCGCATCAGGCTCCCTGCTCAGCGGGGGAGTCTGCTTCTCCCTCTGACCTTCTTCCCTCTCATGCTCGCTTTCTTCCATTCTCTCTCTCTCAATAAAAATCTTTATAAAAAAATAAATAAAACTATGCACAAAGAGATGGCACAAATATAGTTTAAATACAACACTTACCTTGGGAAGGAGAGAGTGGGCATCAGTTGGAAGGGGGCACAAGGGGAAAATCCGGAAATTCTCTGTATCTCAGTGTGGATAATGGCTGCATGGATGCATGCATATGTAAATTTATTGAACCATACAGTTAAGATTTGTGCATATTACGTGTATGTTATAACCTTTACTTCATTAAAAAAAACAAAGGGAATAAATCAAGCATTTATCCTACCATTCCTATAGACTATTATAAGACTTAATTAGGGAAAATTCTTCATAGAAAAGTTACAGCTCATAAATGCAAAAGGGACAAAAGAATCACAAAGTCATCATTTTGCAATCACTGATGAAATAACTGATCTAGAAAAGGTCCAACAATGGCAATTAAAACCATTAAGGTAATGGTTCTCAAATTCAAGCATGCATCAGACCCACTTGGTAGAATGGTTAATTTTGTGTCTACCTGATTGACCAAAAAGTACCCAGATATCTGGCCAAACTTTATTCTAGGTGTTTCTCTGAGGGGGGTGTTGGATGAGATTAACATTTAAATCATCAAAGTAAAGCAGATTGCCACCATGGCGTGGGTGGGCCTCATCCAATCAGCTGAAGGCCTGAACACAACAAAAAGCTGACCGCCCCCCCCCCCCCCCCAAGCAAGAGGAACTCTGTAGTGTGAGCACTTCCTGATTCTACAGCCAACTGCCTTTGGGCTACAACTGCAACATCAGCTCTCTGGGTCTCCAGTGTGCCAGCCTCCCTAGTCACGCGAGCCCATGCTTCACCATAAATATCCGTATGTGTGTGTCTGTGCATGCTGGTGAAATACAAATTGCTGGGCCCTACCCCTTGAGTTTCCAATTCAATAGACCTGAGCTGGGGCACAAGAATTAGCCTGTCTCAGAAAGTTCCCAGTTGAAAATGGTACCGCAAGGTAAGAGACTGGGAACCATGCTGTGAAAACCAACCCATTACACAAAAGGTTGACAGGGGAAATTTACAACTGATAGAAATCAGCCTGACAACACCTAGACTTACGCATCCAGCTCAAGTTCAATTTACAGGATATGGAGGAACCGTGGAAGAGGGTACGACAATACCAGAAAGACAGTCGACCAAATCAAATCCATGGGGAGACCTACAGAAAACGATGACCCAGAGTCTTCAACAAATAAATGCCATGAAAAGAAAACAAGTGAAGGGGAAACTCATGGATCGAAGGAAATTAAGAGCCCTTTTTGGGGACTGAATCAAACTAGCGACCTATTTTTTTTTTTTAATTGAAAAGTAAAGAAAGAATTGGCATCAGTTTTGTGACATGTGGTGACGGAATTCTATTTGCTTCTATTTTTAGACCAAGTTTTCTTAGCCTCAGCGCTGTTGATATTTTGGGCCAGATAATTGTCTTTGAGGGCTGTCCTGGGCACTGTGGGACATGTGGTAACATCTCTGGCCTCTACCTGCCAGAAGCCAACAGCAACCACCACCCACCACCTCCAGTTATGACAACTCTCCAGCCACACACCCCCTGGAGGGCAAACCTGCCCCCGGCTGAGATGCACTCATTAGATATATTCTTCTGAAGAATTTGCAAGTGATCTGACCTGGCTGGGTTTTTTGTTTTAAGACACTCCAGAAAAAACTACAGGGAGGTGAGATGTTGCTAGAACCACAAAAGGTTGGCAATCGCTGAAGCTGGGTGATTAAGTACACCGGTATCATTACTCTATTCCCTATGCTTTAACACACCTTTGAACACTTCTGATAAAGTTTTACGAAAACACACGTGCACACATAAATACCGTAGAAACACATTTTTCACAGATGTTCGTGACGTTAATGGGGGAGGAAAGATCACCAGGCAATATGTATACGGTGACCCCATTCTGATCTAAGAAAAAGATCCTCAGGAGAGGTGTCCAAACATTTACATTAACATCCCCAGGTGGTGAAACTGTAAGCGTTCTCTTCCTCCAGTCTGTAGTTTTCAAAGCTTTCCACATAAAATGTGTATTATTCAATGTAAACAAATGTAACAAAAATAAGGAAAGGTATCATTATAGAGAGAGCCTGTGGGCAATGAAAGAAATAAAAAGACTATTCAAAGCAACCACAAGATCTCAAAAAGTACAACAATCAGGCAGGCACTGAATTTAGGGGCAAAGAGGTCTCCAAGCCCCTAAGGAAATGCTGATTACAGCATGCAAATTAATTCATGTACACGTGTGGATGCCATGGGAGGGGTGTGTTTCCTCATACTGACCTTGGGCATCTGAATCCCATTTGCTCTCCCCTACTTCAGAAGGCAGTCACATGGAATTTTAGACTTTTCTAGAAATAACCAACATGCAGAAGTTTCAAGTTTTTTAAATGATCACGTTGGTGCTTAAATCCAAAGTGGAAAACTCAGCTATTAAGCTAGACTCATGCCCCCAAAGCTTCTAGGTAGCAGGGGTTTTGCTCTTCTGCTTTTGAAGATCAAACAGATTATTTGCTATTTAATCACCTGTTGCTTTGTTTGGCTTACCTAAGTGGCTGCAGTCCGACTTTGATGCCAATCAACAACAGTGCGCCAGATTTCCTGATGGGAGGGTTCCTTGCCCTGTCTTCGACCCTCCCACGGTCTGCTCTAACATCTCCACTTTCACGGTCATGCCCTGCCACAAGAAGGTGAAGCCCTTAAGAACAAAGACTTTGCCTTCTTCAGTGCTGTGTCCCTAGTGCCTAGAAGAGGGCCTGGGGCATAGATGCATGGTAAGTAATTGCTGAAAAACAATTCAATTTGTGTTTCCCTCCCTTGTCCTGATATGTGGCCTTCTCGGGGAACATCCAGTATTTCTGGGACTACCAAATGGCCTGGATTATCAGCAGGCTCCGATTCCATTAACATGCTGCTTACCCTCAGTACCAGTGCATTAATGAAGATGTGAACAGACCCACCGGTCCCTCCCTGTTCTACACACGCACACCACTCTGCAACACCCCAGCCCATTTACTCCTTGTGCCTCAGCCAGTCTCTGCTAGATCTCATTGTGTTCTAATAAAATGAATTTCCAGTTAAAATTCATGAGGCAGCATATGTAACATCTACATAGCTACTTCCGAATTCCTTCTAGCTACAGATTTTATTCTGCCCACAGAGTCTCCTGAGTTTATTTGAAGACCTGTCCCCATGGCCTTCCCCAGCTCCTCAGCAGCCCACAGCAGATTTTTCTGCTGCTCCCATTTTCTGCTCAATTCACTGTAGTGTTTGGTGTGAGAAGAGACATCAGATCCTGGAATCAAGGCCAACTAAGCTAACAATACCCTTCCGCTCCTTTCTTCTGGCGTTCTGCGGAGACCCACACAGGATCCCCCAAGTTGTCACCCCAAATCCTCTAACCACCCCCTTAAAGGTCTAATCCAACTTCCTCTGAAGAGGAAACCAAGGCCCAGGAAGTTGAAGCAGCATGTCAACGGTAACATAAGCAGCAGTACAGAGACTGGGACACCAAGGGTCTCCTGACCCCCAGGGGCCCAGTTTTCTTTCTCCAGGAGTCAGCAAACTAATCCCTGTGGGCTAAATTTGGCCCTCTGCCTATTGTTATAAAGTTTTATTGGAGCACAGCCATACCCATTCATTTCAATTTTAACTATGACTCATTTAAGTTACGACAGCATAACTGACAGAGGCTATACGAACTGCAAGCCTAAAATATTGACTATCTTAACATGTATCGAAAAAGTTGACTGACCTCTAATAGAGCTCAAAAGAACAGGAAGTAAGAGAAAAGTCAGATGCAGACTGCCTGTGGAATGCTAGCTGAACATCTTGCTAGTCTCCTCAAAGGTGAGCAGCTCAAAAGAGGAATGTGAGGACTCATCAGGACAGAAGCAGTCATCAGACACCTCTTTCCCCACACTACCTGGGGCATCTCAGTAGATGCCTTTGCAGAGAGGCCACACCACCCAGCGTCAGGCCCCTGTGGCTGTCCCCTCCAACATACCACACACCCCCCACACACACACCCACACACACACACCCCCACCACGTACATGCTGAGTTCCAAGTGCGCTGTGGCCTCCACAAGTAGGTCTGGAATATTAACTTCAGGCTGCACAAAAGAGCCTCTCAATTCCACAACACAGAAAGGCCAAGAAACATGGGACATGTCTGCAGGGAGGAAGCCTTTTCCAGTTCATAAGAAAAAGCATAGTTTTGGGGGATCAGGCTGTCTGGATTCAAGTCCTATGGCTAGCCTCACCCACTGGGAGCCCCAAAGTTATTTCTCTGAGCCCACGGATCTTTGTCAGTTGTGAGGATTCACTGAGGCCTTGTGCACAGGGTTCTGAGTGCTGTTTGGGCCGCACAGTGGGTGCTGAGTTGGGGCGCTGGGAAACAGCTCCTGTGAGGATTGCCTTAGACATGTGGACAACCAAGCAATACATGCAAGATTCGAGTATCCAGAAGTGCCTCTGACACACAGGGTCTGGAGCAAGCTTCTTCCATTCCAACGACAACCCAGGCGGTCAGAAGTGGCCACCCTGTTTGGCCTGGAACACCAAGACTGACAATTCCAGAATTAGGCGGAAAGCACACACTGGAGTCTAGCCGACTTGAGTTCCTCCTTCCCCCAACCGTCCCGATAGACACGAGCCAAACGGCCCTGGGGGAGTCATCGGGTCTCTCTGAGCCTCAGTTTCCTCATTTGTAGGTGACAACAACCTCTACCCCACAAGGACACCGTGAGAAAGGAAGCAGGTCCTTGTACTGGGCTCAGGTGGGGACCGCTGCAGTCACTGAGAACGGTAACAGGTCAGCCTGGAAACGTGCTGCCCGCCCGACCACCCCTGGTTCTCTGTCCCAGACACAAAGCCGGCTGGCCTGCGGCCAGGGCACTAACCGTGCTCCCTCGAGCTCAGTCACAGTGGACCCTGCTACCCTGCTGGTCCCCAGGGCACCCCCACGCACCCTGGCAGCACGCCTTGCCATCAACACCGCTCTGGAGCGCAGTTATGCCAACCCCAGACCAAGTCACAACGGGTGGACGCAGAGCCCTCACGCAAAACAAATGCTGAGGCCCAACCCTAGCGCCCCAGGTTCCTCCCCGCGTGGCCGCAGAAGAGCCGCTCCCCTAACTGGGCACAGTCTCAGTTCTCGGGGAAGCCCATTTGGCTGGATTAGCCACCCTGTCCCTCCCACCCCACAAGCACTGCACACATCCTACCCCGACTCCGTGGGCCGGCCACCCCGAGGACGTTGCTAACTCCCACACCCTTTCCACCCCAAGAAATCCTTCCCCCAGCGGAGAGCGGAGGAGGGACAGCCGGGAGCCTTCTCTCTGGGAAGGCGGCTCGTGGACTCCGGGGAACCCAGCCACCCCCAAACCCATCGCCACGCCGCACCTTACTCCCTCCTCGCATGTCCTCAGGCCCGCGTTCTCCCACTGCGCTGGCTTGCAGGGACCCACAGGGCGCCACCGCCGCCGACCGGCCACACTCCCCGCTTCTTCCCACTCCTCAGCGCGGTCCTCTCAGACGCCCAGGAGGCCCTTAGAGCCAGGATCACCCACATTGGCGTGCACGCCGCTGCCAAGGGGGCCTCACCTCCGCCACGTAGGGCTCATTCCTCACCCCGTGGAGCACGCCCCTGCCACCTGGGGCTCATTCCCCACCCCACGGAACACGCCCCCACCACGTGGGGTTCATTCCAGCCACAGGAGCAAACCCCAGCCATCTGCGGCTGGGGGATTACCAGCCTCCTGGAGGCACACCCCTACCCCCCACAGAGCTCATCCCCCACCCCATAGAGCATGCCCTGCCATATGGGGGCTCATCCCCTACCCCTTGGAGCACGCCTTCGCCATGTGGAGCTCGTCCCCGCCACGTGAAGCTCACCCCTGCCCCGTGGACTCATCCCCCACCCAGTGGGCCTTGCTCCTGCCCCGTGGAGCTTGTCCCCGCCACAAGGATCTCGTCTATAGTTGGCCACCCATCCGCTTCCAAGTAGGGACAAGAGGTGACACCCAGGGAGCCCTGGAACCAAACCAGGAATGAGCCACGTGCCGTATTCGACCCGGTTCCTCTCGGGGCAACAGATGTTCTTCCTCTGCCCACTCACTACGGAGGAAACCAAATGTGGCGCATTCACGGTAACCCGAGTTAGAAAATGGCCGCGCCAGGCCGAGAACCCAGAAAAGATGCCAAAGGGGGCATTGCCTGCTTCTCTGCCACAGGGGGGCTTCCTCCTCTTCCTCCTCCTCCTTTTCTAGGGCACAGAGTGCGGTGGGCTCATGGCAGGATGAGCACACAAAAGACTTCAAGGGGCGTAACACAGAACAGAAGCAACATTTTAAACAGGCGTTGGGAGATTTCTGTAAAGGTAGTCCAGAAATACAGGGAAATGGACACCAAACATATACAGTAAAATCTCCCTCTTCCCCCTGACCAGCGGCCACCCAGCTCCCCACTGGGGTAAAAGCACTTTGTTGTGTTTCCTTCCGCGGTAATCTGCATAAGCCTATGTTTACACAAACGTGCTGTGTGTATCCTTTTGTTATACAACTGATAAGCCAGGAGACAAAGTTCTATACCTTGCTTTTTTCAACTGATAGGTCTTAGCTATTGCCCTGTTAATGCTTAGACATCTTGCTCTTTCTGTCCAGAGTATGGACATTTACCTTTATGTCCAGTCTTCTGCAAGTATGAAGAAAGTTGCAATAAATATCCTAGTACCTACGTTCCCTACAGGTGAACCCCCCACACACACTGTGATGCATCAGGTGGAATTCCTAAGTGGAACTGCTTTTAAGTGGACAAGAATCAGCAAATCTTCTCCAGGTGGGAATGTGTGTTGTGTATGTGTTTATTAACACGATGGGATGAGATCTTCTGGTGGTAAAATATCAAAGCTAAATTGGAACTCACCCTATTTCATCTCATCTGCTTTCCTTTGGGTCTGTTGTTCCTCAATTTCATCCACGCTTTTGGTTATTAATGCCCCCATTCAGTGTTTCATATTCGCTGGGCCTTCTTAATCCAGTTTACTTTTTTGAGGCTTAATACCCTTACAGAACCACCGTGTGTGAAATTATCTTTTACAATGCTGAATCCAAGCAGTTTATAGTTTTCAGTCAATTACTCCCAACTGCCAGAGCTGTGCTCAGGATAACATTTCTGGCTAAATTTCTTCTTGGATCATGAATTTTTAGACACCACTAATCCTGGTGTCTAGTGAGGCCACATAGGCAGACTCACACCCAGGGCAAAGATTTGCTTCAAACTGGGAAATTCATACTCATTAGCCACAGGTGTTCCAAAAAATTTTAGTACAACTACTGGTCTGATAAACTGGATGATATTTCATAGCTCCTGATAAAGAGTTAACTTTTAAGAACTCCTGTAGCCAATCCATTTGTAATTTTTTTCCTTAAATCCTTTTGGTTAATAATTTTAAAAAAATTATTTAACACTGGCCATTAATTCAACTCTATCAGTTAGCTTTCCCTGTGTATAGACAACCCCTAAAATTGAGTGGCGAACTTCAAACAACCACCATTTATTTACCTTTCATGAATCTATGGGTCAAAACTTTGATCTAGGCTCAGGTGGGTGGTTCTTCTAATGATCTTGACTAGTGGGTGGTCAGCGGCTTCTCAGGAGCTGTGTTTCTAGGGAAGGTTGGTTATTAACTGGGGCGATGGGGACAACTGGGTCATGTATGTGTCATCATCCAGCAGGCCAGCATGGTGGGCTTCCTCACACAGAGGCTGATGATCTTAGGAGAAGAGAATACGCCCCAGTGCACAAGATCTTTTCAAACCTCAGCCCAGTGACACATTTATTACTGTCCCATCAGTCAAAAGGAGTCACAGGACTAAGTTCAGATTCTAAGGGTGAAGAAACAGATGCTACCTCTTCATAGAAGGAGCCCTAATGTCACAAGGCAAAGGCACAATGCAGGTAAAGGGGAGAACTGACCATATCAACTGTTTATAAACTCATCAAACTTAAGTGATATTTATATAGGGCTCTACAATATAGAGCTGCTCTCAATTACACTGACTTTATTCCTAGAATAGTTTCCTAAAACAAGATCCACAGAAAGCAGCCACTGGAGAGCCCTCCAACACCAACAGAACCATTCCAAGTCATCCCACGATGAGCATTCGGATACCCTTGATCCAGATAAGGCCTCTGAAGGGCTTTCCCCAAGGCGACCATGGCACAGAACAAAGGGCACCCACCACGAGGCGCAAGAGACTCAAGCTTAACCTCGGCTCTCAGAGCAGATTATTTCAATTCCATGTGCCATCCCTTCCCTCCTTTGCCAACAGGGGTGGCAGAAGCAATGTAAGGAACACTACTGAGAGATTGCAAATGAAACAACTTTGTGCCTAGGCCCCCAGGTGCCTGGGAGTGCTCAGTGCTGCGTGGAGAAGACCTTGAAACAGTGAATCAGGCCTCAAGTTCTAAAAGGACTTGATTACTCAAACAAAAATGATCGATGTGAACAGGAGGCTCAAAAGAAGGCCAAGGCTATAAGCTGGCATTCAAGGGAAACAGAACAAGTGTGGCCACGGGGCACAGGGCTGCACCCTGGTCAGGATGTGAGATTTTAAAGAGGGCAGAACCTCGTGTTCTCTGTGCCCTCCGTGGAAATGGCCAAGTCTTGGCCTTGCACCAAACACCTCTTCTTCCCAAAGGAGAGTGAGTCCCCAGGAGTCCTTGCTAGGAAAAGATGAAAGAAAGGCATGTGAATATATATGGCTCCATTACAGCCCTGAAGAAATCATGCTGCCTGCTCTCTAGAAAAGGAAATATACTTCCCACCACAACCACTTTTATATTTCCAGGTACATAACAAGAGCAATAGCTACGATTTGTTGAATATCAACCATATGGCAGATACTGCCAGTCAACCCACCTACATTCAATAATTAGCATTCAGACCACAAATATCCACTCAGTGACTTCCACTGAGTACCCCTGATGTGTTGGATCCCACACGAGGGACTGGGGAAGCAGGTACGGCATACAGTGTCTGCCCGATGGAGCCTTAAGGGCCAGTCACGATTACCGATGTCACAGTTGCTGCCTCCACCACACCACCAACAAAGGATTGCACCTCCTTTTATGGTCACCACAGGCCAGCTTTATAGACGTTTTCTCAGTGACTCCCATGACTAACACTAGAGATAGGCATCGGGAACTGCATGTTGCAAATAAGTAAACTGAGGCACAGTGAACTTGTCCAGGAGCATACAGCCTGCCTGTGGCAGAGCTGGATTCAAACCAAGGAGAATCACACTTTCTGGGGGACCCTGCCTTAGCAAGAGCTCCCCTTCTCCTGGTAAGGAGGGGGTCTCAGGAACAACCAAGGGGTCCCAGCTAGGAGCAGAAGCCTCCCCTCCACCTCACTGTGGGTTATTTTCAATAATTCCCTCCATCTTCTCTTCCTAAGGCAGTCAGACAAAGGCAAGCGGTGCCCATTTCAGCAGTTCCTCTCCCTCGTCCTTTGGACTCTCCCACAGTCTTCAGCAAATTGATCTAATATAAATTCAACAGCTCACTGGCTCTAAATCTCAGCCCTGGCTTTTTATCTGCCTAAAGGGCTCACGGGGTTGCTAACTCGGCACTGGAATAAAATCTAACACGTTACACATTCATGCATTCACTCATTCATTCAACAAAACTCACCAAGCACCCACTAAATGCCAGGCTTGGCGTGAGAGTGCCAAGAGGTCGAGAGTTCTGTGCAGGGTGGGGGTGATGTGGTTACACTTATGAAAAAGGTCACTGTGGCCCCGGTGGGAGGACAGAGTATGGGGGAGTGGGGGGGGGGGTCCGAGAGATGCCAGTCTGGACAACGGCGGCAATGAAAGAAATGGAGAAAAGCAGGCAGGACCTGTTCTGGTCTGGGTTCACATCTTAGAACAGGAGTCCTGGCCACAGATACTGATTAGGGGGGTCCCGTCATGTAAATGGACTGGGTGTGGGTGATATCACATAGGGTGACAGCTCTCAAATGAAGGGTAAAACCTGATCCAGACTCCTTGGGAAGGCATGTGCAGGCTTCTCTGCCCAGAAATTCTGGTCTGCTGCCCAAGGCAGGAACTGGGCACTTCCGCTTACAAAGGTTCCCCATGTAATCTCCCCATCTCAGCCCACCAAGAACAACCTACACGTGCAAAGTAGAAAGGGAGAAATTAACCTGGGACAGAGCCCCAATCAACTTCAACCAAGAGAACAAGTCTACAGAGAAGGCTGGAAAGCAACTACCAGAACCCCAGTGCCAAAGAAGTCAGTGGAGGAAGACCAACTGGTCAACGGCACGGGAGGTGGTGGGGCAATGGCTGGGAGAAGACCTGGGGTCTTTGTTTTTTCATTTGCTAAGATGAATTACTTGAGCATATATACCTGCTGGTGGGAAGGTGTCTTGGGGGACCCCAAGACCAACCCTAGGTTCGATGGTTTGCTGAAGGACGTACAGGACTCAGCATAGAGTCCCACCCAGATGTGACTGATTGCAGTGAAAGGACACAGAGCAAATCAGCAAAAGGAAAAGATGCATGGGGTGAAGTGTGGAGGAAACCAGGTGCGAGCTCCCCAGAGTCCTCTTCCAGTGGAGTCATGCAGGATGCACTTAATTCCTCCAGTGATGAGTTGTGACAACATGTGTAAAGTTGTTGTCTAAGAGGGAGGTTCACTAGAGACTCAGTGCCCAGTGTTTTTGCTGGGGGCTGTTCATGGAGGCGCCCCCTGCCTAGTACATTCCCAAAATTCCAGGCTCTCAGAAAGAAAACGGGTATAGCATAAACAACATTGTCTCTTCAAACACGTAGTCACAGTGAGCTGGTCCTATCAGTTTGGGAATGGTGGAAACACTCCTGAAAGCCCAGTTCCCAGGGGCAGGAAGGAAGCCTTATAGAACAGGTAGGGTATCTCGCCCTGGACTTCAGGGGCCAGCAGTCCAGACGGCTGGTGGCAGGACATAGAGGGGACTCTCATCTGATGCCTGAAGTTTTCTGCGAGAAGGAAGAAAGCCCTGCCAGACATGGAAACAGATGTGGCAGGCTACAGAAGACTGGGGACATGTTGACCAGGCACAGGGAAAAGTTATGGAGCCAATATGCAGGCCCAGATGAAGCTAGGCACCATACATGTATAGAGGTCACATTTTTAAGGTTTGAGGAATTTTCCCAGCAGCATCCAACCACCTAATAAAAGGGAGACAAGAAAATGAGCTCAATCTGTCCAGGTGTTGGGCTCAATGTAGAGACAGAGGGGCAGGGAACTGGGGTTCCAGGAAGGAGAACGGCAGACGTGAAGACTATGGAATCTATGCAGACTCGGAAAGGAAATGTCATAAAAGGAGGCAGACAGACAGAATACTGAGCATAAGGATCTTGACATAGGCACCTCCATCCAAAATGGCAATTTCACTAATTGTAGCAATCAGACCAGAGTGGTAGCTAGAAGTCACCTTGGCAACAATCCTGCCTAATGCATGAATGCCTTCCATAGGACCCCAGGCAAGTGGTCATGGGGTTCCTCTTGAATATGTCTAGTAAGAGGAAACTCACCACCTTTTAAGGAACCCATGAATTTCTGGGCATTTGTATCCATGCAAAAGTCCTACCTACTACCAAGAGATAAACTGTCTGCTGGAACTTTTGGACTCTGGTTCTACCACCCACAGCTACATAGAGCAAGGATCCAAGGTGGATTACAATACTTCCCAAGCAACCACGTTGGTGTTAAACCCTTGGCTCTTCCCACTGCATAGGGATCCATCACTCCCAGGAGTCAATGACCATCTGTGTGCCAATGGCTGCGAGATCTAAAATTCCAGCTTCTCTCCAAACTCAAAAACTCCACTGTTTACCGGATGCCCCCACTGCAATACACCACAGGCACCCCACACTCGGCATGCATACATATCTGAATTTGTGATCTTGTCCCCACAAAACCAAACACTCTGCATTAGAGGATGTAGCCTACCCACTTCCCAATTGGGCATCAACTTTGACTCTCTCTCCTCAAACATCCAGGTAATTGCCTGCCTGTTGATTCTCCCTCCTAAATGGTTCTCGGATCCATCCACCCAATCCTCTCCATCCTCACTGCCATGACCATAGTCGAGGCCACCACCATTTCTCAAAGATGTCGCCTAGCTCATCTCCTGTCTGCCACCTTGTCCTCTCCATCCATTTTACTGGCATGGAAGTGAAAGTGATGCTTTTAAAAGGCAAAGTTGGTCACAGTATGTCACTGCCTAGAACGCATGAGTGGCTCCCACTGCCCTGAGGATACAGCCATACCTTACCCCCATGGTCTGTATTTCTCTGCAAAATCTGCCTGTTCGCCTCTCTGGTCTCACCTCTTACTCTACAGTACCCTCCAACTCTATGCTCTAACCACATTTAACATTTTATTCCCCTAAGTGCCATGCTGGCTCACCTCTGAGCCAATGCAAAGACTTTTTCCTCTGCCTTATCCTTACTCCCTGCTGATACCTGCAGTGCTGGATTTCCCCTCTCATAATTTCTCTTGCTGTTTCATAATTATCTGTCCATTTATCTGCCTCCTTTCAAAGTCTCTGATCTCCAAGGAAATGTATCTATGTTGTTCACAAATGTCTCCCTAGTCCTGACACATTCGGAAACCCTCTGTAAACACTTGTTGAAAAAAACCAAGAATTTCCATCTGTCAATCACCTCCAATGGTCTGTTCTCTATACTTCTATTAGTGCAGCCCCAAATAACATTGGTTTTTTTAAGTTGCCACAGTTCACTATAGATACACATATAATTTCCCCTTGATTGAACACCCCAAACTTTTTTCCATTACCTACTGCTAAACCAGGTCTACCCCATCTCACACCCAAGCAATTCCCCAATTTAAATACTTGCTGCAGGAGTTTCTTATCAAGACAGAAAGAAGGAAAACCCATTTTCAGTATGAAAAGGGAACATGAACAGTTTCAGCTTCCATTTTTCTCTGGTTCTGCCCTGGTTCACAGATTAATTTCTGGCACCAGGATCTGTGGCCAGATAGCAGAGAATCGTACAGAAACGCCTTCCCCGACTCGCAGAAGCCAGCAAGAACCACTCTCTTCACAATCGTCCATTTTACAATGTGTCTAATTATAACTGAATAAATTACTTCTGCCATTCTGCAGAAATACTTAAAATAAATAGCTCTCATTCCTTGAATTAAAATCATAGTCTTTTGTTCACTGTTTTCTGTTTCATAATGCAACAGAGCCTGTTGATTAAAGATCATTTATAGGACTTCATTTTCCATCTATTTTATGATATCACTTTAAAATACCCCCAAATATTCAGCTGCAACGAGGGATAAGAACTACTGGAAATTGGCTCTTTGAGACTTTTTGATGAGAAATGAAGTTGTGGATGTAACTCTCAACGAATGAACATATATTAGAAAAGCCTATTTTAATAACTGCTTGGTTCTTCTCCCTGAATTTTTTTTCTCTACCCAACTTCCTATATTTTTCTTGAGATTACAACATAATCCCCACTGACACACTAAATATTACCTCTCTGTAGTGAATGGATGACACTGAGACAATAAATCACTTTGAGCTAACACAATATGCCAACCAGCCCCGGCTAAGCCAAATATTTGACGAAAGACATACAAACTGAAATTTAGCAAGGCAGGAACACTCTGGGAATTATGTCCTGAATATCAACCATCTCTAGTACCTCTGCAAAGAAAAACTTAGATGTGCAAGGAGGCCATATGTGAGTGTGTAGGATGACTCTGTGACCAGAGTAGCCACAGTTAGCCGATCCCAGGAGATACCCTAGAAAGAGATTCTGGTGAGGCCACCCTCCAAACTTGGTGTGTGTCATGACAAAATGAAGACTCTCCAGTTCTGGACCAAAAACCAACAAACATGACCCGTTGTTTTCCTGCTCTGATGCAGAAATAAGCATGACATCAGTGGAAGAGCCTGTCCGGTGGTGAATTTGGTCATGACGCTGACAAAGCAGACGCGTCCGGGGCTCTTGCTTGCACACGTCCCTTTCAAGACCCTACACCTGATTCTGAAATTTAAACTGTCCTGTTTTTTCTTAAAGCAATCCCCTAAGTTGCGTACACCTCTACCAAACCTCCCGGGCCTGGCCCTGCTGACCCTGCTTCACAAGTGATTCTAAACAGGTCTTCAGACATGCCCTCAGCTGTCAGGAGGAATAGACTGTGTTCACAGGTCATCTGAAATCCCTGACAGGGAAGACGAGAGCACCGCTGGCCAGCTGGCCACCAAGACCCTCCCAGAGCCGCCCAGCAGCACTTCTCTGACTCCAATCTCACTGCCCCTCACCTTCCACCAGAAACACCAGTGATACTTCATCCCAGTTTTACTCGAGCCAAGCACACTCAGCCTCGCGTCATCCCTCTGGATGCTTCTCCTTCAGGAGCCACCGAAGGGGCACCAGCTCTGAGAAACGTGTTCTGGTGGCCCCCAGATCAAGCTGACTACACCCTCTCCTGTGCCCACTGGCTAGGGGCTCAGTAACTACCCTGAGCCTGAATTCTGCCTCCTCCACTTACCAGAAACCCCCCATGCCTCAGTTTCCCCACTGCTGAAATGAAAGCTAACATATACCCTCCTCATAGAATGGGCATGAGGCTAATCCTTGTTGCAAAACAGAAAATAAATGCCAGCCACCATCATCATCATCATTCTACACCCCCCTCAGTCAGAAATCCCTCAACAGTTCATTCTCCCCCACGAAACTGAAGACTTCTCAACAGCAGAGACAGAAGCCCGTGCACAGAGCTCGGCGCTACATAAATGTTTGCCAAACACACGAAGGAATTGAGTGATATTTATATTCTGACCAACGGAGGTAGGATTCAATAATGCATCCCACAGGCTCTTGTTTGCTAACATTTGAAGTCTATATAGGAGAATGTGATGAAAAGTAGAAGACCAGAGGAAGGGGGACGAAAGCAACTCTGTATTATGTTTCTCTGTATGTTTGTAAGTCCTCCTTCTCCATCATGCATCTGCAGATCCCAAAGCTGCTAGTTGTCTACACCGTACTCCTCCAAGACAGTCACCATCCCTCTACCTCTGTCTGTGGACAGACCTCCAAGGGGCCTTGAGATGAATGGAGACACTGGTCAAAGCCAAAGGCAGACCACACAACTTAGCACCCTCACCGTTGGCAATCAGCACCCACACCATTTGGCCCATCCAGATCCCTCCCGTGGGATTAGACATCGTGGGTAACTCCACAGCCCTAGACAAGAGTTTAAACCTGCAAAAGATCTCCTTGAGCAAAACAAGAGCTCTACCTGTGGTCATAGCAGAGAAGGTGGGATAAAAATTCATGGGTGCCTCCTAAACACAGATTGCTGATGTCACACCCCCAGGCTGTGGGAGGTGTGGTCTACTTCCATATTGAACCTCATCTCCTGTCCCGCCCTCACAACTGATCCTGGCTCCCAACTCTAGGGAATGTGCCTCATTTGTCCTCACCCCCGCTGCCCTGACGCATCTGTCACCCCCGCCTGGAGGGCATTTGCACCAACCCCCCATCCCATCGCTGGGGCAAGAGGTATCCAATGCAATCATTTCTATCCATTTCTTCCAAACCCCTCACCACCCTGTGAGACCTTCTGGACCCTCTTCTTCAGAGTACCCTGGTTCTCGTGTGACTTTCAGCACTTCCCTTCCCACATCGCATTTGTGTGTGTGTCCTTCACCCAGCAGGCCAAACTCTATCTCCATGGAACCGGAACTGGCTATTTCAACTCCATAACCCCAGCACCCAGCAGAGCAACTGATACACACAGCAGGTGCTCTATAATTGTCTGATGAATGAGTGGTTCAATGAATAATCTCCCCTGAGATGACAGACTTAAATTATGTTCCACATAACCCCTGAGTTTCTTAAAAGATGTGCATTTCTGACCAGCGGATCATTGCTCTTTATCCCCAGAATCAACCTTTTTTTTTCCCCCCCAGAAGGAATATAGAATATGTGGGTTTTTTTTTTTTTTCAGGAAAAAAAACTGCCCATAGCAGAACCACTCTGGAGGCTTGGGCGCAGTGGTGGCAGAGAATTAGCATGCCTCAAAATGCTACCATTTTTATAGGCAAAAAAAAAAAAAAGACAGCAGAAGTGAAACAGTATGATGCATCTCACTCTGATCTCCAAGATTGCAAAACCTAAGTATATTCTGCCCATGAAAACTTTAAAGTGCCTGAGGTAGGTCAGGGATGTTTTTTAAAATGTCTTTGTGATATTCTTACTTCTGGAAGACAAATTACTGCTGCAGAGTAACTGGGGAAAAGGAAAAAAAATCTTGATTCATGTTCGCTTGGAATGCACTTTGCTTTCATTGTTTTCTCATGTAATTACATATATTACTGATGTAATTACAAATAATACACATATTTGATTTGTGCAATTATAGAATAGTATGTAATTTTTAAATGTGGTACATTTCTTTCTCCCCAAGATCCCTTTGTGAAGGAAACAATTTATCATTTCTAAAAATATGCCCTTGTGTATTACATTTTAATAAAGTAAAAATTAGTAAATATTTGCCTTTCTTTTGTATTTCAACAAAATAAACCTCATCGTGAAAATTCAAATTTATAAAGGCTCATTATAAGCCCTGTAAAACCATTTCCACTAGGCTAATTCTACCCATTGGAGAAAAGCCTGCCAAACATTACTACCAAGAAAGGTAATTACAAAGCACCTACTATGCGCAAGGTACACTTCAAGGAGCTAATTGTCGTGGCCTGGGGTAGAAGGAAATAACACCTCCAAGAACTGGAGAAGCAGCCGTATTCTGGAGTGGTAGAGATGGACAAGAAAACTGGGCTCTGTCCCTGGTTTACCAGATGCATGTCCTTGAGCAAGTGACTGAAACTCCCCCAGCTTCGGTACAGCAGAGGTCACACCACCTGGCTCACTGTGAGGATTAAATGAGATAATGTACATGAAGGCCCAGTGCATGCATCAAGTGGTAGGTAGTTCTTGCTGTGACGTGTAAATCATAACCCTCATTTACTGCTTTGCATTTTGATTTGCAGGATCACCGTTCATGTGATGAGCTGCACAGCACTGGAGTCTCTTGGTCTTACATTTTTGGAAGTCAAATGACAACAACCTGGACTCCTTCAAAGGAGGAGAATTGTGAAGGGTTCAGGGGAGGAATATGTGAACACCCTGGAGATGTTCTGGGAGGAGGAGATGTGGAGGGGAATACAGAATTCCCAGGTGTAAAGACCACAAGGGAATTTAAGGATAATCCCAATCCTATTGGTGACCCACACTTGGGTTCTACTGGATCCACACAATGGAGTATCTTTTTTTTTCAATATCAGGAGGTCCTGCAAAAACGTTGGGGATTTAGATATTCTCTATCTTTTTTTAAAGATTTTATGTATTTATTTATTTGACAGAGAGAGAGACAGCGAGAGAGGGAACACAGGCACGGGGAGTGGCAGAGGGAGAAGCAGGCTTCCCGCCGAGCAGGGAGCCTGATGTGGACTCGATCCCAGAACCCTGGGATCATGACCTGAGCTGAAGGCAGACGTTTAACTACTGAGCCACCCAGATGCCCCTAGATATTCTCTTGAAAATGAAAAACATGGGCAAGACTGAGCCCAAGATGCTTCCTGGCAATAGCTGGCTGGAGCCAAGGAGTGTTGCCCTCTAGGGGGTTACACTCTAAAAGCCATGCTCCACTCTGTTTATTATTTGCATAAACTAAGGCACCCCCTGGAACACAAAAGCTTGGAAACTATCAAATGGATCTCCAGACAACACAAAAATGTCCAGGAAAGGATTGTGGTCTACATCCCCAACCAATGTTCTGCCACATCTACTGGAGCCCCCTATTTGGGGAATCAGCATTGCTCTCTTCCCAGAAGCCATAATCGCAACCACTGTCATGACCACCCCCCAAGGGTCGTCCAATGCCTGAAACTCACCCCAGAGAAAGAAGGAATGTTAGAAGAAAATTATTACAGCGCACGTACAATGGAATGTTCAGTCTTCCTAGAAATGAAGGCTGGTGTGATCTGCCTCCATGTTTAACCTCATGTGTGAGAAGGGAATGGAAAGGCCACAATTGGCTGGAGATGCCCTGAAGATTCTCTACCCAAATATTCAAGAATATGTCTCTAGCCTTGGTGCCTCAACGGGGTAAAAGACGGTACAGCCTCCATGGCACAGGAACAGAAAGCTTCTAACAAGGAAAGCTAATAACGAACTTCAAGAAAGCAAACTGCCAATGAGAAAACTGAGAGTCAGGGAGTTTTAGTAACTCTGACAACTGGCAACCAAATCCAGGAACTCAAGACTCCAGATCTGCATGAACAAGCCGCACACACATACTCCTGCTTTTGCTAATTACTTAAAGATACACTCCATTCAACCCATAGGTGCATCAAAGCTAAGAAGAGGTGGAACTCTTCACTCACCTGAAGATGTAACAGGACGACATCAGCAAACCCACCTGACGGAGCCAGCCACATTTGGGAGTCAGCAGCAACAGGAAGGACTTGATGCTTCCTTTTAGGGTGACATCCGGACGAAATTTTAAATATTTCATTCTGCATTCATTCCTCATCGAGGAAACAATGGTTTCACCAAATAAGGGAACTGCTCAGGAAAAGCCTCTGTCTCATGTTCAAGTTGAACCGTGGGCTCAAAGACTAAATAAGTTTACATTTTAAGAGTAAGCCAAAAAAAAAAAAAAAAAAGATTGAAATTTACCAGAATACTAAAGTGGCTGACTCTACAGAGTAGGATCACAGAGAGACATCGTTTTTGCTTCTGTCCTTTCTTCTCTGTTTTCTTAAATGGGCCTGTCTTGCTTGTTTTAAAATATCTATAACTAGACAAGAAAAATAAACATATGAATTAATCCCACTCAAGTCATACAGCCGAGTCATGCATCTTGTCCTGACCCGGAACCCACAGATTTCCTGGTGTGCCTTAGCTTACTTTTGTCTTCTCTGTACTCTGCTAGACTAGGCAAGATCCCCTCAGTGCCCTGCCATCCCCACTGCATCCCCCAATCTAAGCAGCAAGGTCCACTGCACATAGTCGATACCTAATAAATATTTGTTAGGTGCATAAATTCACAGTGTCTTATATCTCCCTTCACCCACTCCTTCTCTGGGTCTGTCAATTCAGAGGATGTTAGGTGAATGATACTTCCTGGAAGAGACCATACAATTAATTACCCTTGTAACCTCAAAAATCATATTTGAAGTCAAATCTGCACAGGTGACAAGTAGAGGATATAAAATATGGCACTCTCCTCAGACTCTTAATTACATACTATATATCAAACTTCTCCTAAGCTCTGAAAATGTCCCATTTAACATTCTGCACTTGGCATTCAATTCCAAAACCTGAAATGGGAATTGTATTACTTAAATATTTCTCTGATTTTTTTACCAACTTCTTCCCCATTTTTACCCTTCAACCAGGTTTCATTTACTCCTTATTTCCCTCTTACATACTGTTTTGTACTGGCCAAGAGAATCTAGGGGAAGGCTCATAGTTATTCAAACCCAGATGCTTCATTGTCCTAAGGTTAAGGGCTAAAGGACACTTAACCAGTAGCAAATACATGAATATACTCAAAGCACATGGAGAAGTCGGTTGCCATCAGATATATAAAAATGAAGGAACACTGAGGCAAAGGTATGTTGAAGACACACAGAAGCATCCCTCCCACCATTCCTCTCCATGAAGCGAAGCATCTTAAGTTTGGAGACCCAAGGTGTATGGCATGACTGAAACATTGTTAAAAAGTACGCTTGTGTGTATGTATGTTAGATGTGTTTGTATACCCACGGGAAAAAGTCAGAAAGGATATACAACAAACAGAAAATAATAATTAGCCCTGCATAAGCTGAAATGGAAAAGCCTGTGGGCTAAGAAGATAGAAATTTTCACTGCTTATTTTACATAATTCACTGCTTAATTTACATAATTTACAAAAGTGATAGAATTCTGGGTGGATTATATTTGTGTATTCACCTTCTTCCCCCCACCCCGAATAAAAAAGTACACAAGTGTGTGTGTCTACATGAAGATAGTTCTCTGCCTTCAGGTGAAAACGCAGCGTCAAAAACAAAAACATATAAACAAATATGCGTTGAGAAGCAACAGCAGAAGCAAATGGCCCGAGATTCAGGATTGGGGCATCTAAACAAAAGGCTTTCGCTGCCAGGGCCCCTAGTCACTTCTCAGACCCACAGTGCACCTGACATCCAGAGGCAAGAGAAAACCCGCTTCCCCCTTGGTCTCCTCATTGGCCCAGATACGGTCACATGGCCACTTATTCACCAATTGCTGTGCCCAAGGAAATGCATGAGCTAATTGGCTCATGGAGCCCATCACCGTGACTGGGAAAGATGGATTATCCCTGATTGGATAAGACCAGCACACAGCTTGGGGTGGGGGTGGGGCTGTTGGGAGTGAGAGCCACTCCTAGGGAAAGAGAATAAGAATCTAGGCACGATCAGGAGAAGGAAAGGGAGAATGAATGCTGGACACGCATCAACAGATAGGGTTCACGCTACCATCCATATTCTGCGTTAAGGATGTTAGGAAGGAGGGCGCCTGGGTGGCTCAGTTGGCCAAGCCTCCACCTTCCATTCGGGTCATGATCCCAGGATCCTGGGATCGGGCTCCCTGCTCAGCGGGGAGTCTGCTTCTCCATCTGCCCCCACCACCCCGCCTTGTGCTCGCCCTCTCTTTCATAAATAAATGAATAAATAAAATCTAAAAAGAAAAAAAAAATGCTAGGAAGGGGTTCTAGATTGTTCCTTTCCCTCAGCATCTGCTCGGTCACTAAGTCAAATCCTTTCCTCATCAATGACCACAAAGTGTGTATGTGTGTGCACATACAAAATTTATAAGCCTTAATCAGAACTATTCCAAACTCTCCTCACTTATACCCCTGATTCTGGGCTTGCCCCCTTCAACTCATCCTTTTACCAACCATGAGAGTAATAATATTAAGAAGCAAATTTAATTATGTCACTCTCCTACTTGGAACCTGCCAATGGCTTCCCATTGTCCCCAGAACTCCTTGTTGTCACCCAGTAGTAGGGGCCTGTGTTAGCTGGCCCTGCCTGGATCTCAGACCTCTTTTCCCACCAAACCCACTTCACACCCCTTCGCCGGCCTCACCTGCTCACAGAGCTCCCTGAACACATGTGCTGACTCAGAATTCTGCATCTTGGCTTAGTTCACTCACCCCTAACTCCCTTGCTCTACTTGGAGACCCAGTTCCCCTAACCCAGCCCACCCCCAACAGAGATGAGAGAGCACAATAAGCCTTTCAGAATGCAGCGGCTTGCGGAGAAACTCCTGGAGATGGCTCTATCCCTCACCCCCCAGGAAAGAGAGCTGCAGCCAGTTCCTTCGAGGTGAGAAGATACACACCTTCTCCATCCTTGGGTTTTTGGGGAAAGGAGACGCCAGACTGTTAAAGCCATTAATAGTCTCCTACGGGAGAGTTATTCCTCAAAACGGCTGGACTCCCTTTAAAAATGTAAATCAATTTCTCCCTCTTCATAAATGTAGCAGCCAGGACAAGACTCTTCCACGTGCATGAAGACGGCCAAGTCACTTGGCAGTAGCCGTGGATGTGGTAAGTGTAGAGGATGCTGGTTGTACTTGGAAGATAGCAGGGTGCACTTGCTGATGGATTAGACGCTGGGTATGAGAGAAGGAGAGGAGTCAAGAGAGACTCAAGAGATTTGGCCTGAGAAACTGGAAGTGCGGTGTTTCCATCAACTGATGCTGGGAAGGCTGAGAGTGGTTTAGAAAATCAGGGGTTCGATGCTGGCCAAGTTGGATGTGAGATGCTTGTTAGACATACAAGTGTAAATGTCATGTAGTTGGCTATCAGAGTCAGGAGCTCTAGAGAGACTTCTGTACTCAAGATATAAATTTGGGAGTCATTTTATTGGAAAAGGTCTTTAAAACCATGTTTATCCGGGCACCTGGGTGGCTCACTCAGTTAAGCATCTGCCTTTGGCTTAGATCATGATCTCAGAGTCCCATATGTATCCCCCGCTCAGCAGGAAGTCTGCTTCTCCCTCTCCCTCTGCTGCTCCCTTTGCCCCACCCCACCCCTACCCCCACTCAAGCGTGCTCTCTCACATGCACTCTCTCTCTTGAATAAATGAAATCTTTAAAAAATAAAATTAAAAAACCAAGTTTATCATCAAAAAACAACCGGCTTTTAGTCCAGTTCAAAGCCAGATGAATTATATGGTAAAATTTTGTCTCCCCCATCCTATCCACGCTCCCATTAAAGCTGGACCCCAATACAGGGCCCAGGCAGTCACAGCAGCAGGGTGCGCCCAGGGGTGTAAGCATCTCCTGAAACAATTCCAGCCCGTGACAGTTCAAGTGTCACCAAGGACAACTTGTGTAAAAACAGGCAGCTAGTTGGGGACAGCATGGGACACAGAGTCAGAAAACCTAGAAGAGGAATCCTGGGGCACCTGGCGGGCTCAATCAGTTAAGTGTCTGCCTTCAGCTCAGGTCATGATCCCAGGGTCCTGGGATTGAGCCCCACATTGGGATCCCTGCTCAGGGGGGAGCCTACTTCTCCCTCTCTCTCTGCCCCCCAAGTTTGTGCTCACTCTCAAATAAATCTTAAAAAAAAAAACAAAAAGAGGAATCCTGGCTCTGTTAAATATGTGACTCTTGGGGCGCCAGGGTGGCTCAGTCTGTTAAGCTGTCTGCCTTCAGCTCAGGTCATGATCCCAGGGTCCTGGGATGGAGTCCCACATCAGGCTTCCTGCTCAGCAGGGAGTCTGCTTCTCCCTCTGCCCTTCCCCCACTTGTTCTCTCAATCTCTCTCTCTCACTCTAACTCTCAAATAAATGAAATCTTTAAAAATAAAAAAAAGTGACTCTTTAGCTGTGTGACCTTAGACAACCCAATCAACGTCTTTGAACCTCCGTTACCTCACATGTGAAACAGGAATACTATCCACCTCACAGGTTAGTGAGTGGTTAGTGACAAAATCCATCTAAACAGCTTAGCACAGCACCTGGGACATAGGAACTGCTCAGTAAATATCAGCGATCATTATCATGTTGTTACTGTTATTATTATTAGCATTGGACTTAGCCATGGGTTCCCCTAGAGGCAGTTCTAGAGCCAGGATTAGAGAACAAATCGTTTATTTGGAAAGTGATCCTAGGAAACACTGGTTCAGGAGAAGGAAAGAAACCAATACATGGTGTGTCGTCAAGCAAGTGACCACAGAGGGCAACTGCTACCTAATCCCATGGGGGCGCTCTGGGATCCAGGGTAGGACACATGAGTATGAGTTCTCCATCCTGAGGGTGATACTTCAGCTCGTGTGGGTCCCTGGGCTCTGGGGGAGGGCTGCTTGTGGGGTGGGGCTGGGGGCATGAACCTCTGGCTTTGGCTGGGGCACACCATGGTGGCAGGGCCCAAAGGATGTGGGCAGGACCCACACTGGCACCTGCTGTGACCTTTATCACTAATACAGCTCCATCTCCTGCCACTAATCCACCCAACTCCTCTGAGCCTCAGTTTTTTACCTATAAAATAGGGGATGGGGGAATAATATCTGCCTCTCAGAGTTGGCCTGGGGATTTTATCCAATGTTTGTAAAAGCACCTCGCACTCAGTTTCCTCTCTGTTTCTTCTTCCCGTTACCCCCTTCACACATAAAGGGGAAAGCTGGCTTCCTCACAGGGCACTCAGGCCCCTTCAGAGGGCACTTCCAGTTTTCCGGCATTGCTCTCAGGCTGCAGAGCACTCCTTCCATAAAATGTGCTCTCCGACGTCGATAATGAGCTCTCTAAATATGCCTTTCTGGAGGGAGGAAGTAGAGGTGCTTTGAGAGCGAGGACAGCAATTCACATCCCCAAGGTATGTTTCACTCCGTTTGCTGCCTTTCATGGCACCCACCACCTCCCAGCTGCCTCTTTCCAAAGCAAATCAGTGAAAATGGAGTCATTAGTAACCCTTCATGTGTACAGTGCTGGGCTGCTCACACAGACACTGGCACCTCGCTGACCCGAGGGCGCCAACCCGCCCTGCCCGCCCCTCCCCCCAGAAAGACCAATCTTGCAAGGGCCCCCGCAGGAAGCAGGTCTGCCCCGTGCAACCCACCAGCCTACACAGTGAGCCGGCCTCAGGCCTGGGAGACAAGTGCTCATGTGTGAGCAAGAAGCCACCGGAATACCAACGAGCAGGGAGGTCTCCATGCCAGGAAACCCCCACAAGGGCTATTTGTTTGGTGTTCTGGGAAAACTCAATGCCAACAGAGGGCTCATGGAGGCATCCAACAGCCAGAATAAATTTGAAAGAAGTTGACCGCACTTGAGGCTGACCGGGCTTGGTTACTGACACACAGATAAGTCTGATTAATTAATAATTACTCTCTTTTGAGAGTTAGAAACAGCCCCAAAGAGTGGCACCTTGCTGTACCTAATGAAGGGCTCGCCAACATAGATAAGGCAATTTAGCTGGTGAAAAAATAAAATCAGGTGGTTTCTGTATACCATGACTGCAATTAAGGACCTCGAGGATGGCATCTGATTGATTACTTAAATACCTCCTGAAACAAGCATCAACATCCCCATTTCACAGATCAGAGGACTGAAACTCAAAAGGCTTATCAATAATTGGATCATGATGATAAAGCCAGTCAAGAAGAACGCTGAGGATCAGCCCAGGCTTATCCATGTATCAAGTCTGCCTCTCAAGAATAATTTTTTTAAAAATCTATAGTGTTTTCATATGCAGGATTTAATGAAACACAGAACTTATTTATTATGTTTAGAAGAATTACTTACTTCTGGAGTAGAACGAGAGGTAATACATGGGAAGAGATATGAGGGGACTTTAAGAGCCTGGTCCTGTTCTACTTCCTGGCCTCAATGTTGGTTTCATGGGAGCATCATCTTGTGATGACAATTCCTCAAGGTGACTAGTAAATTTTCTCTTTGTGTATTATACTAATGCACGGATCAGAAAATCATGGCTTGCAGGCCAGCTGCCTATTTTGTAAATAAAGTTTTATTGGAACAGCCATGCCCATTCATTTACATATTGACCCTCTGTAGAAAAGGCTTGCCAAGCCCTGTGTATACTATACACAAAAAACTGAACTCGTCTTGGGCACAGGGTAGATCTATCTTTCTGCTTGTGTTTTTCTAAGCCAATCATGTAAATGAGTTCGCAGACCTTAAGAACATAACAAATGGCCAGAAAAGAGCTTAATGTTACCATTACCGTGACATAGCCATTAAAGAATTTAAAAGTTAGCTTATAAAAACACATACAATCCAATGAGGATATAAGGAAACTAGAACAAATGGAAAATCAAGACCAAAGGGAAAGACAGGTGTTACAGAAATCATCCACTGTGACATCTTACAGAATTATTAAGGTCGGGCTGCAGATGTGACTGAGTTTCCCAGACACCCAAGCAAAAATGGCAACAAATACAAGACAAATGCACCCCATGTCAGAAAACCAAGCCAGGATTTAAAATGTCCCCTTTGTAGTGGAGAAAGTATCTGAACCTCTGCACACAACTGAAAGCTGGTTGTTCCTGATAAAAGCAACTTTACCCCATTTTTCATGTAAAAAAACAACTTGTTTTTTGCTCTGATGGGCAAAAAAACCCTCAGGAGCCTAGTTTTCGCCAACTGCCATGTGGCACTGCCCGTTCCCATCTGGGCTGGCTGGCACAGACCTCGGTGAACAGAGCAGAGGGCCCCAGGAGGGTCCTCTGATCATGGTTCCAGCACAATGACCTACTTGGGATTAGAACAACATTTAGAGTATAACTGCGTTTTATGGGTCATAAATATTGCACAGATGTTCCTTATTTACATAGACTCGGTAGATTATTATTGCGACATTACCATGCTAATACGGTGATTCCTGCATTTGAAACTGGAAGGCAGGAAGCAGGGAGATGTAATTAAACAAGCACGGTGCAAATTTTGGAGGGGATGTTCGATAAAACAAAAGAAACCAAACACAGACTAAAACTGCTAACCTCTTACTCAAGTTTATTCCACACCTGACACTTGATGGCCAGAATTAAGACTTTTCACAGCATATCACTTGTTGGATTGAGAGAGCCATAAATTAAATAATCAAGAGTAATCAGTGGCAATGAATGTGCTTACTACATGCTTGATATACATATGACCGTATTTAATTCTCAGAACAACCCTATGAGGTAGGTTATGCCCTTTTAACAGATGACGAAACTGAAGCAGATCTAGACCGAGGAACTTCCCAGAGTCAGGAATGTAATGGCAAAGGCAGTCAGTATCTGGCTCCTTGTTCAGTTAGCAATCGCACAAAAAGCAAGAACTGTAATAGCTTTCTGCCAAAGCAAAAGCTGTCCTGTGCTGTCCTACTCTGAGTCGCTGAAGCACACAACTGCTAATGCCCACAATGATCAGTGATCCCTGGCAAATATAACACCGCCTCCCTGCTGACAGAGGTCTCCACGGTCCTTGCCTCTGGAGGCAGCAAAGAGTCAAGCCTTCCGATAGGGTCTGGGGCTGCCTCTTCCCTCTCCCCTCCCCTCCACCCATCAGTTTGGCCTTTCGTAGCTCCAATCACACCACAGGGCTCAGCTTTTCACAATGACCTGCTGAGCATTTGCTCAGCCAAGGCAGCTCTCCCATGCCCTCCCCAGGCTCACCACCCCATCGCCAAGCATCACTGCCTGCCAGCAACCATCCCTGGCTCCAGCCAAGTGAGCTGTCCCCCAGGCTGCCCCTTGCAACAGGGGCTTATGTCTACCATCTCGGTGTGGTGACGGCCAACACGACAGCCCATCTGTTTCCCCAAATCAGACAGTGAGCATCTTGAGGACAGGAGTGATCCTTCCTATCTCTCCTGCTGGGGTAGCTCCAGTGCCCGACCCAGAGAGGAACTCGGCAAACCCTGGTGGACCAGAAGAACTGGAAAGGGAAAGAACAGAGACCGATCTTTGACAGCAATGAGGATGCCCTGCCAGGAACTGCAACCATGTCTACTAAGATTTGCCATGAAACAGGAGCCTTTGAGTCTCCAAAATACACATCTGTGGTCAACACTACTCACTTCTTGACATTCTGTGCCACAACGTAAATCACATTTGCCCTTGAGTGCATCTAAGTGTTGGCGTGGTCCATGCTGTGCATGGTGAGGTGAAGAACAGGCTGTATATGTAAGGCAGGAGTCCGTTCTTACACGGTATGCGCACGGTTCTGTGGCTCCAGTGCTGGACTGGTTTCCTCTAGGGAAAAGCCATCTACAGACGTCCGCCCACAGCACATCTGTCTCACCTATGTGCCCTTGAGGATGTGTAAAAAGGACAGGGGGAAAAGCAGGGATAAACACATCCGTTCCTTTGCTTCTCTTTTACAAAATGTGTTCCTAAAAATTAATTGCAAATGGAAACTTTGAAATGTGGAATATACAGATCTTTACATATTATTGGGGTGCAATAGAGGAGGGGAGCCTGGGTGGCTCAGGCAGTTAAGCAGCTGACTCTTGATTTCAGCTCAGGTCATGATCTCAGAGTTATGGGATCAAGCCCCATGTTGGGCTCCACGCTGGGCATGGAACCTGCTTAAGATTCTTTCTCTCCCTCTCCCTCTGCCCCTCATGCATGCTCTCTCTCCCTCTCTCAAAAAAAAAAAAAAAGGTGGAATAGAGGAGGGTGTCTGTGGGGAGAGAGTTTTAAAAAATTATGAAATCTTAATTATGGTATAAATGTTTCATTTCCTTATTCCTTGAATGTCATACAATGTACTTTTGACTATTCAGGTTTATTTAAAATGTTAAAAAATAAGTTAAATTACAAACAACAAATTTAATTTTGTGATAGCTTATCTTACATTCTAATTATCTCAGCTTACTGAAAATGACAATTTGTATGAAGGAGAAAATGAGTTTGCTGTTGAGAAGGATGTATGTAGCAGAGGATTGAGCTAGAGATTCAGCATCAATTTCCTTTCATTCATGCAGCCTGTCAACAAACATTTATAGAGCACCCAGTATGTGCCAGGCACTTTCGAGGTGGTAAGCCAGAACTGCTCCCTCCAAGAGCTTACATTCAAATGGGAGAAACAAAGTAATAAGCAAAGAAAGAAAGAAATACCTTGGGTAGTTGATGCTATTAACATTATAAACATACCGGAGCTAATATGGACAGAAAATGAAGGAGTGATATTCGAGCAGAGGTTGTAAAGAAGCATCCCAAGTACAGAGCACAGCAAGAGCAAAGGCCCTGAGGTGGGCACACGTGTTGACTCTTCAAGAAGGGAAAATGTGGCTAGTGCAGGAGTCCACAAACCTTTTCCATAAAGGACCAGACAGTCAGTACTTTATTAGCCTTTGCAGGGTATACAGTTTATGTTGCAACTACTGAACTCCACCCCCGTGGTGTGAAAGCAGCCAGAGATAATCTGCAAACAAATCGGCAAGACTATGTTCCAAAATCACTTCTTTTATGGGTATTAAAAATTTGAATTTCTTGCAATCTTCTCATTTTGAATTTCATGCAATCTTGTTATCAACCATTTAAAGATGGAAAAACCATTCTGAGTTCACAGACACAGGTGGCAGGCCAAATCTGGCCCAGGGAATGAAGTCTGCTGACCCCTCATCCAGACTCTAGATTTTACAGGCAAGAAACAATAGTTGGGGTTGTGTGTTTTATTTATTCTAAGGGCAAGTGAAGCAATCTGAAAGAGAGGAGGGACCTGGTCTCATTTATGTTTTTAAAAAATTACTTTGGCAATTGTGTGGCGATTCTGATGGTGTCATCAACTTCCCTGAAAAATTGTCAGTAGGGAGCTGAACACTGTCCTCTTGATTAAGGAGTCTGGAGCAAACCATCTTCCTCGCCAAAGCTCTACAGATCTGTTGATTTCTCTCTGTTTGAATTCACCAAAGGTTTTTCTTTTTCCTTTCATGTGGATTCTCAGTCCATAATAATAAAGATTTCCCCATTTTCCTCCATCGCTAAACATGGCCTCGGAAACGCGATGTTGGAGGATGCATTTCCAGCAGTTCATCCATGTTCTTTCCTTTTATTTCCTTTCACAACTGCAATCATCTGACCAGTAACAAATTGAAGCTAAATAGTCAACACTGTCTGTACATCTAACAGGCACCATCTCTGCCTCAAATATATTACCATAAGTACCAACATTTTCCCATTTCCATTTTCCACTCATTTTTATAATGTAAGAGAAAACTGGAAAAAAAAATCAATCACAGCTGTGCAAAGGTGGTAGGAGAGAAAAACTGGCCTCGTGGTTGGCAGACATCAGAGTACAATGGCTTCAACCGGTTTCATAAAGTCCAAATTTAACACTGGGGGCATGACAAATCATGACAAAAAGTGCAGCTTTCCCCCCTCAGTTCTAACTTATATGAAAGGAAAGCCTGTCAAGGGACTTGACCCTTTTAGGCTTTGTTGTTTTTCTCTGACTGCTCTTCCCAAATCCTGACTTCCAATATCCCCTCTGGAGCCTCGCCTGACCTTCATACAGGCTCACAGACTGTACTTGGTGTCTTGACATTCAGTGTAGCCCAGCAGCCCAGCCACAGCTAACCCTGCCCCTGCAGAGAAGAAGTGCCCCCATGCTGGTCAACCTTAACCAAGCCTTCCCTCTTGATGCCCTATGCCCTCCTAAAAATCCAAGAGCTCTCAACCCTTATGAGCATGAACAAGACTCCAGTTTGCTTCTCAATCCTCATTCCTCGTCTGCCTACTTCTCAGGGTTATTGAGGGTGAAAGGAATTCACGTATTTCAAGCCCTCCACAAGACAATGGATAAGTTAGTCAAGGTAAGTAAGTAACCAGATCAAATCCAATCAGAATTTTCCATTTACTTCTTTCAGTCTCTTAGTTAAATTTCAATCTCTCCCACACCACAGAAGCAAAACCTTTTATGGCAGAATACACAAAAATGAGGTTTTGAGGTGTGGGTCTGTGGCAGACAGACTCAAAGATGGTGGCCAGTGATCCTCACCTCCTGGTATTCATGCCCTTATGTAATCAATCCCTCCCTGTGAGTGTGAGCTGGACTGGTACCTAGCTTCTAACCAGCAGAATATAGTAAAGATGACAGGATGTCATTTCTGTGATGAAGCTACATAAACTTGTGGCTTCTGTCTTACTAGCAAACTCTCTCCCTTGCTGGAGAGATGAAGCAAGACACTGTGGTGGAGAGGCCCATGTAGCAAGGAACTGACAGTGGCCTCTAGCCACCAGCCCACAAGGAACTAAGGCCCTCAGTCTGACAGCCTCCAAGAAACTGAATGCTCCCAACAACTATGTGAGCTTAGAAAGAGATCCTTCCCCAGTCAAGCCTTCAGATGAGACCAAAACCATGGAAGCCAGGTGGACTGCAGTCTCGTGAGAGACCCTGACCCACAGGATATAGCTCAGCTGTGCCCAGACTCCTGGCCCACAAAAACCATGAAATAATAAACATTTTCAGTGGTTTAAGTGTTTGAGTAAGTGTTCTCTTAAGCCGCTAACTTTGTGGTAATTTTTTATGTAGCCACGGTTAACTAACAGGGTCCACTTCAATTTGAACTTCATCCTAATCCAGAATTCACATGCTGTCAGCTTTCTGCATACCTCCAGCTGCATTATGCGAAGCTTTCACAAATTTGAAAGACTAGATTAGACATTGATTTCTTTCAAAGAGCCGCTACACTAAACCAATCTCGATCCCTTTCCTCCAACAAAGGGACATCGTTTGCCAAATCTTCCTCTTTGATGCAAGTGACAAAGAGGAAAATCAAACCCTGGCATGACCATCTCCCCGGGTCTAGGAGGAAGGGAAAATAGCACTTGGCCTGGCCTGTCTCATACCAGGAATGCAGTCAGATGACTCTGAGCCATGCCCCCCCCCACCCCGCAGACCATCTGGATACAACTGGCATCACAAGGAAGCCAGAGGTGGGATATCCTTCGGTGGCTATTGTTGCATTATTTGTTATCAAAATCTCTATTCCACAGCAATTTTTCCCATGCTAGGATGAATTTCTCTTGGCAAATAAGTTATTTTTAACAAAGAGCCTTAGGCTGTAAACTTGCTGCCCGAGAAGAGTCAGGTCAAGCAAAATCAAAGGAGTCAGAGAAAGGAGAGAAGAAGCACGCTTCTCCAAGGAAACATCATTGCCCTGTCTCTCAACTGTCATCTGAATGCGATTCCAGGCCCTCTTCCCTCTCCCTTTCCTTTAAATGTACTCCTCTTTGTACATTTCCTCCTTCTTGCTCCTCCCCTTCCACTAAGCCTTCATCCAAGCTGCTCCTAAGAAAACTTGCCATTATGATAACAGAGCTTTCCGGTTACCTAAGGTTTGCTCTTTAATTCAACTTACCATTCCAAGTACGTTCATCCAGGGTTCATTCAATTGAAGACATCATGCTAAATACCATAGCGGACACCTGAAGAGTTTGTCTGCCAAGGCTTTAAAAACATCCCACAAATTTCCCTTCCCATTTACCTGATACAATGGGGCCATGGTACGCACCCCAGGTTCAAAATCTAAAAAGCAGATTTGGTGCCTTGTCCCAGCCCTCCGTACCTGTGGGGCTGTAAGAGTCAGCCTCCGATGTGCAAAAAAGTGGTAACATTTATTAAGAGCACAGATGGAAATGAAGTGACATACCTGAACACACTGTATAAAGCATTATAAAAATAGAATCATTGGTATTAAAGAAAACAAATTAGCCTTTTCTTATAATGCAAGGTTATCCCTTAGAAAGATTAGTTATTGTATTCGGAACCCACATCTGTTTTTTCTCCTGATGTCATAATTGTCACAACTACCACTACACCTTCAGCAAAGCAATCAGGTGGGGCCGTGGAGGCCTTCAGGGGAGTGTTGAATCCCTGCCCATGCACCCAGCAGTTCCAGCTCCTGAGTTTAGTAAGACCTCAGTGCTGCTTCTGATAGTTCTCCTCCCTCTTCTCCAGCAATCAGGCCATCACCCCTTTTATTTACCACCACTGCAAGCATGCCTCCCTGGACTGGCCAGTCTCCTTCCTTCTAAACCCTCTGGGCTTGGAAATCAAATATGAACCCGTTAGAACTGTGTGTAAAACAAGATCTACGGCCTCTGGAGGAGAGTCTGGGGGTTCTCCCTTGGAGTAAGGACAAGAGCTCTGTGTGGCTTTAACATTGATTTGGTGGCCCAGAGGCTCTTTGTCTTCTTTCTGGGATCTTCACAACACACTAGAAGGTGCACCTTCTAAACAGTCGGATTCAGGAGAAGAAAGAAGTTTTTACACAATGTCTGGTAATATGCTTACCATTCACTGTGTCTACGTAAGACCTCACTTGGTGCCTACATACATGCACAGACGTGTCCCTGCATGTGTAATATTCAACAGCAATGAAACCGTGGATATATTGGAAAGGCAGAAGAAATCCCCACTTAACAATGATAATAATGGTCACTCTATTGATTCACACTGTACATATGTTCTTTCACATGATGCTCCCAGCAGTCTAATGAGATAGGCAAAATCATCCCCCTGTTTCTGATAAAGAAATCTAAGGTTCGGAGAGCTAATTTGCCTGAGGACATACAGCTAATAACAGGAAAACAAGGATTCCCAGGCCATCTGACCCTATAGCTAGTCCAGATGGGAATGAAAACATATCCAGAGATTATTGGGAATTCAAGTCACATTATCAGTTTTTCCAAATGAAGAGCAGTAAATCTAAAATCCACCAATCAAAACTGAGACTTATCATGATTCGTATATAAATTAACAACCATCAAAAAATTCTCAGAAACCACCATTGCCATTATCACTTGCCAGGTAGTTTATATGCATCATGTCAAAATGATCACAAGCCCCGTCACGCTGGTAGAATTATTTTCCATTGACATATGGGGAAGCTAGGCTCAGGAGGGTACAATAATTTGCCAAAGGACATACAGCCAGTAAGAGGCAAGAGCCAGGATTTCGATTCAGGTCTCTCCAACTTCCATGCCTATTCCCTTTCTGACATGTTGAGTGACCCAAGGAAAAATATCTTTCAACACACACTATTTTTTTTTTGATGTAATCAATCTTCGCAATTCAATAGATTCTTCTGAATCTTGCAGGTTCAGCTTTGAAATTGAAACAGTATTAGCCTAGAAGTGAACACAACTTGGTGAAAACCCAGGCATGGGCAGTAAATAGCTGTACAACTTTGACAATGTCACATAACCTCACTCACGCTGCATTTCTTTGTAGTGATCCAAGTTCACAGAAACTTTACAAACAGTAAAAGGAGGGGCGCCTGGGTGGCTCAGTCAGTTGGGCATCTGACTTTTGATTTCTGCTCAAGTTGTGGTTATAGGGTTGTGAGACTGAGCCCCACATCAAGCCCTGCATCAGGCTCTACACTCAGTGTGGAGTCTGCTTGAGATTTTCTCTCTCTCCTTCTCCCTCTGCCCCTCCCCCCGCTCCCTCTCTCTAAATAAATAAATAAAATCTTTTTTTAAAAAAAGTAAAAGGAATAACGTGTGACATATTGCATGTGCCATGGTCCCTGACACAGAGGGTGCTTTAAGTTATTCTTTCCTTAATAAATCAATTATTATTTTCCTTTACAAAAAATAGAGGTAACTGGTTCGATTTCAGATCGACAGATTTAAGATAAACCAGCCATTATTATATAATAGAAAATACAGAATCTTCAAATCAAGAGTTAAAATGCTGGAAGTGATCTTAGGAATCACTTAATATCCATTCATTCACCAACATTAAGTGAGCACCAACTATGTATAGGTATTATGCTGAGCAAGGGAGATCAGCAGTGAACAAAACAAACTCCCTACCCTCATGAAGCTTAAATTCTAGTAGAAAAAGGTCAGACGATAAACACCTAAATAAACAAGAAAAACCTTTAAAAAAATCAAGTACTATGAATGGAGAGAGCCAAGCTCCTTCCCATTTGGCTTGTATGGAAAGTGACCTCCAACCAGAGAGGACTTAACAGGCCAAAAGTCCCACAAGAGATTCATGGTGCATCTTTGCTCTCTAGATCAGTAGTTCACATGCATCAGAATCACCTGACAGGCCTGTTAGACCACAGATGGCTACGCCCCACCCCCAGAGTTTATGATTCAGTGAGTCTGCAGTAGGTCTCAAGATTTTGCATTTATAAAAAGCTCCCAGGTGATGCCTCTGGTCCAGGGACCACACCTGGAGAACTATCACCATTGAGGAATACAGCCATATAGGAAAGTGGTGAGGTAGAAAAGGAGGATGTTAAATACCCCAACCCTTCTCTCTCTGCCCTACAAGCTCCTCCCAGTGCTCCCCATCTGCTAAACTCAATCAAAAACCAGAGGGCAAAGGAGTCAAGGTCATGCAGGCTCCTGGAACTCAGACTGGTACAAAGAAGGACTCCATTAATGCAACTCCATCCCCTTACTCCTTTCCAAATTAAAGGGTACTAATGGCCTCCCGCGGTTCTGAGACTCTAGATGTCTTAGCATCCCTTGTGGGGTCCCTTAACCCCAACCTACCCCATAAATAGTTCCTTCATTAAAGTCTCCTGACACATTGGAATTGAATTCTGTTTTCTGTCAGGATCCAGAGGGATATACCACCAGACCACAGACAGCTCCTCTAGAGATGACAGTTTCAGAAACTGACAAAAACTTTTCTCTTTCTTCTTACACCAACATCTATAAAATGCAGGTCAAACATCAGATCATCTTCTTTGCTACAAAATGTGAGTTGTATATGCAACTTGCAGGAATCTGCACAGCAAAGGCAATGAGATCACTCTGAACAGAGCCTTGGGTAGACATTAGAGTAAGCAATTCATCCTGATTTGCCTGGTACACTCCTACTTCTAGCACTGTAGGTCCCATATGCTGAGAAATACCTCCACCCTGAGTAAACCAGGACAACTGGTGACCGAAGCCATGTACCCTTGTACTCCAAAGAGCTCCAACAATATTGCTCCAGCAACAGCACCACCACCAAAAATGGCTAGCATTTATTGAGCACTTTCCATGAGCCTGGCCCCATGCTAAGCTTTTTATGTACATCACCTCACTGATTTCTCAGAACCATGCTACAGGCAAGTGACTGTTACTAGCCTCATTTCACAGATGATAAAATGGAGGCTCAGAGGGCTCAAATAACTTGTTCAAAGTCATATGGCTTGGAGGTAGCACAGCATTGACTTGAACCCACCACCAGTCTGAGATCAGAGCCTGCACTTTTAACTGCTATGGTTTCCGTCATGACAAAGTAGGTGGGTCCACCTACACCAGACCTGATTCCATGAGAAAGATAACCAACCAAGAACTACCAAAAGGTCATTTCCAGGACCAAGCTTGAAAACTGCAGTCACAAGAGCAGAAATTGAGATGGTATTTACACATTATTTATTGTGGGGCACACAATGAAAAAGTCATTGGGGAGGTACATGGTGCTTTTGGAAAACTACACAGGCCCTTATATTTCAGAATCAGAGATTTTTGCAGCAAAATCTGTGATATTTAACACCTGATACATCCTACAGATTCAAAGGCAGTTCCACCTGATGGCTTAAGCTTCAGTCTCTCACATGTGAGATTGGAATAATGATCATCTCCCTTAAATCTACAGGGTGGCTACCCTGTAGACTAAATGAACTCAATAAACTATATCCAGCCAAAAAGTGTTTTCCTAAAATGCTTTGTTGGCTGGAGACCCAGAGGTCCAAAGCCCATAGTCTGAGATGAACCCTTCATCCCATCTGAGTTCCTAGGGCTTATGGCACCTTCAGCTACTAAAGTCCCCACTGTCAAATCAGCAGCCACCACTTCTAAGGCCCCAACTTTTGTTCCAGGACAAGTGAGGGTCCTCCCCTATGAATTACCTCCTTTCGAGACTGGGATGATTTAGACAGACTAATTTGGGAAGGAGATGGAGCTTCTTTCATAGGAAGATAGCCCCTCTCTTCCAAACCTCTTCCTGCCGTAAAAATCTTCTCACATTCAACATCACGTGGTGGTTAAGATCCTGGACTCTGAAATGAGATGACCACAAGCATGACTGTAGCCAAGCCCTCACACCTCCACAAAACCAATTCCCTTCTCTGATATATGGGATTGCCACGCCTGCCTAATGGGATCACCATGAGAATTTAACAAAGCCTCAGAACTCCTGAAAGGAATTCTCATTGGAAATTTTGAAAGGCTTTCCACCGGAAGTTCAAAGAAGACCTAAATGTTCCCCCTATGGGTGAATTTAGCACAGCACCTGGCACAAAGTAAACCAGAGAGAGAGCAGAACATCATGGCTAAAAACACAGATTCCAGCCTCAAATTACTTGGGTTCAAGTCCTGGCTCTACCGCTAGCTGTATGACCTTGACCTTGCTCCTTAACCACTTTGTTCCTCACTTGTGATGATAACTGAACCTATATCATAGGACTGTTAGGAACTTTCTGTAAATGACAACAAGTAAAGCCTTTGAAAAATGTCTGGCTGGTTTTAAGTATTTAAAGCATACAACAGCATTCGTGTTTGCTATTTGGTAGACATTTCCTCTCCTGCACTGATTCCCCTGGTGTTCAGTTTGAATCCTCCCTGCTCTACAGACATACCCCAGTGCACCTATGATTTTCATAACTTTAGAATCTGTTTCCCTATTATTATTCCCCTATCATCCATCATCTCACCAAATTACTTGTCATCTCCTCATATTTTCTGCTTTCCATTCCAACATGTGCCAAATGCTCTTCTCCGTATACTCTTTGGGGTTTAGAAATCTTCATCCCAGGGGAGTGAAAATTCCTTCTGTCTTATTCTAATTCAGACTGTTCTAATGGAGCTGCTGTTTGAAATGAATAATCCTGGCAAAAGATTCTGTTTGTTTCATCTCCTAGATGTGGGGATTCCAAACATATATTCCTTTTGAAAACAAACTATGGATAGCATTAAGTAATAAAACTGATTAATCAGGAAGGGGTAGATTTTTATAATACATAACCTCTATCAAAGATCTCAAATGACTTGATTATCAGGGAAAAAAATAAAAATGCTAAAATCAGACACTAGAACTCGAGCCCTTAAAAAACACAGACATCAGGGTGCCTGGGTGGCTCAGACGGTTAAGCGTCTGCCTTCGGCTCAGGTCATGATACCAGGGTCTTGGGACAGAGTCCCACATCAGGGTCCTTGCTCAGCCGGGAGCTTGCTTTTCCATCTGCCTGCCGCTCCCCCGGCTTGTGCTCTCTCTCTCTCTGACAAATAAATAAATAAAATCGAAAGAAAGAGAGAGAGAGAAAGAAAGAAAGAGAGCGAGAGCAAGAAACAAACAAACACAAACATCATCAGGTCCTTTCACAGATAGTAAAACTGTGCCCAGATTCACAGCACCTGCTAACACTGAAAAGACTGAGCAACATGATTCCTCTATCTCAAATGTGCCTTTCTGGGCCCCAAACAAACCCAGGGACAGAAGCTATCCCATGGCAGAATCTCTGTTATTTCTCCATGTAGGTATCAGGAGAGAGAAGGGGGTGTTGCAAGGGGAAAGGCACTGATACCTAATAAGGCCCCCTCCCTCAGGGCCCCAATGTTTCCCTCTATCTGCAACACAATTCTTTACTTCTCTCCTTCTAACCAGATGCAGGGGTCTTAGAATTCCCCACAGGAATTCTAATTACAGACTTCAAAAGAAAACATCCCATATAGAAAACAATACCAAATTTGTTTTGAAAAAAATGATTGAAGGAAGCAACACATATGTTTAAAATCCTTATCATCTGCACTTCATTGACAAATCTTAAACTCCAAGGGGATCACTTTTGAAGGAAATAATTTAAATGCACAAATATTACAAAGAGAAGTATAATTAACACCTGTGTTCTTCTCTATCAAGAATTATCAACTAATTTTAACAAATTTTCTTAAAGTGTGCTCCCCTTTCCAAAGGAAATAGAATATTACAGATAATGTCAAAATGCCCTTCATCTACACTTCAGCTGCATTTCTCCCCATACCTCTTCTACAGAGTGTAGCCTTCCATTCTGCATTGTATACTAAAATTAACATGCATAGTTCGATTATTAATATAATAGTTGATTGTTACATTTAGAAAAGCAGTTCTTTTTTCTTCCAACAGAAGAGGATGTAGCCTTCCAGATGCTGAATTTGCTTCATGAACTAGAAGAGCCTAATAATATTTGCAATATGCCTTAATAGATATGCATATTTTTAGTATAAGATCTTCCAAGATGCTGATATAAAAGGGTAATGGCACAGCAAAATGGGGCTGTTTCTGTGTATAAGCAGGATTCTACCTGATGTCACTAGCAACTATGCACCCCATTAGGGAACAAAGAGGCCAGAAAAGGTCAGACCAAGATATACTACATCTACCTCCCCTCTGTGTAGTCAACTCCCACGATATCCTGTGTTTCTGGCTAAATAAATTGGGAGTATAATTATGGAAGTTTGGGAGCACAAACCAGGTCTCTGCCAGATAATCCATAATCCATTTCAAACTATGCCACTGGTGTCAGAAGTGGGACAGGCATGAAGAGCTCGCCATGATGGCCAGATTTAGTCAGAGATCAGAAATGTCAAAGTAGGAAAAAATAAGTAAAAACATGCCTGAAACATAAAAATTTTTATGAAAGGGCTCAGTCAAGTGGCATACATTCACCCACTGTTCTTCTGCCTCCAACCATTTGGACATGACATATAATAAAAGATGGCTCAAGGCATAACTCCTGGAATCTTCTATATGACCCAGAACAGTGGCTAGTACCAAGGATCTCCAAAGGGAGTTAAAACCCCCCAAAAGCAGAAAACAGTGGAAGTTGGAGCCAAAACCTATGGATCACAAAGAGCAGCCCCCCTATTAGACATGTGAAAACGTAACATGGCATCGGGTAGATACCAAAGACCCCTAGAGCTCCAGGTAGAACAGGTGGGCAGCAACTTTCAAGGGACAAATGATAGTACGGAGGTTTAGGAGGTGAGAGGAAATGAGAATGGAACTGAGAAATGCTTCAGTACTTGCTAAGCCAATTTCCAGGTAAAAGCAATAACAATATGCTTTTGCACACAAGTGAATTTAAACACATGCTAAATGTGTTATATGTGGGAAGAGAAAAAGATAAGAAAGGTAGGAAAGCTGACTTCATCAGCCTTTACTAAAAAAGTGACCAATGAGGGGAGTAGTCCTAAGTTACACTAAAATTCTGTTTTAAAATATGTGTACAAGAGTCCCATCTTGGAACTCTGGGATTTGTTCAGGTTAATTGTACTCCTCCACCAAAAATGATGTTCAGAGGGTCAAGTCCCAGAAATAATGTTCTACTTGGAACACATATCCGCTATGCGGAAAATTTAAAAGACTGAATTTAGGGTGCCTGGGTGGCTCAGTTGGTTAAGCGACTGCCTTCGGCTCAGGTCATGATCCCGGAGTCCCGGGATCGAGTCCCGCATCGGGCTCCCTGCTCAGCGAGGAGCTTGCTTCTCCCTCTGACCCTCCCCCGTCTCATGTACTCTCTCTCTCATTCTCGCTCTCTCAAATAAATAAATAAATCTTAAAAAAAAAAAAAGGAAAAAGACTGAATTTAAATGGGAAATTTGCATTGATAGGCAGAGATCAGAAATGTCAAAGTTTTGTTTGACAAAAAAAGTTTTTTGAACCTGTGTTTGAAGCAATGGTGGGATGGTGCCTGGGTGCGGCTAAGGGGCTTGCATGTTTGAGCTGAGCATCACAGAATCTGAAAACTGTTAAGTTTCCTTTTTCAGGAGGCTGCACAGTTCCTCTGTAAAACTAATTTAAATGGTCTCAAGACAATACAACCCAAGTATTAGAGAGCTGGCCTCTGCTTCGTTCCAGACAATGCTGTTTAGAGGAAGATAACCATTCCAAGCCAGACAGGATAAAGGAAACAGGCTGGCAGTGCTCCCAGCTTCTGAATAGAACTGATCAGTCCTCCTGCCCTGCCCCATCCCTGGTTTGAGACAAGTTAGAATCTTGGCTTAAATCTTGGTTTCTGAAGTTTCTGAGCTGAAAACCACGCCCTCCACCCCAACACACACGTTTCTGATAACAAAAGGTAAAAAAGAGGGGCGCCTGGGTGACTCAGTAGGTGAAGCATCTGCCTTCCCCTCAGGGCATGGTCTCGGTGTTCTGCTGAGAGGAGAGTTTGCTTCTCCCTCTGCCCCTCCCCCCAACTCATGCTCGCTTGCTCTCTCTCTCTCAAATAAAATCTTTAAATATATATATAAGGGGCGCCTGGGTGGCTCACTCATTAAGTATCTGCCTTCGGCTCAGGTCATGATCTCCAGGGCCTGGGATCGAGCCCCGCGTCGGGTTCCCTGCGAGCCTGCTTCTCCCCCTGCTTGTGTTCCCTCTCTTGCTGTCTCTCTGTTGAATAAATAAATCTTTAAAAAAAAATATTTTATATATATATATATATATATATATATATATATATATATATATATATAATGCAACAGGTGAAGAGACGGTATATGGACTACAGCCAGCAAAGGAAAGAATCACTGAATAAAAGAAAATTAGCAGTGAAGACAGCAGGTGGTCTGGATCTGAAACTAGAAGAGGGGTGGACATGGAAATGACTGAAATCAACACTAGCAGAGCGAGTGACACAAAGGCTGGGACCCTGGCCCGCAGGTACAGCTGTGCAGGAGCCCCGACCTAGACCCCCTACAGAAATTATGCCCCCACCTCCCTCACACCAGGGAGAGGAGGGTGCCTGGCACCCAACTCTGCACAGCCTGACTCAGCAGGACTGAAGATGACAGTTAATAAATGACAGTTAATACTCAGAAATCCAAGCCCCTGAAAGTGTTAGAGAGACAAACATTTTCCCCAGGGGGATGAAGGGCAAACTCAAGGTGTCTTAGCTTCCTCCTTCCCCAGGGGGAACTGGGGCATCGTAAACCAGCGACCCTCCTGCCTAACTGCAGATGCTGCCTCAGCCACCACAATGGGGGCCTTGGCAACACCCCTCCCACCCCTCCCACCTGCCAAGCCAACAGGCCATCTGTGACATCAGGGAAATTCCCGGAAGTCCAATGTCTGGTCAGCCCATCTTGATTTCTGACAAAATCATCCTTCACTGGGAGATCTCAGGGTTCCAAACTACTGCTACCCTGAAAGAAATACTGTGACTGAATTTCTTCTCTAATGACCGTACTATTACAACAGCAGTCAAAACTTAAGAGTACAGGAGGACATGTTTTGATCCATAAAATTATCAGCATATTTACATTGAACCTTTAAATCACTGTAACTTAGTAAATTCTCAATGTTTGTTTTATGTGACAATAAAAAACCCTCTGGAAATGGGTCAAAAAGGTCTAAAATAAGTACCAACTTTTAAAACTGGGATATCTAAATGTAATAAAAATATTAACTTTCAGCTTAATTATAGACCTAATCGGTTGGTGTTTTCTATAAATTGGTTCTTGCAGAACCTAGATACTAGTGTCAGAGTTTTATAGTCTTATAAAAACATGATAGTCCTTCAACTTTTAAAGTTTGAAAAGTTTTCTGATGGGTCTTCATGTTAATTCATTTTTACCTTCTGACCCTATTAACTTTTTTTTTTTTAAGATTTGGACCAAGTCAATTCAGAGACAATAAATCTCTCTACTCAAAGGCCTTTAAAGAAACAAAAGCTTGACACTGAACCGACACTGATTCCTAAAATAATAAAAAGAATTAAAAGACTTGAACACACTTTAAAAGTTATATTTGTATTTTTCTCCAAGGTACAAGGTTTCCTACATTTATCTATTTTTTGAGGTTCATGTAGTAGGCAGCTCCTGAAACAGCTCCTGATGACCCCCACTTCCTTCAAGCCTATATTTGACTCCCTCCCCTTGCCAGGAAGCTAGACCTAGGGAATTACCTTGGACACACAGAGGCTGGCAAAAGTGATAGGTGTCACTTCCAAAATTAGGTTACAAAAAAGACTGACTTCTGTCTTCCTCACGCACTCTCCTGCCTTCTCAATTGCTCACTCTGCTGGAACCAGCTACCATGCTAGGATAGGGGGACTCCTATGGCAAGGAAGCCAAGAGTTCCCAAGGAATTGAGCCCCTCACTCCAACCACAACCATGTGAGTGAGACTGGAAGCACAGCCTTCTCCCTCGCAGCCGAGTTGACAGAAGCCCCCGCCAACACCCTGTTTTGCAGCCTGTGGACAGATCCAAAGCCAGAGAACCCAGCTGTGCTACTCCCAGATTCCTGACTCACAGAAATGGTGAGGGATATAAGGATATAACTTGTTACGCAGCAGTAGATAACTAACACAGTTCACTTAGAGTTACACTGGGATTTGTGTCTTTTGTACCCAAGAAACACTGACAGGTGAGTTCATCTGGACCCAGGCACTTAGGGGCCAATTCCAAGATGCTTAAGAAAAAAAAAAGCAGTGGCATCAACTTCTAGGCTATACTCTAAGCACACAGTGTGACAGTGATAAAATTATTTTTAATTAGATCCATAAGTTCTCATGCTTAAATCAACCTTAAAAAATCAAAGAGATAAGCAGTCATAAATGCACGCTGTTTAAAGTATCTTTCTATCCTTAACATTACCTCCTGCCCCTGTTTTACTCGGTTCTCTTCCAATGCTCCAATAAAACTCAGATTCTGATGTCTCTACAAAAAGAACCACAGTTCCTTAAAATAAAAAATAACTGACTACTATATGTTGGCTAACTGGACATGAAAGGAAAGGAAAGGAAGGAAGAGAAAGAAAGAAAAAAGAAAGAAAGAAATGGAAGAATACAAAGACTATAGTCATACCAAAAAATTAAAAATTAAAAAAAAAATAACTGCATGTTTGGGACAGAAAAACTAGAGGTGAGCCTGGAGATCCTTGTTGTCACAGAAAAATAAGGACGCTCTCAAAGATGTCCAAAAGTACTGAAGAAGGATCTGGTTCGACGGGGTTCCTTTGACCAACCTGTGACCCTGTGAGCACCAAAAACAAAAGTCACAATTATAGTCAATGAGAGCAAGTCCAGACCATCCAAGGCCACTCATTCCTGATGATCAAACATTAAGCTATCTTTAAGAAGTTCTCCTCGCTGACACGAATCTATTAATTCATGCTTGGTTCCAAAGAGACAAACGGATGACTCGGAAAGGATGAATATGTAAACCCCCACCATGAGTTTTGGGAGGACCAAGAGAACTGGCTTTGTGAACTCGTGATCAGTTTCAAAACCACAGGGATAAGAAAGAGGAGTAAAGCAAAATCAAGGTGACCTGAGAGGAAACAAGCTCACAAGGGTTCTGGGAAGTGGGAGCTGGGAATGGGGGTGACAGCATGGCTTCCTGCCCGGGAAGAGGCCTAGCTTCATGAGGCTGAAAAAAGTCTGAAGTTAGTAAACATCTTTTTAAGAGCAGCATATGGAGTGCCAGTGTGTTCTCCTGGGGTGTGGATGGAAGCCCCCTATAAAAGCAGGGGAAAAAAAAAAAAAAACGCAGATACGGAGCTATTTCCTCACTTCTGACAGCTGTTCACCCTGTTTGGAAACTAAAGGGCCAAAAACATGTTGCATCTGCTCCTGGTACAGGAGAGCATCGACTCTTCTGTTAAATTTCTACATCCTTGGCTTAATGAGAAAGAAAAATGAATGAATGGTCATTCTCTCCCCTCCCCCGCACCCCCACCAATCCATACCCTACCAAAATACTTCACATACAAGCGATCCACGTCTGCAATTTTAATAAAATTAGCACTCAAAAAAAGCTGTTTCCTTATTCACTACTCAACAATGAACAAAGCCACCTAATTGCTCAGATCCTTGTCAAAACTTGATAGTCTAAAACTTTTTCGTTTTTACCAAACTGATGAAAGGTAAGACATGTTAGCTCATTGATTTTAATTCAGTCTAAAGAGTCTAAAAGAAAAAAAGAGAAGAAGAAGAAGAAAAAAAAATAATAATGCCTTGCAAATAACTCATGCAAAAGCCTATTTTGGAGACTGGCAAGGGATAAGGAAGAGCAACGGCTGTTTTGTGCCAGGCACCTAGCTTGACAACGGACAGAAGTTATCTGTGGCTCTTGCAGCACCAAGGGAGGCACTTTACAAATGCAGAAATAAAGGTTTAGAAAAGCGAAGTAACAACTTATCAACTTCCTAGCCAGGGAGCCAGGATTTGTAGAGTTACACAACCATCACCTTTCCAATCTTTCCAGCACTCCAAAATATTCTCTTGTGCCCAGATGCTATGAATCCCCGCTCCCACCACCAGCCCCAGGCAGCCATTGATCCACTGTCTCTGCAGATTTGCCTTTTCTGAACAGTTCATGTAATACACAGCCTTTTGTATCTGGCTTCTTTTGCCTAGCATGTTTTTTGAGGTTCATCAATGTTGTAACATCTATCAAGAGTTCATTCCTTTTCATTGCTAGTAGCATTCCATTAGATGGATTCCCAGTCGATGGACACTTACTTGGCTTATTCCCAGTTTGGGGGCTTCTATGAATTACGCTGCTATGAACATTCACGTATGTATCTTTGTGTGGATGTATGTTTTCATTTCTGTTGGGTGTATTCCTAGAAGTGGAGTTGCTGGATCCTACGGTATGTGCATGTTTAACTTTCTAAAGAAACTGCCAAACTGACATCACCATTTTTTTATTCCCTCCAGCATCAAATAAAAAATTTAAGCTGAATATTCAAAAAATTGAAAAGATTTCAGATCTGTTGCACTCACACACCAGTGGCTGTGTGTGTGTGTGTGTGTGTGACATTCTTCAGCAGCCTGACTCCAGTGTGAAAAAAAATTAATAAGTCTGTAACACTGTGGACTTCAATTTATTAGTTACCTTCAGTTTACTAGTTACCTGCCAGTCAGGCGGTGGATCTAGTAAGGCTTCTGAGGAGCTCTTGCCTGTGCAGATAACTGTGGTAGGCCAAGGGAAATAACGCTGACATTTTGGGATAAAACCGACCAAATGATCATCATTCTTGAATGGCTCCTCTCATCTTTTCCCCACTCTGCCTTTTTGACACATTTTCCCATTTTCCCCAAGTTCCCATTTTTCACAGTTGACTTCTAGAAGGTCCCTTAGGATCTATGCCTAGAATACTCCCTGAGTCCCTCTGTATCATCTTTAGAAGCTACAACTCCTCCCAATAATAAATAAATGGCATTATCATCTTCATTTCCCCATCTCTCAGGCAAAAAGAGTGTCCAGCAAGACCACATCAAATGCTAAATCCCATGACCCCAACTTGCCACCCTGGCCCAAATGGACACCATCAATCACCACTGCATCTGATTGTTATTAATCCATTAAAAAAAAAAAAGCCACGGTTGTCTTCCTCTGCCAACCAATCTGAATCCATTTTATAAGATTTCATGAGACACTGTGTTTGCTAATATCTACATGGTATTGCCTCCTAGCCCCAATTCTGTAATGTGCTTGCAAATGTTATTACACTTGTTGGACATGGTTTGTTTTCAATAATCTCAAAGCTTTTTTTGTTGTTGTTATTGGAATGCCACAGCCCTCTCTATGTTTACTTATTCTTTGCTTGCTTATCAAGTGCACAAAGCATCTCCCATCCTCCCACTGCCCCCAGAGCGCCAGGTACTGGATTTCTAGGTTAGGTAAGAGATGCACATGGAGCAGGGGACAGAGCCCTGAGGCAAGGAAGAGTGGATGAGGGAGGGGGTAGGAAGGGAGAGAAGATACTCCCAAACACTTTCCTGTTACAATGTGTAACCATCTGGGTTTTTATCAGTTCTCATTTAGAAGGTAAAATGTGCTTAAAACTAAACATTCCCTATCTGAACTTTTGAATGCCCAAATATACCAGAGTCAGCTGTTTTGTACTAAATCTCTCTAAAAGTTGCAGGGGCACCTGGGTGGCTCAGTCGGTTAAGTATCCGACTCTTGATTTCAACTCAGGTCATGATCTCAGGGCTGTGAGATCAAGACCCGAGTCATGCCCCACACTGGGCGTGGAGCCTCCTTGAGATTCTCTCTCCCTCTCCCCCCACCCCCGAAAATTAAATAAAATAAAATCAGTTGCAGGGAATCCAGTCCCCCCCCCGCCCCCAAGAAAAATTAAAAATCATCACCAAAACCCAGCCATCTAATTTTCCACTCTTAACTGAGCTTAACATCAATGCCCCCTTGACCTGTGTCCTCACACCAATGCCAAGACAAGTAACAGACCAGGCTCCCCTTTAGGATAAAGCACTACTGTGCACGGGCCAACTACTCACTCACTCTGCATACATCATCTTTAGTCTTCACAAAATCCAATGAGGCAGCTACAATTATCCTCACTTTACAGATGAGAACCTGGGGATCAGAGAAGGTAAATGACATTCCCAAGCTGGCATGGCTGGAAAGAGGCAGAGTGGCATTCAAAGGGAGGACTTCAGACTCCAAAGCTCTTACTCGTTTCCCTAAGTCAGGCTGCCTCCCAAGTTAAACTCCCCAGGCCCCCATCAGAGTTGCCACAGACTCTACCATCTCTTCATCATCATCAATAAATATTTATGAAGGACCCACCGCCTACATGCCATTGCTCTTGTTTCCAAAGCAACATGCTGTCAAGAGAGTCACGGGAGTATCCCGTGCTTAAAGGAACGATGCTGTACCGTCCTGTGATCGTGGCTCTGAAAGGTGACAGTTACACTGCTCCCTCGGAGGTTGTCACAGATGGCAGCCCCAGCCTGCAAGCGCTGCGCTAGGGACCAGCAAGAAGAAATGGGATAGAGCAGAAAGGTAGCAGGTTTTTACCCAAGAAAGTGGTCTGCTTTCACTGTGATGTGTTTGTGATTGTTGCGGAAACAGAATCCAAGCCAGCTTTGCACATTAATTATTTTATTAGGAAAGAAATCAAACAATCCAGGAGAGAAAATAAAATTTGACTGTACTGCTAACAGCTCCCCAGAGATAACCGGCAACGAGTATCGAGTTAAATGACTACATCGCTAACAACTGCAATCTCAAGTCGGTCCCCTCTATGATCCATTTCTGCTCTCAATGTACAGATGCTGAAATCCCCTAGAAAATGGACTATCCCCTTATCTGTTTGTTTGTTTCTCTCTTGCCCTATCCCAAATGATGTTTTGCCACACTCTCAACAAGCTGATTTCAAATGCTTTCTTACTATCATTCTTTACAAGCATCACCCTGGCTCATAAAACACATCTTAGAGTAGGAAGAAGGAAACTGCCTTCTGATGACAAGCTCTTGACACTGACTTTTGGACACAGTGACCAACATGTTACAGCAAAACACATCACCCTAACTGTGCACTAGATGAAAGCTTACAAATTTAAAGTGCTTTTAAGACTGGGAATTTTCAGATTAAAAGAATATGGAGAGCACACCACCGAGTTTTGAAACGTATTATTTACCCAAACTTGCCAAAAGTTTTAAATAAGATACTTTAAAGGAAATCAAGACATTGTCATATTTGTACTGGATTTGGATTCCAACAATTTCAGCATTTAGAAATAAAGTAAGAGGGTAAGTCCACTTTAAAAAATCAACACTTGCAGAATCCCTGCATCTACAAATGTAGATGTTTGTGAAGAATTCCGCAAAAAAAAAAAAAAAATCTAAATGGTCTAAGATGTTAGCATCTTAGATAATAGATATATACAGAAAATCACCATTTTTACAAATTAACGAGGCTCTCTTGCACACAAGCTAGTCTCACATGTTTAAAGAGCCCCCGGAACAAACACAGTCACTTGCTAAATATATGCTGTAGTAGGTTTGCAGAAGCCACTCTGCTCAGGTAGAACCAAAAGAAACATATGGAACCTTAAGAGTAGATTTCTTCCCAAACCGTACTCCTGGATTGCTTTTCTTTCCCGTGTGTTCCCAAAGAGCAAACAAAGAAAAGGTGCCTGCTCCTCACACTTCTCTAAATGTTTTAACAAAAGGCTGCTGAATAAACACATGACTCATTTAAAATTTGAAAAGAAGTTCTATTCCTGAGATGAAAGCAACTAGATTTGCATTTTAACAGTTGTGGGCGAGCGCCACCTGGCGGGAGCATCGCACCCCGCGTGCTTTCTGCATTGGACAGCTTCCCCAATCCGGCAGGGTTTTACCGCATGCTGCCCAAGAACGGCGGTAGAATATTTTTAATCCGGGGTGGGGGGGGGGGTTGGTTTTGGGTGGGTTTTTTTCGCCGCGGAAACGTGAGTACTGTTAATGTGTGGCAGGCCGGCCAGGCCTTGGAGGAAAGTAAAAACTTAAGTCACAAATCACGCCCTTGTCCCCAGGACTGCCCCCAGCGTCCTCCTCTCCCCTCTTTAGCACACCTAATACAGACCCCAAACGAGAGCAAGAATTGTACACCATCTTTAGGAGGGCGTTGTGCCTGTCCTTCTTCTCTCACTTGCTAATCCAACCTTTCAGCTTCACGAACACCGCAAAAGAAGTGCCCTAGTCATCTAACTTCCCAGCCACAGAAACAGGCTGTCCCTTTCCAAAGTCCCATACTCGGTTCCCATTTTGGTATGGCGCAAGAGAGACACGCCAGTGCGTTTCCACTGGAACGTCACTCCAGCGGCTCCTAACCTCAAAAGCAGTCTGTTTAAAGAGGTTACACTCCACCGCAGCTTGCTTCTTTCCCTTCTCTTTCTTTCTTTGCTTCTTCGTGATAATACACGGGCACCGCTGTTACTTAGCAATCCGAAACTGATCTTTTCCTAAATCTCACTGGTTCCTCTCGGCGTGTCCCTGTGATCCCAACAATCTCCTCTCCGTGTGGTCACACCAAAGCCAATCGGTGGTAAGAAACTTCAAGGTGATGTTGAACTTGGAAGCATACCTGCGCCACTCCTGCCCTTCTCTCCCTCCACCTACCGCCCACTCTTTGGGGGCTCGGGGCTGGAAGCTGCCTGCAGTGGGGTCTGGTGAAGTGCAAGACCCAGGATGGTGGTGGTCTTCTGTGCGTCCCAACCTACCATTAGGAGCACACCAGCCCCCAACACTGAGAACTACCTCTGCTCACCTCCTTCCTATGGCCAAACCGAACATGAGTGTCCCCCCTTCCCCCCCAAAAAAAAACTTTTCAGAAACAAACAGGCTCGATGGTCGAAGCCGCTCAGCTTGAAGGGCCTTTACTGGGGCGCCCATACACTCCGGCTAAAAACCACGGGCTGGGAAGGAGGTAGTGCTGTCTCGGTCGTTAACATCAACACCCCCACGGTGCCTTCAGCGGACTGCTCGAGGACTAGCTGAGGGGCGCGGCGTATTCAGAGCAAAGTCTGGAGCTTGCCGTCTCTCCCTGGAGAAAAGAAAAGCCACCGCCCCGGCAGCCTCGGCCTGCTGGCGACCAGGTCTCCTCCCGAAAAGCGCGCGCTGCCCCAGAAGCTGCGGAAAGCGAACGCTCCACCCCGGGCGTCGATGCCGTTTCTCGTCTCGCCGCCCCAAACACTCAAGTGACAGATTCCGACAAGTGGGAGGCAGCAAGTGGAGACATTCGCAACAACCGCGAAAGTTACTCCAGCCCGGGGGCCGCCAGGAAAGTCGGGCGGGGAACTTCGCCAAACCGGGGCTGCCCGGGGCGGGGGGGGGGGGACGCGCGGGCCCGGGCGCGGCTGTCCGCGCCGGCGGCGGGGACCCGGCTTCGGCCTTCGGGACGCGCCCCCCGCGAGCCCGCACAACTTTCTTCCCCGAGGGCCCCCGCGGCGGCGCCGGGCGCGCCGGGGAGGGAGCGGGGCCCGGCGGGCGCACTCACCTGCGGCGCTCTGTGCCCAGGCGCCGGGCAGCGGCGGCAGCTGCAGCCGCAGGAGCAGGCTGAGGGCGAGCGCGGCGAGGCTCGCCATCCGGGCGGCGGCGGCGGGCGGCTCAGCCCCTTCCCGAGGGGGCCGGGGCCGGGGCCGGGACTGGGGTGGGCGCGGGGTGGCCCCGCATCGCCGGCGCGGCCGCACGCAGGGGCTCCGCGGCGCTCCCGGAGCCGGCGCCGCTGCGCTCGGAGCCGAGGCGCGGCGCGAACTGAGGCGGGCGGCTGGGCGGGGGCGGG